>NC_138186.1:105138772-105536272 GCF_964194105.1 Spermophilus citellus | reverse complement strand
ATAACACAGTATCTCAAAAATACTGGCAATCATTTAGGATGCTGGTAGTTTAGAAACTTTTCTTTTTCTGAGAAATATTTAAATATTTAAATGTAATTATTTAAATTACATTTGCTCATAGCAGCCTAAGACAATACTTATTAAATTGCTTCTGTTTTTTTTTCCTATAGAGCCATTATTTTCCTTGCATATATATTCCTAAAGTTATTTCATAGTTTTTTAATAGATGAGCATTAATTTTATTTTATACTTTATAAAATATAGTAATTACATTTTATAAAGGAAAAGATAAATGCTGATATGTAAAAGGAAGCTAATATGAAGTCCTGTTTTATTAGTTCACTCTTTATCTTAACTCCATTTTATTATTAAATAGATTAATGAGTGAAACTTCTTAGGTTTTCTTCTAAACTTTATATCCTTTAACTGCAATACTGGAAAATTCAGTAATAGAAATTATCTTTTGTCTTCATGTAATATTTAGCTTTACATGAAATTAGTTTTTAACATTTAAGATGCTATGGCAATACATATTTTCTTTCCTAGTAAAAGTGTTCTGTGTTTTTTAATGACCTGACAATATTCATCACCTCTTATTACAGGATTCCATACCTAAAATCTCATCTTCTTTTTGTGTTCCTAGTATCTTATTACTTGGGTTTGGAAGCTTTATCTTCTTTGTTCTCTCTCCTTTGGCAAATGATTGTTTCCTTCCTTCATTTTTACTTGACTTATCACATTGCCCCTAGTTTATACCAGAGTCTCCCAACTACTTTCACCAGATCTAGTCTTTTTCTTCTAGTTCAGCATAAAAAATGAACCTGGATTACTTTTTTCTCCTAAAATACTGATGCATTTGGACACTTCTCTGTCCCCAAACCTTCCTTGGCTCCCTTTGACCTGTGAAATAAATTCCATATTCTAATTCCATATTCTAATTCTCCATAATCTGTCACTTCACCTTTCCAAACATATTACTAGGCCAGCTTCAGCAACTTAGCAAAAACCTGTCCCAAAATAAAATGAAGGGCTGAGGATGTAGCTCAGTGATAAAGCATTTCTGAGTTCAACTTCTACTGCAAAAACAAAAATAATTATCACATTTATGAGCTTAGTTATTGCCGCTGCAAAATGCTTTATACTTACCTGCATCACAGCATTCTTCATGCCATTTTCTTTATTAAAATGCTATTCTTCTGGACTAAATCTTGCCTATCATCTATGAAACCTACAACTGAGATCTCAATGTTGTATGATATTCTTTACTTTCTTAAAGTAGTGTGCCCTGCATGACTCAATCTGCAAATTCATAATAGTTTTGCCTAACTTGTTTCTGAATTTCCAGCAAGATTATAGTAATCTACCACTGTATTTGAGACATTACACAACTAATTTTAATATAAACTAAAGTTTCACTAAAGTGAAATTAAATCTTTAGAACTGTTTTAAGCCCCATTATTGAGGATCCTAGTTGCATTAATGGACTTTCTTATTTACTTGTATCCAGTGGAAGTGTTTTTTCTCATGGTTTCTAGTTGAAGACCCCCAAGATGTAACAATTCCTGGGTTTTGGTTCAGGGTTTTGGATTTTTTTTTTATTTTGTTTTGTTTTTTTAATTTTTTTGTTTGTTTTAAAGAGAGAGAGAGAGAGAGAGAATTTTAATACTTATTTTTTAGTTTACGGCGGACACAACATTTGTTTGTGGTGCTGAGGATCGAACCCAGGCTGCATGCATGCCAGGCGAGTGCGCTACTGCTTGAGCCACATCCCCAGCCCCAAGGGTTTTGGTTTTTGTTTAATACTCAGGAAAGATACAAAGATGGCCCCCTGTGATTTCCTGCCTTCTGTACTGCTCTACTCTGGCAGTCTCCCATCTGAGCTTCTTCCCCTGACTTCCTGAGAATTTTGTACTGATCTTAGCTAAAGCACCTTTAACACAGTCATACTTAACTTTTTTTGTCTTATCTAACTTCTCCACTAGATGATGATTCCCTTGCTTTCAGAAACTTATCTATATCCCTGTTCTTAGACTTGTACCTGGCACATCCCAGGTGCTCAGTTATTGTCTGTTCTAGACATTAGTAAATCAGCAGTGAACAGATGGACAAAACCCACCCTCAAAGAATGAATGAATCTAATATGCAGTATTTGTTAAAAGCCATGAGGAAGAGAAACAATTACTATACATTGTTCCTTTCCTGAAGGAGTTTATAATCCTTAGTGATTTCTGTGTCTCATTATGTAAATTATCATTAGTTTTCAAACATATATTGATATCTAGTTTAGATTTAGCAGTATTTCACAAATTTTCAGATTTTCTAGACTTTTTTTTAGAAAGTGACTATTCTTACTTTCATTTATTCACTTTAATGTACCCTGAACACCTGCTATGACCAAGGACCTATTCTAAGAAGTGGGCATACAAAGATGAGTCAGATTAAATTCTTAACAATCGCTGCTGAGCTAAAATACTAAAATTTGTCTTGCCTTGACAGATGATACAAAATTCTAAACTAGTTCTCTTATTCTTTTACCTGCTGGAGAAAGGAAAGATGTAAAGCTGGAGCAAGAAGCAGATTGCTAGAACAGGACTTTTATTTATTTAGAAAGATATGAACCTTCTCAAATTCCTAAATAAATAAATGTGAGGAGCAATTTATTTATGCAAATTTGACATTAGAGAAAATGTTGAAGCCTTGAGGAGCTGAGAGAGGAGATCATACTTACTAGAAAAGAAAAAAAAACAACAACAAAATAACAGTTAGGTTTGGTTAAATTCATTTTAAAGCCAGATGCTTTAAATTTAGTTCATGATATATCCCTGTATTATGTTTTGACCATCATAGCATACTGAAAGGATGTGCAGTCATTGCTTCTAATAGCTGATATTTGAAGATCGCATGGTAAAATACACATGCTTTTTTAAACTTTGCCTTATCCACTTGGGGATTTGTCAGTATCGTTTGTCAGTATCATTACAGTAAATTTGTCAGTATCATTACAGTATATAGTAATTTTTTTTGGCTGTATTGAAAATTTTAAAGAAAAGAAAAAATAAAATTTTGCTTCTTTTCAGGAAATCCTGCTTTGCATTTAAAGGGTCAGCACCCCCTCCTCGCTTAGCATCCATTTTGGTCTTTATTCTCCAACTCTTCAAAGAAACTGACGTAGATGTTTGTGATATTGAACTGCTACTTCCTGGCATCTTACAATGTTTGGTGTTGGTCAATGAACCCCAAGGTTAGTTTGTGAATATACTTGTGTTTCTCATTGTTTTCCGTTTACAAGTTAGGAAAGTACTCTTTCCTGTCAGTTAAATGAGTGGTTACAAAAGGTTGTGTGGCTATTTTCTGTATGTTCCTATATCCTGGATAAGAGTGAATACCAACTAATAGTTGAGGTTAGGGATAAAATGTTGACATATTTCGGTCTGTTTTAGTTTTGTTTTTCCCTTAAGAGTTTATTTAAGGGCTACTTCCTATGTTAATATCTAAAAGACTATTTATTTAGTCTAGCTCCAATGCTAAATGCAATTTGTCAAATACCAAGTGGTCAGAGGCCAGTGTACTTTCTTCTATCCCAGTTTCTGCTAGAATATCTGGCTGATTTAGGGGGAAACTTATGAGAATCCTTTGATTCTAGTTTTTTTTTTGTTTTCAGTCTCATCAGCCTTAAAATATCCCTTATTTAATCCCTAGTGTCAACACTTTAATAAGATTATTGGGAATATGTAAAATAGGAGTCATACTTCAATCCTGAAGGAATTTTTAATGTAAATAGGGCCGTTTGTGTGTATTTACCATTATAATTTGATTGTTCAAGGCAGGGAATCTCAAATGTTTTCGCCTAAGTACTTTCAACTGCTAAGATAAATGAGTACAGTGCATACCCTGAAGAATCTGAGGGCAGTGCCCAAAGTGGTAGTGGAAAGCTCAAACAAGTCTTTGAAATGTTCTGTTTTATCTCAAAAACGTATGCCTATTTTTAAAAATCCATATTTATTTCAGTATTTTAAATGCTCCTGTGTAAAAGGAGCATTTAAAATACTGAAATGTGTAAAACGTTGTGTTATGTTTATATATAATCCTGTTATTCATGGTAACATCCTCCTCACTAGAGAATATCCAGTGATGGCCCCCAGACTCTTTAGAGATTTTGACCTTATTAAAAACTTACGTGTACTTTGAATTTCGATGAAATCCTATTGTACTGTATAATACAAAGTTGCTAACATAGAGCAGGTAGTATAGCAGTTGCCCTTTGTTTATAGTTTGGCTTTATGTTCTTTCAGTTACCTGTTCTTAATAGTGTCTGAAAAGATTAGATGGAAAATTCCAGAAATAAGCAATTCTTGAGTGTTCTAAGTTCTGTACCATTCTGAATAAGCATGATACAATCTCATAAATCATTCCTTTGTTCAGTGTATCCATGCTGTATATGCTATGCACCTATTAGTCATTTAGTAGTTTTCTCAGTTATCAGATATACATCATAATGTGTGTTCAAGCAATGCTTATTTACTTAATAATGGCCCCCAAAGTGTTAGAGTAGTGATGCTAGCAATTTGGATATTCAAAAAAAAAAAAAAAAGAGCCACAGAATGCTGAAAGATTAAGATGTTTTGAGAGAGAGAAACGAAACCCTATTCATGTAACTTTCATTACAGTATATAGTTCTTTTTGTCTTGTTAATCTCTTACTGTGCCTAGTTTATAAGCTAAACTTTATTGTAGCTCTATATGTATAAGAAAAAACATATGTAGTTTTCAGTACTGTCCACAGTTTCAGGCATCACAGTTGGGGCAGTTGTCTTACAATGTATCATCCAAGGATAAGGGATGTACTACTGTATAAAGTGTTGACCAACCTATCATTTTTTTTTTTTTTTAAGAAATGTCTTTTTTTTAACCTATTTATTTATTTATTTATTTTTCTGTGGTACTGAGGATCAAACCCAATGCCTCACGTGTTCTAGGCAAATGCTGTACCACTGAGCCACAGTCACAGTCCCCCCAAAAATCATTGTTGATGATACTAACATTTTATCATTAAGGAGACTGCTAGTTAGAGCTCACATCTAACTAGTAAATACATCACATGTTCAATATAGTTAGAATATAGTATTCTCTGCATTGTATTCTCTATAAACCAGAGGAGAAATATGAAGCAGATTTGCAAGTTTGGCTTAGAGAAATTTTTCTCTGACTTACCTATGGTCTCAGTGTTTAAAAGGAAAGCCTGAAAAATCATAGAAATCTAAAGTTATTATATGAACCAGCAGTTCCACTCCTAGGTATATGCCTATAAGTATTGACAACATGTCTACTCAAAAACCCATACCTGTTAGCATAATAACATAACTAATTAACCAGCAAACCAGGTGAAAAATATTTAAAGACAGCATTTAAATTCTCTGGAAATGATACTAAGAATAAACAACAAATAGAGAAACATTTATTTAAAGAAAGAACTAAAAGGTGATAAGAATAGCCAGAGTCCCCGGTATTGAACCAAGACCACTCCCTCCTGTTCCTTCCAAGCACATCAAGGCAGTAACTCTATTCTAGACTAGTTAATGCAAGAATATATGGTTCCCTCTCTCCCCAGCTCACAATAGGAGGGATATCATCCTAGGAGAGAGAGGACAAATATTTCTCATTTATGAGGATATGAATAGGTAGCTTTGGCTACCTAATGCTGAAGTTCTTTTCTAGGTAAGTATGGCCAGTCCTCTGCTCAGCCCCATTAGTGGGACAGACCATAAATGAGTCCAGCAGCACTGAAAGACCTGATCACTGCTGGGGGCAGGTGTTTGATAACAAGAAGAGCAAGTCAAGAGGTCTTAGGCCTATTTCCCTTTATTTCCTGGATTCTCAGCTCCTAAAATGAATGTTGCACAAAATAGTAGGCACCATTGTCTTCACACTCAACACCAAAGATATACCTCTGAGATTTTTGCCTGGGTGGAAGCAAGCAAGAAACAAGCCATAGAACAGAGTTTTGAATTTCTTGTAAAATAATTGTCTCCATTGGCAACAGAATATGCAAAAATTCATACTGAGTACTCTCAAAAACAATGAAAATGGAGGTGAGATACATTAAGGAAATTGGTAATTTTCATCTGAGATATAACACTAATTTATAGGCCAGCCAGGTTGAGTGAATCAGTAAAAGAAAAAGCCAACAAAAAGCCCTTGGGTCAGAATAAATCTCAGACACTGACCCCATAAAGCATCCTGTCAAAGAATCCTGAATTTGATTGGATCAGCCTGTAAGGCAATTTATGCCCCCCGGGCATTATTTAAAACAATAGAACAATTGTCCAGAAATTAATTAGTGGAGCTTTAAGCAGCTGGCTGTGATCAAAGAAAGGGTAGTTAAAGAGAAACCTGCAAACTAAAAAGTTTTTTCTCAGCAAGAGAAACAATAAGAGAGGTAAATAGGGAGCCTACATCATGGGAACAAATCTTTACTCCTCACACTTCAGATAGAGCCCTAATATCCAGAGTATACAAAGAACTCAAAAAATTAGACAATAAGATAACAAATAACCCAATCAACAAATGGGCCTAGGACCTGAACAAACACTTCTCAGAGGAGGACATACAATCAATCAACAAGTACATAAAAAAATGCTCACCATCTCTAGCAGTCAGAGAAATGCAAATC
Source organism: Spermophilus citellus (assembly GCF_964194105.1). Taxonomy (NCBI): domain Eukaryota; kingdom Metazoa; phylum Chordata; class Mammalia; order Rodentia; family Sciuridae; genus Spermophilus; species Spermophilus citellus. The sequence goes on along the minus strand of NC_138186.1, from coordinate 105,529,603 downwards.
AAAACCACCCTAAGATACCATCTCACTCCAGTAAGATTGGCAGCCATTATGAAGTCCAACAACAACAAGTGCTGGCGAGGATGTGGAGAAAAGGGTACACTTGTATATTGCTGGTGGGACTGCAAATTGGTGCGGCCAATTTGGAAAGCAGTATGGAGATTCCTTGGAAAGCTGGGAACGGAACCATCATTTGACCCAGCTATTCCCCTTCTTGGACTATTCCCTAAGACCTTAAAAGAGCGTACTATAGGGATACTGCTACAACGATGTTCATAGCAGGACAATTCACAATAGCTATACTGTGGAACCAACCTAGATGCCCTTCAATAGATGAATGGATAAAAAAAAGTGGCATTTATACACAGTGGAGTACTACTCAGCACTAAAAAATGACAAAATCATGGCATTTGCAGGGAAATGGATGGCACCAGAGCAGATTATGCTAAGTGAAGCTAGCCAGTCCCTAAAAAACATGCCAAATGTCATCTTTGATATAAGGAGAGCAACTAAGAACAGAGCGGGGAGGAAGAGCATGAGAAAAAGATCACCATTAAACAGGGACGAGAGGCGGGAGGGAAAGGGAGAGAGAAGGGAAATTGCATGGTAAAGGAAGGAGACCCTCATTGTTATACAAAACTACATATAAGAGGAAGTGAGGGGAAAAGGGAAAAAAAACAAGAGAGAGAAATGAATTACAGTAGATGGGGTAGAGAGAGAATATGGGAGGGGAGGGGAGGGGAGGGGGGATAGTAGAGGATAGGAAAGGCAGCAGAATACAACAGACACTAGTATGGCAGTATGTAAAAAAGTGGATGTGTAACCAATGTGAATCTGCAATATGTATACGGGGTAAAAATGGGAGTTCATAATCCACGTGAATCAAATGTATGAAATATGATATGTCAAGAGCTTTGTAATGTTTTGAACAACTAATAATAAAAATTAAAAAAAGAGAGAGAGAGAGAGAAACCTGCCAATTACAGCACTGGGGGAAAGCATCGGCAACTTGGCATTTCAATTATACCACTGGAGGAGTAGACTTCACCCAAAAAAGAAAAGATATCCAATACTCTACCAAAAAAAAAATTAAAAGACATGTAAAGAAAAGAAATTACAATTTATATACTGGGTGGGGAGTCAGCAACAGAAACTCCTAGAGAAAGGATCAGACATTGGATGTGATAGGAGTTATTTTAAATATAGTCACATAACTAAAAGAAAACATAATAAATAAAGGAAATTACATTGACAATGTCACATCACATATAGAATATGAATAAAGAGAAATTATAAGAAAAAAATGTGAACTCTGGAGATAAGATATAGTGGCTGAACTGGCAAGTTTACTAGAGGGCTCTCTAGTGGATTGAAATTGGCAGTAGAAAGAATCAGCAAACTTGATGATAGATCAATATATATTAAACAGTCTAAGAAGAAAGAAGAAGACTGAAAAAAATGAACAGAGCTTTTGAGAATTGTGATACCGTTAAGTACACCAGCATATGTATAATAGGTGAACCAAGAGGACAGAAAGGAACAGAAAAAATATTGGGAAAAAATAATGGCTAAAGATTTCCAAAATATATACATTCAAGAAGTTTAGCTAACTCTAGGTAAGGAAAACACAAAGACGTCTATAGACAGACACATTATAGTAAAGATTCAAAAAGTTAAAGTGAGGAGAAAAATTTGAAATCAGGAAAGGAAAAATGATTTTTGTTACAAAACAAGTTCAGTAAGATTAATATGTAGAAAGGTAACCAAAAAAACTGGAGTGAGTATAACAATAATGAGTTCTATATGAACGTCTAATTTACTCAAAATAAATCAGAAATCTAAATGTTAAAGCTAAAACTATACTCTTGGAAGTAAGCATAGGTTAAGGGTAAGTCTTTCTGACCTTGGATTTGACAACAGATTTTTAGAGCTGACAACAAAAGTATAACCACAAAAGAAAAAGGAGATAAACTGGAGTTAATAAAAATTAAAAGCTATTATGTTTCAAAGGATAACAAGAAGAAAGTGGAATGGCAACCCAGGATTGTGAGGATTATTTACAAATGATATCTGATAAGGAATTTGTATCTGGAATGTATAAAGTACTCCGAAACTCAATAATAAAAAGACAACTGAATTGAAAAATGAGATGGGTAATAGATATGAATAAATACTTTTCTAATAGAGAAAGAAATGAAACAAAAACACTTCTGTATAGAAATCAGAACATTCATGTTCATAGCAATAGTATATAGTATAATAAAATGTAGAATGTCTTTTAACCGATGGATAATTTAAAATTTTTATATATCCATATAATGTAGTGTTAGTTGGCCTACAAAAGGAAATGAAGAACTGATGATATATACTGTAACTTGGATGAACCTTGTAACATGATTCTAAGTAAAAGAAGTTGGCATTTAAAACAAACAAAAACACAATTTTATTATATGAGTGCCCAGAATAGCTAAATCTATAGAGAGAAGAAGAAAATTAGTAGTTGATTAAGAGGAGTCAGGTGATACAAAAAGTTATAGAGTTTCTTTTTGAGATAATGAAAATATTCTAAAATTGACTGTAATGATAGTTCAAAACTGTGAAAATGCTTAAAACCTTTGAATTGTATACAATTTTTTTTTGGAGGGGGGGTTACTGGGGATTAAGCTCAGGGACACTCAACCACTGGAGCCACATCCCCATCCCTATTTTGTATTTTATTTAGAGACAGGGTCTCACTGAGTTGCTTAGTGCCTCACTTTTGCTGAGGCTAGCTTTGAACTCGCAATCCTTCTGTTGAGTTTTCTTGTTGAGACCTCCTGAGCCGCTAGGATTGTAGACTGTTGTGTTCTTTATTTACTAGCTTCATACCATAAAAAACATTATCTCCTATTTATTATTAATTAATTTAAGTTTATATTCATCATGTTTTGTATTCCTGTTATAATGGGTCACAATTTCTAAAATTTTTCTTAGAGAAAACACTGGGTTCCCTCCCCCATACATATATTTAATATGTCTAAAACATGACAAAAATTCAGAACATGTTGGGTTTTCTGTATTCTTTCTTGATATTTGTATTAGTCAGCTTTGCATTACTGTAACAAAATAACTGAGATTATCAACTTAAAAAGAGGAAAGGTTTATTTTGGACCACAATTTTGGAGGTTTCAGTCCATGATTGGTTGGCTCTGTTGTCTTTGAGCCTGTGGGGATGCAGTGTATCATATGGTGGGCACACATGGCAAAGGAAACTGTTCACTTCATAGTAGTGGAAGAAAAGAAAAGAAAAGGAAGGGGCTGGGGTCCCAATATCTCCTTCAAGGGTACACCACAGTGACCCAAGTTTCTCACTTAAGCCCCATCCCTTAAAGTGTTCTGCCATCTCCCAATAGCACCACAGATGGGGAGCCAAACCTTTAACACATGAGCCTTTGGGAACACATTTAAGATTCAAATTATAGGAATGTTTTTGCACTATTGTATACAAGCATGCAATTCTAAAGTGTTTCTTAAAATATTTAAAGAATACAAATATTCATTTGAGACTTTGTTATCTTTTGAAAGGAAGATAACATAAGTAGTTTTTATGTATGTTTGGCTAATTTTAAGTGAAGATAGATTGTAGGTGGTATCTGATTTTGCTTTTTATGTATTTCTGAGGGAATGGGAGGAATATGTTTATAAATTAAAAACCAATCAATCTGCCTATCATCAGTCAGCTGATTTGAAGGGCTTTCTTTTGTCAATGTGTAACTGTGTGCAGGCTTATGTTGGTGTAGTATTTTTGAATATGAACACCTTTCTAAGAGAAGAACATATCTTCATGTGTTATTTTCAATTTTTAGAGTCAAAAATAGACTTTTAAACATTTTTAGTATACTCTAGAACAAAACAAAATTCCTATTTCATTGTGAAAATTAGCAAAAAAACATGTAGATACTTCAAGAAAACACATCTTTTTCTAAATTAAGAGTGTTAAAAATGAGGATCCAGATGGTCAATTCAGACACAGTGTGTAATGCTATAATTTTTCCTCCTAGTTAAAAGGCTGGCCACCGAGAACCTACAGTACGTGGTAAAAGCCTGCCAAGTGGGGTCAGAAGGAGAACCTGCCGCCCAGCTGACTTCTGTGTTTAGGTAACTAGAAAATATGCCAACTGGCAAGGAGACTGTTGCCAGCCATTTGACAGCCAGCATGTTTTTTAAATGACTAATTATCCAAAACATAATGTGTTACTACTTATTTATAGTATTTCAATTATTGTATTTTTGGCAGTAGTTTTGTTACATTGTGTTGTTTTATTGGAAAATAAAAATGCCAGGGAAACAGATAAGGGAGCTGACTTGAAATGACTTGTGATTTTCCTAAAAGATTCTTGCACGTATTTGAGAAGAAAAGGTGAGAAACAGGAGTCATGATGGCAGGTGCACAGGGCTCCGGAGCTTGCTTAAGCATGTTGCTCAGCGTACAGTGTAAAAGGATATGTCCTTGGTTTTCTGGTTTGCTTTAGATCCTTTAGTTTCAGAAGGCTCTCTTATGTTTAATTTGTGAGGTATGGACTTTATAGGAGTAGGTTTGTTGTTCATAAGAATAACAGTGCCACTTGAGAATTACTTTTTTCCTCTTTCCTGCCTTGTCCCCTTTACAGTCTTATGCTTTCGGTGAGGGCAGTATTTTTTTAATATTTCTTTATCAAGGTTTATAAGTTTACCCTCATTATAAATATCTCTATCTTACTACCACCGTAACAAATAATTTAGGGTCCATATCCTTTGTTCTGTGTTGGATCTTTGATGACTCAGTTTTTTTTTTCTCATTATATTTTGGCACATATCTACTATTCAGTTTATTTAAGTTGTGATCCATTTGTGAATGTGAAGATTGTGGAGTCCGAGGAGAGGGAAAAATTATTTTATGTGATCAAAGATTCCATGTTTGTTATCTACAATTTATTATAGTAGATGGCTTTCATTTTGTCGATGGGGATGTGAAAATTTTAGGGTTAAAAGATAGTTTTATTCATAAAGGCTTCTGTGGGTATCAAGTCTCCTGTTCAGTTTAAAGAAAATAAAGGTCTATTTTTAATATTTTGCTTTCCCTGTTAGCATACTGTTTATCCAGAGATACGAAGGATATCTGACTTTCTTCTCCCTTTTGGTGTCTTCCACACTCTTTCCTGCTTCCCCTCATTTTAATGTGGAAAGTATAGCATAGAGTCTCTGGAATTAGATTTTTTTCCCCTTAATTCATCCTCCTAGGATTCCAGCTCCTTCCTCATCCCCAGTACCATCACTGGTCTTGGATGACACAGGAATAGGACATTTCTGTCCTATTTTAAAGTACTAATAGTAGTCTCCATGTTAAATATAGTTTTCATGATAATATTACATGAAGTGATCATTTTTGTGCTTAGGCTATGGCTGACTGCAATGTAGGCACCAACTCAAAGCATAACTCCAGAATTTTGAGTGATGTGTTTTACTTTCACAGGCAGTTTATCCAGGATTATGGTGTAAGATACAGTCATCAAGTTTACAGCATTTTAGAGATAGTAGCAACACTGAAGCAGCAGATTGTCATCTCCTTGATTTCTACCCTCACTCAATCTCTGAAGGATTCGGAATTGAAATGGGGCCTTGGCAAAAATATTGAACAAAGGTATATTTGCTCATTTAATTACATTCTTTTGGACAATGTTTATGAAATCTGTATTTCATTTTATCAAAATGGCTATTTTCTCATTCCCCCAAATTTGGGATGTGTTCTTTTCAGTTGAAAAATATTTCAATATTGGGATTATTATCAGTTTTGTAAAGTATGATTAAAAAATACTGTGGTTTATCAACAAACTTAGCAGAATCCACACATCCTATCTTGTGTACTTCCTTTCAAAGACCATATTAGAAAGCTGTGTATTTCAGTAGAACTACTATTGCTCAAAATACTTGTGTTTCTCTTTGTGAAGTGGGTTTCAGAGCCTCAGGTATCTTATTTTATAAAACCCATAGTGCCAATTCATAATCCTTTGAGGGACGCTAGATTTATTGAGTCAACTTTATCATGCATAGCCATATGATAAAGGTAAGTAACCCAATTAGATAAAACAGATTTGGGGGGGGGAGAAATAGATAAGACTTTTTAAAAAAATTTTTATAGACTTATAACCCAACCAAATATATTGGACTATTTAGAGAAATATAATTCTGTAGGAATATGTTTATATTTCCTAAAGAGATTACTTTAGATCAGTCAGTACTCACACTAGGATTCTTATGTCCTACAGTTTATTACAGAATCAAATGCTTTTAATTGTGTTCCTGTGTATCTGTACACATGCACAATCTAATAAACATGCATGTTCCAGGTTTTAGTTGAGAAATTTTAATTGTATAATGTCATATTGGAGACCGTTCTTGGAGACATGACTATACTGATTGCAGCTTTAGAAAACTAATGAACTGCATCTTTCAGTATAATAAATGGAAATTTTTAAAAAGGAGGGTCAGGGAATAGTTTTTCTGTACTAAGGTAGAACATCTCTTTTCTTCTCTTACACAGTAACGTGGCTAGCCTCTTATTTTCCAGAGAGAAAAGATTGGGTCGCTTTAAATCATAGCTTTAAAGAAATGATGTTCATTGTCATGTCATTAAACAAGCTCATGCAAATGAAAAAACTGAAGAGACTACATGAAACATCCTAACATAGTACATTGTTGGAACAAGTGTTCTGTTATTGTACTACTTTGCAAGCAGAGACACGAGAGGGTTGGTTTTAACAATTCTGAATAGCACAGATATTTAGTCTAATGAAATAACTGCCAGGCACAATAAATCTAAAACACATTTCAGATACAGGGAAATACTAGAGAATCTAATAGGAGCAACAATATTTTATTTTCAAACTTTGTTATTTCTAAGAAGATAAAGAAGAAAATAGGGCGTATACTAAAAGTGTTATACAGTTCTGTTTTATGGTTATAAAACTTTTATTTTCATTTTTAGTTTGCAAAACAAGTCTTCCCGTTATAAGCATACCATTCCTATCTGTAAGTTATTTCATGATTATATTTCATTACCTAGTAGCATTATGTCATTGCAGATGGTTAGTAAACTTTGATGTGTCATTTTTAATCTATACTTGATATATATGTATATCAATCATACTTTTAAAAACTGAATTAATCCTAACATCTAGGTTTACTCACAAAATATACAAGTACCTTTTTTTAGAAGTGTTTTAATAAATCTGCTAGATGAATGAATGGATGGATGGATAGTTAGACCCACAGACAGGTTTCAATTTGTAAATATTCAAGTGGAAAAATGCTGAAAAAGATAATAAGTATATTTTATTTCTTTTCTTTTTTCTTAAACAGGGAAGCCTATAGAAAACTTTTATCTCGCCTAGGACAGATGGGACAAGATGAGATGCAGAGACTGGAAAATGACAATACATATATTTTGTGATTCACCCTGTCTATTGCTTATCATCTAAAACTACTTTGAACTAATCCATCTCCTACTTTTAATTAATTATATAATGATCTGTTAAAAAATGCTTTCTGGGATTTTTTTCTTATATACCTTATATAAGTATAAAATATATAAATAAGGAAATAAAGATTAATTAGTAACTATGTAATAGCATCCTTGGAGCTTTGCCAAACTATAATCTAGTTTGAAGAAATTTTGGTTAAACTAAATTAAAGAAGCCTTTTCTGGAAATGTTTTCTGTGTATGAGTACTATGCGGGTTTGTTCTGGTACATCCATGGACTTTTTACTATAATGTGACTTCCTGTCTTGTGATTGATGTGTTTTGTGTGTGTGTGTGTGTGTGTGTGTGTGTGAGTTTACACCTTCTGTTTTAATAGGCTTATTTTTCAAATTACCTGGCTGACCTCTGCTCTGTTTTTTTTTGTTTTTTTTTTTTTTGGTGGTATGTTTTTGTTTTTGTTTTGTTAGAGGAGGTGGGTGTTTAGAGATACATATTTGTTTTCCTTTATACTATGTGTGAGGCAAGTTAATAAATAAAACCCTTACAAAGTATACTTAACTCTCTTAGGATTCAGGCTGAATCTGACTTAAGGATTACACAGATAATACCTAAAAAGATTTTAAACTTATTCCAAAAGTATCTAGCTTGGAGTTGTCATTAAAAGACATCAGGTGGAAAAAAATAAGAGTCTTTAAGAAGAAAAGAATAAATAAAAATATTCTGGAAACTTCTTAAGATTATATAAAAGTTGAGAAGTCAGCTGATCTCTCTCCTTGCTCTTATAATTTGGCATCTTGTAAGTTTAGAGAACCAATTTAGTTTCCTTTTTTTTTTTTTAAAGAGAGAGTGAGAGAGGAGAGAGAGAGAGAGAGAGAATTTTTAATATTTATTTTTTAGTTCTCGGCGGACACAACATCTTTGTTGGTGTGTGGTGCTGAGGATCGAACCCGGGCCGCACACATGCCAGGGGAGCGCGCTACCGCTTGAGCCACATCCCCAGCGTATAACTATTTTTTCTTTACTTTTTAACTCTCATCCAGATTGTGTTTTACCAATTGGTCTTGATGTGGTAAAGTTTCAGTCCTAGTATTAGGAACCCACATAGGTCTCTAACCCAGTTCCACTTTGTGACCTTGTACAGGTTACTTACCATTTCTCAGCCTAATTCCTTCATGGAGAAAAAATAAATCATGTTAAAAATTCACAATGCTATTATGAGAATCAGAGAAATGATATATGTAAAAATGTTTTCCTCTACATCATGGTGTACCTACATGATTGCTACATTATTCATACATGATAAAAGTAAAGAACATCTTTCAATTTTGTTTCCCTTTCTCTAATGACATAGCCCACTTTTTTTCAATGTTTATTTACAAGTCATGTTTAGCTTTGAAATAATTTCTTTCTTTCTTAGAATTGTAGTCTTTATCATGGTTACATTAATCCTTCAAGAAAACTTTTTAACCCTTTTCTGGCTCAGAAATTATCTTAAAATGAAATAGAGGCTAAGGTTGTGTGTGGCTCACTGGTCGAGCATTTATCTAGCATGTGTGAGACCCTAGATTCCATCCCCCAAGTGGAAAAATGTTAAAAATAAATATAAATAAGCAAATAGGGTGAACAAGCAAGTAAGCAATCAGCATTCTCTAGTTACAGTTGTCTCCTAATTGTAATTTGTGAGTTCCAAAGCTGTTGTTGTTTTCATGATATAAATGGTCTATTTCTCCCCAAAGTCAACTGTCACAAATGGAATATTCTTTAAGCCTGCTTAATAGAGTTCATAACAATAATTTTCTCTTCATTATAATAGTGACTTACTAAACTAATAATGTATGCTTTGCAAGTACCAGCAGTTAAAGGAGTTTTAACTCTTTAAGCAATATCTTTTCAAGAGGGGTGTGTTATTATTTTTTTATTTTCATTTTTTTGGTTCCCCCAAGGACAATTGTTAAAGATATCTTTTAGAATCTAGAGTATAAAACTTTCAAGGGATAAGAAAAACTGCTATGGAATCCTTCATTAGGGCATATATCTGTAAATACTAAGAGTAATTAAAGTTTGTAATTAAAAATCAATAACAACAAACGACTATAATAATATACATACACATTTTTTATTTACATATAAGTAAAATTTAAAAAATATATTTTTAGTTGTAGGTGGACACAATACCTTTATTTATTTTTATGTGGTTCTGAGGATTGAACCCAGTGCCTCACACGTGCGAGACAAGTGCTCTACCACTGAGCCACAACCCTAGCCCCTATAAGTCAAATTTTAAAGAAGCTGCTTTTTTTAATTGGGAAAAAAACAAATTTATGGCTCAGTTCTTCTTCTTGAAAATCTCCTCTGATCCTTTATTATTACAATCTTTCCTTCTTCTACTTCCAGACTTCACCTATGCCCACTTCTCTAATATTCATTTTCCCATAAGTACCCTGTCATTTCTGAGGCTGCTTCTTTTACCACTGTAATGTAAACATTACATTACAAACTCTTTTGGTCAAATATGAGAATATGTGTTCATTTCTCACATTCTTTGGCATCTCTGTGATGTTCACATTTCCCCATATCTTCCCATCCATTCCTCAGCAAAGTTTCCTGCTTCTACTGTGTCTTTTTTTTTTTTTTTAAAGAGAGAGTGAGAGAGAGGGAGAATTTTTTTTTAATATTTATTTTTTAGTTCTCGGCGGACACAACATCTTTGTTGGTATGTGGTGCTGAGGATCGAACCCGGGCCGCACGCATGCCAGGAGAGCGCGCTGCCGCTTGAGCCACATCCCCAGCCCTCTACTGTGTCTTGAGAGTACCAGAAGTCTTCTTTCCCATCCTCTTCCTCTGTTCTGCCACAACATCCTTTTAGTAGTGGACTGATAACACTAGTTCATGACTTTATCTCTCAGATATATTTCTAGTGCTAATTTCTCTTTAGTTGCATCTTCCTGAAATCTTAAGGCAGTATGTTAAGCTGCCCAAACTAGCTCCTGCTTTCATTTTCTACCCTGGGAATATCCTATTTTTCCCAGGATACTTGGCCTTGGAACTTCAGAAGCATCTTAGATTTTTGATTGCTCCCAATTTTCAGTTGATGGCCTATACAGGCTCCTGGGCATTTTTTTTTTTTTTATTTTTTGCAATTCCTTGCATCCAAACTTCACCCCCCTCCACCCCCCCCCCCCCCCCCCACGGATCACTACGATCTCTTCATCTCTTTTCCTCTGGTCCCCTTTCTACAGTTTATCCTACACATTGTTCTGAAATCAGTGTTCCTAAAATACTACTTCTTGTTTAGTTGTCAGCTGCAGGACCTCCAAAAACTTCCCATTGTTTATAAGTTGATGTTAAGACTCCTTAGTCTAGAGCTTTTCTGCCATTTGACTGATTTTTTTTTGTTTTTGTTTTTGTTTTTGTTTATCAGACTTAACACTTTCCAAACAAAAGATTTAGCTGTTTTCTCTGGATGCCATGTCCATTCTACTCTCGGTCTCATTCATGCTGGGAGTACCATACTTTATATAAAAATCAAAATGAAATACATTTCATTTATACAGAAGCTTAGGACATTTAAACAGGAAGAAAAAAATATATACACTTTGGATTTGTGAACATTCCACTCAAATAATATCTATAAAATACCAAATGGGATGTAAAAGATGATTGAAGGGCAACAGAGTGATGAAAGGATTTTTATTAGACATTAGGATTTGCTTATGATTTAAATTTCAATTTAGTTAACATTTAATTAGAAGGTTTCCATAGGGGAGGGGAAAAAGACATGGAGGATCGTCTCTATGCAAAAAATCATTCCGTGTTGAGTTCATTTGCATTAGAAGAATTTCATAGTTTAAAACTTGTATGTCTCTACCTGTATTCTCTTAAGTATACAGTCATGTGCTTCTTAACATGTCAGTCAGTGATGGGCCACATGTACCAAAGTGATCCCATAAGATTATAAGGAAGCTAAAAATGTCCTGTGGCCTAGTGATAGAATCACTGTGTCATCACAGCACCACACATAACTCACTTGTTTGTGGTGATGCTGGTGTAAACAGACCTACATTACTGCCACTCATAAAAGTAAAGCACATACAATTGTGTACAGGACATATTACTTGATAATGATAAATGACTACTACTGGCATATTATTTACTATACTTTTTAATCATTATTTTAGAACATATTTATTTAAAAAATGTTTACTGTAAAATAGGGTGTCATGTTACACTGGTAACAGCCTCATACATCTCCTGTTTGTCACATCTCTTGACTGCATTTTAAAGATGTCACATCAAGTGACTGATTTATACCATCTGGGTTTATGTCAGGACACTCTGATATTTGCCTAATGATGCACTTCTCAGAATGTATCCCTGTTATGTGATCTGTGACTGTATTTGACTTTTCCTTCATCAGTGTCTATTTAAGAAATTATTTGTAGGTCTTAGACCATTCATGGGTTTTATTACCCATTGAACAATGCTTTATTACAGTTTTTTAAATATTTTTTTAGTCGTTGGTGGACCTTTATTTTATTCATTTATTTATATGCAGTACTGAGAATTGAACCCAGTGCCTCTCACACGTGAGGCAAGTGCTCTACCACTGAGCCACAACCCCAGCCCTTTATTATAGTTTTTTAAGCTTCTTTATTCTTAAAGAATTGCATGGGCCTGTTCCCATGTACTTAAAAAAATCTTTACCAGTTAGGCTTCTGCATTTGAGAAACCCTTTTAGAAATCTGTCCCTAAATCCTACATAATATCATAGCACTCATATTTAAAAGATCAGAGGTAAATATCATAGAAACCTCATCAAAAGTTGTATAATACGTCTATACTAAGCCACTACTTTTTGATAGCTTTTTACAACAACCTACATCTTCCAGAAACTGATCTCTTTACCTTGTCAGGTAAGAGTGTAGGATACCAATATAAATAATATGCTTTATTTGTTTAGAACAGTTGATTTGGGAAGTTAGCAAAATAACATATTCTTTCACATATTTAATTAGAGTTGTGTTTTCACTCTGTGATAACCTGTATGGTAAGGTTACCAAAATCAGATTGTAATTGACCAATTTTTACTTGTTAGAATGTTTAGTATGTGATATTTATTCAATTTATTGCATTTGTGAATTGTGCTTTTAGAAAAAAAATTTGGACATTCTTATTTTATATGCAGAGTTATAAGCTATCTGTACCTATAATAAAGATTAAATTTATGTGTGTGTAAAATCTATATATTTGACGTAAATTATTCCCATGATTATTTAACTTCCTTTTTATAACAGATTCACTATTTGAAAAGCAAACTAAAAATAAGCCATATTACCTGGAGAAATAATTTGTTACTTTTACATTTTGTGGTAAAACGATAAAAATGTTTCAGCTATTGCAGAGGCTGAAGGGGGTACAATAAACATGTACTTAAGGTGTGAGGAAAATATGGGGAAAAAAGTATGAAAAGTACCCTAATCATAACCTAAAAGGCATTTTGTTCTTACAAGGCATTTTGTTCTTATTTAAGGAATGTTGCTCCATTTTAACATTTACATTATTGTAGAGAGTTATGTCTTTGCTCATTTTTCCTTGAACACTGAGAATATTCTACTAAGATCTGTGTGGTACTACTTTTTGTTTCTGTTTTTAAACTAAAATCTCTAAATGATGTTTTAATCTTTGGAAGTCTTAGGGGTTTCTGTAGAAATTAAAATGCAATATAATTGCCTTTAATTTTGCAGACTCAAAATGGAAGATAAGTCAGGATACTTAAATAGAAAATATTATATTTGAACAATTTAATGGAATTTGGCTTATATGACCAACCAAATGGTTTTATAGAATTTTTTCTGATTAATGATAATTTTGAGTAAAAGGGTCTAGTTCTAAGCAATCTGGTTTTTTTTCTATTTAGAAAAGAAATATTCTACTTTTGATGCTACTGTTTGGCTATAGCTTACTATAAAAGATGCATTCAACTCTATGCAAAACTTTTTAAAATTCTGACTTCAATACTAGATTACATTAGTGAATAATACATTATAAGGATCACCAAGGAGGATGTGATAATATATGCTGGTTTGTTTTATTTGAGAGTTAGAAATCTGTCCAGAAATAATAAAGGGTAGTCTAAGTCTACCTTTCCATTATCTTTCAGGCAAGATTATTCTTAGGCCATTTCCCTTTCACTCCCTGGATGTAGAGTCTGGTTCTACAAATAGATTTTAATGGCTTAAGGGTAAACTGCTGGAGGAAAAATTTGTGTTTTAAGGAGATTGCATAGGTCCTTGTTGAAAGATTTCCTAAATCCTAGAGTCCATTTCCTGACTTGGTAAACCAATTTAAAATTTTAATTTAGGTGGCTTATATACATTTTAAAGAAGTTTTCCACATTCTGCATATCAGTAATCAATATCAATTTTCATTGTTCATAACTGTCCAAATTGTCATATGGGTTTTTATTTATCCAAACTAAATTTTAAATTACCTTTTAAAATTAACCTTTTTTCCTTATCTCCTCCTGTCCTTTAATTTTTGAATAACCAGAAATCATATATTTTTTAAAATAATGTTTAGGTATCTTATAACAGTGTATAAAGTCAGTGGATTCTGTATTTATGATAAAATTTTTTATTCATTTTGATTACTAAATATGGTTATGTGAATAAAATGACATTTTCTATAAGTGAGGAATTGCTGAATGATTAAAGTGCTGAAGGAAAAAGGTCAGAGTAAAGGATTCCTTTTAATATAGATGACCTTAACTCCTGGTAAGATTAGGAGAAAAGAAACTCACTTACACTTGTTGAATTTATGTTCAAATGTGATTATTGTTTTATTTATTTTTTTGTCATAGACAAAGCAAACCCAAAAACCTAGCCTAAAAATGAATTCTTATGCATTATTAAAAGTGGTCGTAATAAAATATGTATCAGTGGTGGTGAAGATTCCCACAAGCCCTCAAGATTGACATAACCTTTAACAAAATGGAAAACTTTTATTAGAACTGCCAATTCTAAGTTCAAATTTATGTCAAAGCACTTTATGGTACCATAATTAGTACAACTATTTTTTTTAGCTTTAAAATGTCATTTTTCACTAAGTGATTTAAAATGAGACTTAATTTAAGAGTTATTATTTGAGCAAGGATTTTAGAAATTTAGATATCTTTGGTATTGGTAAACGTTCTTCTGGTTAGAAAAGGTGTATGTCTCACATGCTTTTCAGAATCATTTATTCCAAATCCTATCTAGCAATTTCTAAATGTAAAAGTAATCTAATTCAGTTACAGGGTTCTCAAGATTGTAAAATGCCTCATAATTTGAGTAGCATTTGTTTTTCTTAGGGGAAGTACTTCAGAGCATTTGCCTAATGCTCACAACATTCTTTTGAATTAATATGGAAATCAGTAATGATCCTCCTTAAAAGGTAGGAAGACTACAGTACCAAAATGTTCTGGCTCAAGGTCAGAGTAACCAAGGCAAAAATTCTGGATATTCCAACTGCTGTTCCAGTGTACTTCTATTATTCGCATCACCTTGAATAAAATATGGCACTTAAAAATTTATGATGTCCTAATGCTGACTCTCTACTGAGCAGGGCTGCATAATGTTAAACTTTAAAAAGAAGAATTAGAAGCTCATGTTTGAGTAGTAAAGGGAGTAAGTGTGGAAGATTTTAAGATCATTGATGCCACTGTGTGAAATTAACTGCATTGCCAACAGTGTCATATTGTCCTAGATAGCACTGATTAGAAAAAGTATATAAAGAATGTTTTAAAGACCCATGGAACAATAATGTACCATTAAGTTGACACTAAGCTACGTCACAGTAAAAGTCATACATATTGTATTGTATGTTGACATACACTTAGAAGAGTGACAGGAGTTTTCAGTAATGTATTTTAGAAAATTGTTCATTTTTTGCTAATATGTATGTGAATATCAGACCTATAACACAAAACAAGGAAGCATTAAGCACTGAGGCTCTTCATGCCCAGTATCCAACAGTCACCCTTTGTTTTTCCACCTGGTATGATAGTTACTAACAGAGCATTGGCTTTCAGATGGTGCCAATCCTGTGATGAGGCACTTGAAGAGTTTGAAGGTTAGGGCATGTGAAATATGGGGCTGGGAGGAAGCATGCTGCTATTCCATTGGAAGCAAAAGGGAGTGTAGGCCCATAGAACACTTCTTCTTTGCCTTCTCTACTTACATCCAATACCTACAAAATAAGAAGAGATGATGATTATTATTATTTTTTTTTTAAAAGAGAGAGTGAGAGAGGAGAGAGAGAGAGAATTTTTTAATATTTATTTCTTAGTTCTCGGCGGACACAACATCTTTGTTGGTATGTGGTGCTGAGGATCGAACCCGGGCCGCACGCATGCCAGGCGAGCGCGCTACCGCTTGAGCCACATCCCCAGCCCCGATGATGATTATTTAAAGCTGTATACTCAAAGTAAGCCTGAACCTAAACTTGGTCATGCCATCATCACCATACCTTAGGATGGTACCAGAAATATTTATTAAGTTCCTACTAAGTGTTAGATTGTGTGTACATATTTATAGGTAATATGTGTGTGTTTATAAACATTTAATCTTCAGTAAGAGGTTAGCAGTATTACCTTCACTTAATAAAACTGTCTTAGACTTATTAAATAGCTTGTTCAAACTAGTTGTGTCATAATATTGGCTTACAGATTCTCATCTATAAAATGAAGAAAACAAGCAAGACCTTGCAGCTTTATCGTGAAAACTGGTGATATCTAGCAGAGCATCTGGCACATAGTAAAATATTATAACAGCTTAGTAGCAGGTTCAAAATTAGTTCAGTTGATTCTGGAAATTTTTCCCCGATTATTTCCTCTTCTAGCTGGAGTTCTGTCTCTTTTCTTATAAGGTACAGCTTCTATTAGACCTGTGCCTGCAGTCACCTAACTGAATCCGACTTCACCTCCCTGCTAAGGAAAATGCTGCTCTCCTCCATGTGTCAACTCTATTAGGCTCTTTCCAGCCCTCTATCATCTTTATCTCTGTTCATTTGACTTTCCTCTAATCTCATTTAAAACTTTTTCTCCCTTGGGGTCTATGATTTTAAAATAAAAGTTTGTCATTGATATTGCCCTGTTGCTATCCACTTTTGGTCCCATTCGTTCACCTGAATTCTAGATATAGGTGTGCCACCCTACCCACCAAAATCCAACCACAAATCTCTTGATAGACTCCTTTAATGATTTTCGTCTTCATCTATCATCTATGTGATTGACTCATAAACCTTTAACTGCAATAATGCATTATTTTAGATAAAAAGGAGCCCTTGAATTTAAGGGATCCAAGCTCATAAAAGGGAAAAATCACTGGTAGAATAAAAGAAAAACCAAACTTTTAGCTATGTGGGTTTTTTTCCCAAATGGACATTTAACTGTCCCAAACTATTTATTGAATAATATGTCCTGATATTAGTAAGTAGTATTAGAGATAATAACTAGTTTATCTTAACACTAAATATAAATGCTGTTCTTTTTCAGTATCACATTTACAGTTTCAGTAATGTTTCTTGCAATATCCCATTTATAGTTGTTTTGACAAAGGCAAGTCTCTCCAATTCATTTTCAAATATTTCTTGATTATTCATATACATTTACTGTCCTAGAGATTTTTGTGTGTGTGTGTGTGTGTGTGTGTGTGTGGTACTGGGGAGTGATTGAATGGAGGGGTACTTTACCACTGAGGTACATCCCCAACCCTTTTTTATTTTGAGATAGGGTTTAGCTAAATTACTGAGACTAGCCTCAAACTTGTGATCCTCCTGCCTCAGCTTCCCAAATTGCTGGGATTACAGCACTACCGCACCCAACATCTAGAGAAATTTTATCATCAGTTTGACAAGTATCACTTGCCTACCCCGTGAGAAAAGGAAACTCTCAATGGGATTTTGATTAATATTTCATTGAATATAGAAAATAGAGATCACAATTATGAAAGGTTAGGTGTTATTTTCAATTTACAGAAAAGAATACAGAATCAGACAACATTAAGTGACTTAATACTGCATGGTGGTGCTGAGTATCTGAGCTCAAGTATGCAACCCAGAAAGAGCTTGGATTTCGTGCCTTAGTGATATCCCTCCCTCCAACTGACTACATTTTTAAAAGGCAAAATAACAGTGAGATAATAATCCAGAGCTTTTGTCCAGTTGCCTGGGCCAACAGAGACTACATATGTTAAGCAGATGTAATGTATTTAATCTGAGAAGAGAAAGGGAAGCATTGGCAGTTTTTCTCCAAAACACTCCCCTAAACTGGCAGAAAGAAGGCATTTGGGAGAAGGCAGAGCCAGATTGGCAGCATATCTCCAGCCAAAAGAAAATAATAGTAAATGAAGAGAACAGTAAAAGTGATCTGGAAACAGACTAATCACTTGCACACTTGCACAGCTGCTCCCTTATGTACTACTTGTCATCTGTGGCACACCAGATTAGAGTCAAACTCCTGTGCCAGAAATTTTCTTACATGACCACAGAATAAACAAGAACACCTTCATTTTTGTCAGGAACCTATTTCCAATATTTCCCATGAGTTTTTATTACAAGTCCAGATCTCAACCTTCAAACAAGTATTAATTAAGAGCCTCTCAGCTTTTCTCTCATTCGAGTTGTCCTTGTGATGAATCATAGTCTGTACTAAGAGCAGTAGCAGGAAATGCAACAACATGCTTTCTCATGCATCATCCCAGGTGGCTGAATCCCACAAATGACTGTTAGATGAACCTGAATTAGGGTCCAGGGGAGCATCTACTGGGATAAATTATTGACTAGCATTTTCAAGGGCAAAGAAAATAATTTAATCCTTCTCCATGTTAGTGAAACAGTTTCTGATCTATTTCATTATGATCTTTATTTATTGGCCATGCTCTTGGATTAATGATGTGTCAATCTTGGGTTAAGGATTATATAGTTATTATTTATGACATAAAAATTTTAAACTCAGGTATTTTTAGTGTGCATATGATTTTCACCATCACTGCCCTCTACTTTCCCTGTTTTGCACTCAGAGACTTCTACTGTCTAGCCACAGTTTTCTCATAAATGTTCCAGTATCCCGTTGTCTTACTTCTCTATTGGCTATTTTCCATCAAGTGACCTGCTTTCAAACAGGTAAGTGTCTCCAACCATTAAAATAATACTCTTAATGCATCAAAAGAAATAGTCACCCATAAAATAAAACATTTGAGCCTTAGTTCAGAAAGAATATTACAACTAGTAACCAGTTGTCAAAACTAAAATACAAGGCACATGATAAGTCTGTTATCCATATACTCACACACATTAGTTAGTAGTAAAGATTCTTTTAAAAAATTTTTTTTTAGTTGTCAATAGGCTTTTTTAAAAGTTATATATATGTGGTGCTGAGAATTGAACCTAGTGCCTCACACATGCTAGGCAAGTGCTCTGCCACTGAGCCACAATCCCTGCCCAGTAGTAGAGACTTTTGAAAACTTATTTTTTAAATGTATCTATACTTTGTAGGACCAGTGTGCCAGCCAAGGGAATAAATATAGAATTTGCAAAAGGATTGGTTCTGTTCATCAAAATGGCTTTTGAATATAGAATTACCCATAGCGCTGACTTTAAAAAAAAAAAAAGCAAATACATAGGATATTTTGTTGTATGATATCAAAGGTGAAATACTTCACTAATACCGACACTGATTAAAATAATTTTTGACCTGGATACAGTGGTAGGCCTGTAATCCCAGTGACTTGGGGAGCTGAAACAGGAAGATCACAAGTTTGAGGCCATCCTCAGTAACTTAGCAAGAACCTATCTCAAAATAAAAATTAGAAAGGACTGGATGTAGCTTTGTGGTAAAGCACTCCTGGGTTCATTCCCCTGTATCAAAAAATAGCTAAATATGTCCTTGACTCCACTTTTAGAATCACCTTAATCCTGAGAATACTCATGAATATCCTCAGTGGTTTAAAAATATTCTTGGGAGATAATACTGCCGGTATAGTGGCACATGCTTCTACTTCCAGCAGTTCGGGAGGCTGAGGCAGGGGGATCACAAGTTCAAAGCCAACCTCAGCAACTCAGGGAGGCACCAAGCAACCTAGCAAATCCTGTCTCAAAGTAAAATTAAACAGCCAGGCATGGGGGCTCAGTGGCTCAGGAGGTTGAGGTAGGAGGACTGCGAGTTCAAAGGCAGCCTCAGCAAATTAGCAAGGCCCTAAGCAATTCAGTGAGGCCCTGTTCTCTAAATAAAATACAAAAAAAAAAAAAAAATGGGGAGGGGGGAGCTGGGGATGTGGCTCCGTGGTTAAATGCCCCTGGGTTTAATCCCCAATACCATGGTAATGATGATGTCGATGATGATGATACACTTGCCACAATCTTTCATCTCCTGAGGATAAGTTTGCTTGTTTGAGAACAGCCAGATATCATTAGCAATAAATTAGTGTATATCATTAGTGAGTGCTCTAAAGAAAAGCTCTTTGGGGACAAAACCAAGATGTGACTATGAAGTTTTGTTTTGCTTCTTAATTTTCTATGTCTTCAACCTAACTTTCAAGACTATTCTAAAACAGGAGGTGTGGGATTTTTTTTAAATACAGGAGCACTCTGGTCCTCTAAGTTTGATATATATAGTGAGTTTTCATTATTTTTTCATTAAGTTATAGCTTCAACTTGTTTTCTATTCCTTGAGATAATTTAATATTAAAATTAGTAGAAATATGCCCAAAAATATATCTGAAATTTTCATATTTACTTCACGATAAACCAGACTTGCTTCCATTGTGAAAATGATCAAACACAAGGTCTCAAAGTCACTTAAAAAAAGTGGTCCAGCACTGCAAATCTCTGCCTGTAGCCCAGTTCACAGGTTGTCACCAATTCTGAAAAGTGAAAAATTTAAAAAAAAATAGCTAAAGAACTATGAAAGCTGTCAAGTATGTGCTTGCATGAAGACTAGAAGCACCCTGAGGAGAACAGTTTATTTGTTGTTATGCAGATACCAGGCAGCCTTTCATTAACTCCCATCAAATCTTATGTTCTTTTTTCGTATGTGATTTATAATTTTCCATTATATCATCATTTCCTTATTCATTAATTTTCTCTTATTTTTATCATCTATTCTTTGAATTTATTTTTTATTCATTTTCTAACATATCGAGCTATATTTATGTCACAAATGTAATTATGTATTCATTTACACACAGTTCTGGGAATTTTTTTTAAGTTCTATTATGATTTCTTTAGCCCATAAGTTATGTGGCTATGGGTTTCATTATTTCCAGATAAACAAGGGTTTACACAACTTGTTGCTAAGTTCAAAGTTAATTGCATTGCATTAGAGGTACAAACTAAATCATACTTACTTTTTGAAATTTATTAAAGTTTTTTTTTTAACTTTAAGCACGTGACAGGTTTTTGTAAATGCTTCATGTATACTAAGAAAAAAATGTATTCTAACTGTTCACTCTAGAATTCACATTCATTCCATCAAGCTTGTTAACTGTATTTTTTATATCTAACCTCTCCTTGCTGACATTTTTTTTTGCTTGATCTATATGAATGATAAAAGTATGTCAGAATTTCCAGACAAACCTCTGACAAGTAAAATCAGGAGGAAAAAAAGCAAACAATATTATGAATGAGCAGGAGATGTAACTGAAGATAACACAATGAGATGCTTATAATTTCAAAAACTTAGACAACACGGAGAATAAAAAGCTTGGAAAGTTCTAAATTATTAAAGATCCTGTAGCAGTTGTTAAAAATCTTTCCACAAAGATGAGATTAAATAATATGAGTAGTTTAAGGATATACTTTTCTTGTTGTCGGAAAAAGGTCAGTGCTAATAGATGTCAGAATTTTATCAGAGAACATGTAAAATAGAAAACTATGGTAAGGATTATAAAATAATAATAGGAATAATACCTTAAATATGTATATCAACAAAGGCCACTGCTGTTCTGGAAGGCCCAGCTGGCAACCTGCCCAGCCTGGGCTGCTCACATGCCGACAAGCTAGGGTTATTTCTTTGAGGCAGAGGCTGTCCCTGTGAGACCAGCCATTAACTATTACCATTCACAGCCTTTGCCAGGAAGGAAGAAAACCTTTGAAAGTGCCATTTATGGAAATGAACAAATCGTGATACAGAAAATAAGGTAATGCGGGAAAAAGAGGTATCCATAAGGTTTTGGGAGTATGACAAACTATTACCAAAGATGTTTAAATTTTTTTGGTTTGTAACAAAAGGGTAAGGTATCTCAGTTCCCGGTATATTTTACACTTATTTTCAAAGCTGTGTCTATCTGTATTTTCAAGAGAGCTCAATTGTTTAGTAGGCACAGTTTTTAGGATACAGCATGAAGTCTAGTGGCCAAATATCTATACTACAAAACCTCCTCACTGAACCACTTGAGCAAATTCAAAAGGAACTTCAACCACTCACCTGGATACAAGCCAGGGGTTCATTTGTCCAAATCGAATATCCACCGACTAAATATATTCTCCCATTATGGACAGCAACTCCAGATTCATTCTGACCTAAAGTAAAGAGAACATAATAAAAAGAAAGAAATCTGTTTCTTACATATTTTAATTAACCCTTTTGCTACTGAACGATACATTTTTCCCCTGTGGTACATCTATATACTCCATGAGATTTTTACAGCAACTGATCACTGCCTCCAGTATTAAGGAGAATTAACCACTATTTCTCAGAGAATGAATCTGTGTTGGGTCAAAACCAAGACAAAACATTTATTAGCCAGAAAATTTTGTAAATATAATACTAAATACAGCATAATAAGAGTTCTATATTATGTCATATGCCATAAATTTATAATGGCAGAAATAAGGTATATTTTAGAAATGCAAAACTTTTTGCATCCACAAATGCTTTTAAAGCAAGTGCTTACGTCTATAAACCAATACCTACAACCCCAAGAAGCCAATAAAACAAGAGCCATGCCCCTAGCATGCCCTAAATGAAGACAAATGGCAGAAAAAAAATTGATAAAGTTGCTACCCTCCCTTTCTTTACATACACAACAGTTTTAGGATTATATTAAAGTTCTTGAGCTGGGACTAGTGTGGATAATCCCTAGATACTGACACGCCAAAATGATGAAATGTTTCCCCTCCCATTTCAAAAATGAAGACAAAATGACTCACGAACACAAATTCTTCCCTGGAGGCCATCAGAGAGTGAAAAGAGTCCCTTTTTATTGATGATCTGACACAGGACTGACTGGAGTAATAAATAAGCTGGATTCTATAGCAGGCAGAATCCAGATCCAGAGATGGAGGATCTAAGGTTACTACCACAACTGAGAGTTAAGTACTTGTAATGGGCCTCAAAAATCATTTTGAAAAAACAGGAGCTCAATACAAAGCATCCACATCTCTGGTTATGCTCCCAATGTTGCCTCTCCAATAGCAGTCATGACTAATTGAATGCTCACTCGCATATTAAAATGTCTTCAGGAACTAATCTAACCCACCATTTTGAGTTTGTGATTTTCCTATTATTTGAGCAGCCCTGACAGCTACCTGATTGTTTGGGGATGTTAATGATGCAAGTTGACAGGAGAAAAAAAGTTCACTTTCAAAAAGAAACATAAGTTGCGTTTCAGCTTTGTTTTCATTCTTTGGGATGAGGATGGGCTACAGCTAGGATTGACCTGTGGAAATGCTTGGATGGAATGTGTGGCCAGAAACATGATCAAACCCCTATTCACAGAACTACTCTAAGATTTAATTTCTAGGAGACTACACCCAGGAACAGTATTTGACAGTGACAAATAATGAAGACCATTCTCCTGAACTCACAAGAAATAAGACAACAAAGCAATGAGAATTACAAAATAAATTTTTTTTTCTGTAAAAAGAGCTAACTCTTTCAGTGCCTCATTCTTCCCCCATGCATCAAAGATCCTATGTGAATATTCATTGATGGTAACAGTCTTGACATGTTTCTCTTAGTCACATGAGAATGCACAGAGGTAGTACAGGCTCCGAGAAACGAGATGCCAGCCATGTGCTGGAGTCCAGTTTTGTTGTGAAAGATAATGCATGCCTTTCTGGTTAACAAAAGCAAGTAGTTGTTACTTGTATTGTTGGTAATTCCCATTCTGGCTGGAGTGAGATGAAATCTTAGTGTAGCAACTCACAATAGCTATGCTATGGAGTCAACCTAAATGCCGTTCAATAGATGAATGAATTAAGAAAATGTGGCATGTATAGAACAATAGAGTATTACTCAACCATAAAGAAGAATGACTATGACATTTGCTGGTAAATGGATAGAATGGAGACTATCATGCTAAGTGGAATAAGTCAACCCCCCAAAAAAAAACAAAGGTTGAATGTTTTCTGTTAGTTGGAAGCTAACCCACAATAAGGGGAGACGGAGAATAGAAGTTCAGTGACTTAGACAAAGGGGAATGAAGGGAGAGGAGGAGCTATAGGAAAAGAAAAGACAATAGAGTGAATCTGACATAACTTTCCTATGTATATATATATATGAATACCACAGTGAAGCCCACCATAGTGTATATCCATAAGACTAGAGTCTTAATTAGAATAAGATAAATTCCATGCTTGTATAAGCATATATACTGTCATGTATAGCTAAAAATAACCAATTAAAAAAATTTTAAAAAACGGTTGTTATACCCACTATGCACTTAACATTTAGAGATGCTCTATGGATGTCTAAGAAAACAAGTTTGGCAACTTCTTGAATCGGCATTTTATTTTATTTTTTTTAACTTATTTACTTAATCAAGATACTTGCCAGTTAACAGGTTGAAATTACAACGTGTCCACTGGTCAGTGTCAATATTATAGGAATCTATATGTCTCACAAGGATCCGGTCATTATTGTAGTCTAGGTCATTGCCTCCAAGAACATAAAGCTTCCTTTGGACAGCAGCCATGGAATGGTAGACCCTTCTCTGTAGCATGGGACTGCGGCTTATCCACTTATTCTGAAAAAAGAAATTCAAGTTCATTCTGAAATAAGAGACTTCCTTGGCATAAAACAGCAGTGGATAGCGCATTAGTAGTGAGAACCCTAATGTTCATTAGTCACTTCTTTTTTTAATATCATGCTTTATTTATTTATTTTTATGTGGTGCTGAGGGCCTCACATGTGCAAGGCAAGCGCTCTGCCACTGAGCCAGAACCCGAGCCCCTTATCAGTCACTTTTATTTGAATATTGTTTAAATATCTTGAAAGGTATAGGCTTCTTTCATGAGAACAAGTACAAAAGAAACATGTATTCCCATTCTATTTGTGATTTTTATAAGGCCCTTCATTTGTTTGTTTCATTTTATAAGACAGTTTTTCATTTTATAAGGGAAACACTAAAACTTTTCATGATGGTTATCTTACCCACTTCAGGGAATTTACTGATGAAAATCACTTAAGAGTGAAAACCCATTGCTAAGGTATACTGGGGCTAGTGATTAGGCATAATGATTAGGAACAAGTTTCTGGGTCAAGAATGCCTGGGTTATAACTCATGTGTGATCTTGAGCAATTTACTTAACCTCTCTGTGCCTGTTTTCTCATCTGTGGATACAATACCTACCTGATGGAGTTAATGGGGAAATTAACACCTACCCAATGAACCAGTCAATTAAATGTGATAACATACATAAAGCACTTGGGAAATGTCTGATGTATAATAAATGTACAATACATGTCTACTTAAAAAAATAAGTTGTTTTAATAATCACTGTTATAATAATCATGTAGGCCCCTAAATAAGCTACATTAGAGTGGCTTTTCTGTTCTCTCCAAAGTTAACCTGAGATCAATGGATGAGCTAAGGTCTGGTTCAGCAACAAACTTCCCACATTTCCTTTGCATCGGCATCTTTTAATATATTTACAGTTACAACTTCTGCCAAACTGAGAGAAGTCATTTCTAGGTACATGTTTATTTATATTGGTAGAAAGTCAAGTTTTATATGAGCATTTTAAGGAATGGTGGAACCTTCAATATTTGGTTCTAGGTCACTGTTGGTAATGAGGAGGGTACATGATTAAAATAAGAGTTTTATTTAAAATATAATATAAATTATAAAATTAGATGAGACTCAAATATGACTTTAACTTTAAATATCAACCAAGTAATGGACAGGTAAGTAAACTGAGCCATTTTATTTCTCCATAAACACTAAACACACAGGAAGAACCTAATTTCCTTTTTTGCCAGGAAAATTTGGATTTCAACCAGAAAAAGTCATATGATGTTTTGAATATATAGAATGTCACTAGTTCACAAGGCTGTAATGGAAGAAGCAAACAGCAACAACAAGCATGTCTGTATAAACATTGGCATATACACTGCAGGCATGTATTCACCATAGGTGTAGACACTATGGGCATATATTCACTAAAGGCATATATACTAGGTCATTTCTAATTTCTCTTTTAAAGATACACTCTGGAAAAACAGTTGTTTATACATTATCAGCTCCCCATTGAACATGTTTATAATAAGAATTCCCTTCTAATCAAATATCTTCTTTAATAAAATAACCAAGTCTTTCTTTAGATGTTTTGCTTAGACATATCTTTAATACATTACACTTGAGTAAATTTAACTAAAAACTCTGGTGATGCTTTTCTTAGGTGCTTTCTATGAGATGACCCATTATAGTATCAGGAATCAATGTTTGAATTAGCAGTCCATTCCCCTGTCACAAGACTATAGATGCCATCTGGTTTGCAAAGCCTGCCTACATCCCCTGATTATATCTTTAGCTTCCTTCACTGCAGTGCCTGCCAGGTGAGCCGCCAACCGCTGCAAAGGCAAAGAAACAGGGAGGCCTGGTGGGGTCATTCCTAATAAGCTAGTGTGTGAATACTAATCAGTGGTGGGGAAACAGAGGTCACCCCAGCCTGCCTGTTGGCAGGTAGCGATGTGCTCTGTGGCAGATGGCAGGCATTATCAACTCTCCACAAAGGCCTAGAAGAGAAATAAGCACCAGGGCTGAATGATAGAGTTATTGAGATTCTGAGCAAGATGCAAGCAGATGTGATGTTTGCCAGTACCCACCGTAAACAATATGCCAGCAGAATTTTTAAAAAGAGCATGTGTGTACAAACATGAAACAGAACTCATTTGAGCAATGTTAACACCTTCTTCCTCTTTAACCATGTAAGCACCCAGCTCAAGCAACTGCAATTAATGATTCCCCTTGAGACAGCTGACCCATGGACATTTAGTCTCTGAAATTTATAGCTTCTAATGACATCAGGAGACACACTTGTGAAAAGAGAAATGCCTTCATTAAATTCCGAATGAATTGCTAAAATAAAAAGATAACCAAATACACTGAGGACCACAGACAAATCTTTAGTGGTCAATCCTGACTCAGACTGCCAAGGTCAACCTGTTGTTTCATATCTCAATATCTTCAATTGATTAATATAAACCTCCAAATCAAATCACTTGTGAGTATTGTCAAACATAGAAATGGAAAAATTCTTTAGAATCTGCCAAAGCCGTAGATACTTTGGTAGAAAGAAAAGAGAATAAAATATTCCTTTGGGTGGACAAAAACATCATTAAGTGTACAATGAAAGTGGACAAACAGGTACAATTTGGATGCTTCTAGGCCCCAGCTATTGGATGAAAAACATACTCAACTCCAGAGACTTTTACCTTGAATGCATTTTAGGTACTGTTCTAAAAAATTTTGTTTATATTAAGTTAAATATTTTTTGGCTATTTGATTTAAAAATAAAACTACAAGCATGCTTTTCCCCTACAATGGCATCCCTTCCAGGAGGGGACCGCTATAGAACAATCAATCCTTTCTGCATTATACAAAGCTCTAAAAGAATGAAGCATTATGAATAGCACAAACTAGAGGAACTGGAATTTTGTTACAGTAACAACAAAAAAGTAAAGAAAAATTTTACACAAATAAGCTCACGATCCCTATATGAGCTTAAGATGGCTATGCGCAGGTACAGACCTGACATTCCAATTATTAATTCCTGTGGGAATATTTAAAAATTAATTTTAATTAGGGTAATGAGCTTTTCTTATATGATTCTTACCTGGTTAGGTTCATATACCATTAGTCTGTTCTGATACTGTGCTGTGTTAGTTACTCCACCTGTAACAGAGTAACGTGTTAGAGCATAATAATGAAATACAATGAAAAAAGAATTAGCTACAGCTAAGGATTTGTTTGTATACATCCTGGTGAACCCATGATATGATCAAGAAGTTATTATTGATGAGGTAATAGTATATTTTATTTTTCCTTTTTTTTTGTGGTACTAGGAATTAAACGAAGGGCCACTACCACCACCACTAAGCTACATCTCCCAGCCCTCTTTTTCCTTTCTTTTATTTTCTCTTTCTTTTCTTTCTTTCGTTCTTTCATTTTTTTTAAAGATGGGGTCTCACTGTTGCCCAGACTGGCCTTGAACTTGAGATCCTTCTATCTCAGTCTCCTGAGTTGCTAGGATTACAGATGTGTGCCACCACGCCTGGAAAGCAATTTCATTTTTAAGAAACGTTTCAGAAGCCCTCCATTTGAGAACAAGCAACAAGCCTGCTGATGTTATCAAAAGGGCCCTCAATTTTGGCAAGTTGCTCTGCATGGCCAGAATAAGGGATATTGTATAGGGGAAGAGAGGAGTGAACACAGTACACATAGACAAATCTCTATATAATATATGGCAAGGACATGTTATATGGAAAATTCTTTCCACTAGCTAAATTTACAATTTTAAAGTTATACTCTCCATTTATTAACACAATGATATCTTGATATTTCTTTGGAACAACTATATATAGCAAAGGACATTACTTATCAAAAGGGATTTGGAGCCAGTGCTGTGCAATAGATATAACAAAAGTCATAAATGTGAGTCACATATACAATTATAAATTTTCCAGTAGCCACATTAAAAAGTAAAAAGGAGTAATGAACTTTAATAATAAATTCTATTACCTCCATATAGCCAAAATATAATTTCAACATGAAATCAATATAAGGAAGTATCTTATATTTTTTTAATACCAAGTCTTCAAAGTCCAGAGTATATTTGACACAGGACAGATTAGACACATTTCAAATACTTAAAAAGGCACATGTGGCTAATGGCTACCAAACTGGACAGAACAAATCTAAAATTCTCCAGTGTAGCTGTTGTGGTCAATTTTTATAAAACCTCCTTAACAGTGCTTAGATCCAAAACAATTAAGACCTTCTGCTTAATCAAAATCCACAAAAAAATCATCAAACTTTTTAGGTATTTCTCCTATTTGTCCTCATAGGGGCTGAACATCCCTAATCCAAAAATCCAAATCCCAATATTCCAGAATTTGAAAACTTTTGAGCACTCACATGATGCCACAAGTGGAAAATTCTACACCCAACTTCAAGTGACAGATTGTAGTCAAAATACAGGCCCACTAAAAATGCTGTGTAAAATTATATTCAAGCTATAAGGTATATATGAAAAAAATAAATTTTGTGTTTAGATTTGGTTCCCATCTTTAAGACATCTCTGTATGTGTAGGCAAATATTCAAAATCTGAATAAATCCAAAATTTAAACACTTTTGGTCCCAAGCATTTTAGATAGAGGGTACTTGACCTATACTTCTTTTCATGGTTTTGGTATACAATAAGTCCTATGAAGTCCAAAATCTTTTAAATCCTACCTTAATTTTTTACCATCAAATGTAAAAACTAAAGAACAACACATAAAACAATACAGTGAGAAAATTTTAGGTAATAAAATAACAGGAATACAGGAACCAAAAATGTCTTTCTTTAGAAATATTGCCTTATACATAGTTCTAGACACTACTGTAAAATGAATATCATTCTTGCTTTAATAAGTGTCATGAAGAAGCAGGTAATTTGGCAATAAAGATTTAAAATTGAGCCAGGCTAGCAAATGGTAATTTTTTGAATAAAAAACATATATACTGGGCTAGGATTGTAGCTCATCATTAGAGTGCTTGCCTAGCACATGTGAGGCACTGTGTTTGATCTTCATCACCACATACAAAATTAAATAAAATAAAGGTATCTTGTCCATCTACAACCAAAAAAAAAATTTAAAAATTTAAAAAACATACATATTGCTACAATATTGACTAAGAAGTCTTTACATTTCCCCAGTTTCAAGTCACTTCCTGCCTCTAGGTCCCTGACCTTTCTTAGGACATTTATTTTAGAAAGGTTATTTATAAATTGTTTCTCTGCCTCTTTGAGATAAAAATCATTTTAAAAGACACTTGCTACTTTTACAATCCATGAAAAACTTCAAGGACTTGGGTGGGAGCCATCCCTTTGAAATATAAGCAAGATGGCACCCTATCTCCCAATTTCTGTGGGAGGGCAGGAACCTAATACTGATATGCACCAATAAGCAACAGCCTCATCATAGGGAAAAAGAGCAAACTGAGGAGTAACTGAATGTGCTCAACAATATACATCGATGTATCTTCCCCCAAAAGTCCCTCAGTACTTTTCTGCTTGTTCACGCCAGTGCTTAAAAAGCAGTTCTTAAAAATCTCTTTGCTTTGATGGAGTTTATTCCAAACTCCATTCTGATCTCTCTCCCCGCACTGAAATGGACTGTTTAACTTTATTCAGTGCAATTTTGTCTTTGACTGTTCAAATGCTTTGAATAGGTCTTCACCATCAACTCCATGGTTAAGTTTCAAATTAGTTTGAATAGGATGGGTTAGTGCCTGACTCTCAACTGAGCTGGAAGAATGGATACATAAAGATGCGGGAACCTGCCCAGACCAATCATTACTCTGATTCAATCCCTATAAGGAAATTATATCTTTCACGTATTTGATCATGGAATAGCTTGAAGGTTACACTTTTTTTTTTAATTCTAAGGCTTTCAACCACTTTTATGATCAATAAAAGTTTTGTCTTCAGAGAAAATTAACGAAGAATAGAAGGGAGATTCTTGCCTTCAAAAATATTTTCTCTGGATTTCTCATTGAACGTCTCATTTCTAAAATGAAATAAAAGGAAAACACATTTAAGAAAGCTGAGCCTAAAATGCCTATGTAGTCAAGATGTGTGTCAAAATAAATACTAATGTTTGTTTGCTTTTGCTCCCAATCTTTCCTTTCCTACCCAATTAAAAATGGAATATTCGATAATTCTCGTTCAGAATAACCACACAAGAACCATCAAATCATATACATGTTCAAGGTTGAAATGATTGCCCGTGCTTTCAGTCTGGGACATAGCTACTGGATTAATGTCCAGCTTTCCTTTAATAATTTCTGTAATTGAAAGGGAACAGAAGATAAAAGTTCCCACCTATTATTTTAAAACTTTGCAAGTTTCCCTACTTGTTTTAGAAATATGGGACAGAATTAGTATCTACTGCAGTCAACTCTCCACTTTATGACACTATTTGAAAATATTTACATGACTGTAGGTATCAGACTCTGCCCCTTATAGATTAAATGCATAAGCAATGGATTAGAATGGAGCTATTACATCCCCACTCCCAAACGGGGCACACAATATCTCCATGTATAATAAATAATGATAATTATTATTTAGAATTATTATTTACTAGCTTCCATAGATGCATCTATAATAGAATGTTTTGTTAATTTGCACTCAGTAATTAGATTTCTTACACTTACATACAAATTTTCACTCAGATGACAATGTTTAGAAATGAGATATTGGATTACTAGTTGGGAGTAAAGATAAAAGTCTCAGTTAGTTATTTGGTTGATTACCTCTAGAATGTGAAACCACAGGAGGTGCCTAGCAAGCTTAGTGTAGTAACTTTTGCCAAGTCAGAACTGCAAAGGAAAATGTTGGAAATCAGTTCTATTTCTTTCCTTTTGAAATGATTTACAAATGAGCATATAAATAAAAAATATTTCTTCTCAGTACAAAAAAATAAATTTTATAAAAATCATCCAAGTTTGCAGCCCACATTTCTTTAGCAGTGTTACTCATTTGCAGAGCTTTATCATTACATTCTCTTCACATAACACTCTTCACTTTTAGATTAATCTGCTGAAATGAGATGCTAAGGATTTGCATACAGATTTGACTATACAAAAATAGATATGGAATTAATAACAGTCTCTATATGTTTTAATTTCTCCTAGACTGGAGTACCCTTGCCTGCAGCAGTATTCCTGGCTTTGAAAGTCATCAAGCTGATTTGTCTGCTCTGGGTTATGATGCCACATGCTGCTATACTGTCCCCTGCAATCAAAGCACTTGCGAAGATAGATTCCAAGCCTTCCTCTATCGAGTATATTTTATAGATTGGCAGTTTTGATCTCCCTCCCCCACCCCAGGGGGGATAATCTGCATCTTAACAGCTTTCTATAGATACATCTGTCATTAAATATGCCATCTCATATCAGCTTCCATTTTTAAAACCAAGTTTTCTCTAACTTTGAAGTGCCAGAGTCAAAGTTAAGACTTTTCAACCAAAATTGAAAATGAGAAATCTTGTCTTATACTTTTGAACTGTGACTTAGAGATATACTGTAGGTTCCCCCAAAGTCAAATAAGTCTTTTAAAATTGCCAGAAGGAATGAAAAATTACCACCATGCTACCAATAGTGAGAAGTGCTTTCTATAATCAAGACAAGAGTAAAGTAGTTTTTCTTAAGCTTCCCTGTACAACTCCCCCCAAAATGTTGTGACAAATGAATGAATGAATACTGGAGAGAAGACTATGAGTAACTGCCAAACAAGCAAGCTTTGTCTCTGTTCCCAAGATCTGCTAAACACTCATACTGTGTTCAAAAGGCAACAACTGGTCAGTGCTGGCAGTGTATATAAAATAGAGTACTCAGAAAAACTGCTCTCATTATACTTCAGTCAGAGTGGGAAAAGTCTAATGGTTCATTTTGTTGTTGTTTTTCAAAGACAGAAAATACCTGTGTTCATACAGAGTAGAATCCTCTGATTCCTAATATAGTGCTACTGTGTAACCAATACAGAGTGGGATGCAAAGAACTGGTCATTTCCATGCTCTTAGGTTGGAGAATACTCCAGTTTGGAATTCTGCCAGCACATTCAGAATTGAGAAAAACTATCACAAGTTCTCTGCAACTTTCTTGGAGACTGCAGTGCTCACCTTCATGAAAATCTAGAGGAACAGTTTTAAAACAGGCTATAAGATTAACATGGGCTCCTTTATGACTCTGTCTCTGGGAGAGCCATTTACCATAGCCAATGCTAGGTTCCTCAGAGGCAAAATGGAGATGAGTATATATCCCTCATAGATTTGAAAGGAATTAGATAGAGTGTTTAGCATGCAGGCAATCCATAAATGGAAATTTACTAAAATACTATAGCCATTTTATTGACATTTCTAACCATTTCCATAAAAGGTACAAATGACTGTGTGGAATTGATAAATTTTGTAGTCTTAAGATAGATTATTAGAGTTCATTTTTCTAATAGCCAGGATTACTACCCAATTTATTTGGGTATCCCAGGGCTTTTTCCTTCTTTAATAGTTTAAGCTCCTCCTATATAAACTTGCTCCAATTCTCAGAAAACTGAACCTTCACACTTAATTACCCAAAGAATGACCAGGCATTAAGTGTGAATTCATATTAGCTATTTTTACAGAGCTAAATATACTATTAGCTCTTGGGAAATGTGATATCATAGGGATACTTAAATAAATTCAAGAATAAACTTTTTTATTATCTATTTTTATACAATGTTAAACTGTCCATATTTTCAGAGTGTTAATAATGCTATATAAACAATTAAAGTTGAAAATATTTGTACTAAATTATCATTTCAAATCTAGGGATACTTAATCCATGCATTAAATCAAAACTAGCATCCATATTATTTCTGTTGTACTTGAGGAACTCACACAAATGAAGAGGTAAATAATATACTCAAAACCTAAAAAGAAGGTCTCAAATTTACAAAATATAATGAAAAGGTTGCTACACTTTAAAATGTATATTATTTTTATGTCATTGAAAGTGAACAGGTACAAACTTAAATTCCAGACATAGGTATGTTGTTTTAAGTAAACGAAATGGTAAAATGTACTGTAATGCTGATGTCAACTAGGGACACCTGCTCTTTAAAATCTCAATAAAATTCACTCTAATCCCCAGTCCTCGGAATCAGAATCCTTCCTCCAAAGATTTTGCACGTTAGGATTAAGCTCTGGAGTTCACCTCTGAGTATCTCTATTGGTTTTTCTGGGTTCTTGCTGGGTCTTTTCTCTCTCTCCTGTGTCAACCAGCTCCATAAACCATTCCCCATTTCCATGATGTACCTTTAACCATCTTCCTTCATCTTGGGAATAAAAAAAAAATGACATAATTCACATGGTTTTAGCAAAAACCATCCAGCTTACCCTTTATCCTAGCCTCTTGATTTCTAGCGTTATCATCTAGACTAAGACAATTATCTCCATGAGGTAAATTCTAGACTCAATGGTTTGAGCTTTTTTAAAAAAATAAAATAACAATTTTAAAGATTATTAGATTACTATACTATAACACATGATTCTTTCAGAAAACAATTTCCTAACCCAAACCAATATATGCTGAATGTTAGTTACATGATCTGGGGAGTCATGTAACCTCTTTAAATCTCTCTGCATAGCAGGGTAAGGGTAAACAAAGTGCTGTATCTTCAGAACACAGGTCAGTGAATTTAGGATGAAACTTTCATGTTTTTATTTTGTTTTGTTTTGTTTTTGAAAATGTAGGTAATCTGACTACTTTCCTTTAAACCACTTGGATTTAAAAGCAATGCAGAGTAGTTCATTTCCCCATTTGGCTTCTGTCTCAAGTTAATTGTGTGGTTGTAGTTTTTATCCCTTTCAGATATGGAAGGGTAAAGGCTGAGGGTAGAAGTAAAGAGGAGAAAAAATAACTGTTGGGAGAAGCTGGTTGTTACACTCTAGAGCAACGAAGATTTAATTCTTAATGAACATGCCAATTCACTATGAACTTTTTTTTTTTTTTTTTGGCAGTACTAGGGATTGAATGTAGGGTCTCCCTGCATGCTAAGCAAACACTCTACCATTGATCTACATCACCAGCCCTTTTTATATTTGAGACAGGGGCTTGCTAAATTGCCCAGGCTGGCCTTGAACTTGTGATCTTCTACCTTGGCCTTTGAAGTAGCTGGGTTTGTAGGCATGTGCCACTGCACCTGGTTTCACTGTGAACCTTAAAGTGACATGTCAAGTTATGAAATACTAAACTTCTAAAAAGCTGGTGGCCTCCTCATGTGACAACTGTGTGCAGGGGCAACAAACAAAGGTTCTATTATCTATTGCCACAACAAATGAGGGCATTATGTTCTCCCTCAAGCATACCTTCAGCCCCTGACTCTCACCTAACTGGAATCCCAGCATACTAAACTCCTTCCAGTAGGATCCGTTAGCCTATTCAGTCTAAAAGCCTTCCACTGTGAATGAATCCAGAATCTGCCTTTTCCAATTCTCTACTGAGAACTGCCAAAAAAAAAATAATAATAATAGAACAGAAATATGCAAATGGGGCCACCACAATTTTATAACTTCCAATCTTAGTATGGACTCTGAAAACTTAATTTTAAAAAACCTATCAATTCCTTCTCTATTTACTCTTTGAAGTTTTTTGACAGGTCACTCTCCTCAGGCTTTCTGACCTAGTCCTGACATGACACAATCTCAACAGTCTATTCTGCCTCTCACTTGAATCTATCAACAAGGAAACCTCTCAGGTTCCTGTCCCTCATCTGTGAACATGCTTGGGTCCACCCCTATCATTATTTTTTTCTCCCCAGGATTAGTGCAGGAGGGGTCTTTTTCTTCCCATTTAGAGAACCATCCTTGCCCCACTCCCAACACACCTATACCTTCCTGCCTGTTCAGGACTCCGTGTCTGTTGTCAATATTGTATCCCAGGATTTATCACCATTGTTGGTACCTAGGATTCGCCCTCCGCATTTACCAACCAAATGGGTGCCCCTCTTTCCTACATCTTCAATCCCACTCAATTCTTTTTCTTAACTGTAAGTTTTATTAATGCACATGCAACCTTTAAAAATGTCCTCATTTGACCCTCTTATAACTATGCTCTCTTTTCTCAGCTAAACTTTCCTCTTCCTTCTTTCTCTTCTAATCTCCTTTTTCTCTTCCTAAGGCCAAAATACTATTCATTTATAATAAAAAAATGTTGCTATCATGTGGACTGAAATATGTGTGTACCTAGAAACAGGAAATTCTCTTCATGTAGGGGAAGCCAGGCAATAATTGAAAACTTGTCTGATAAGATCAGATTCAGTGAAAGTTTAGATGATACAC
Source organism: Spermophilus citellus (assembly GCF_964194105.1). Taxonomy (NCBI): domain Eukaryota; kingdom Metazoa; phylum Chordata; class Mammalia; order Rodentia; family Sciuridae; genus Spermophilus; species Spermophilus citellus. Next base: position 105,493,762 of record NC_138186.1, on the reverse strand, counting down.
TGTCCATGGGTATTGTAAAAGAGAATTTTTCAGATTTCTTGTCAATGTAACTTGAACCTATGGTTTCTACTTCCTGACTTTCCAGTCACATTAAACTACTAAATTCTAGTGTCCACTTGTTGAACTCCCCTGAAATTGCTTTCACTGTATTTCTCCTGATTGAAAAATGTAGAAGAAATATTTTGGACCTTGAGGTCCCTGTGGTCTTGGGCAGCTCTTCCTCACTGGACCTTCTGTATGGTTCCTGTTAACACTCCTCCCCTCTTCCCACCTGTCTATCCTGCATACTAGGGCTTCTTCCTGAGTCCCCCACTCAGCACCCTCCTTACCAGTGTTTCCCAACCTTCTTCCCTTGACTCATTTCCAGATCATCTCTGGCCCATGAGTCTTCTCATACTTTCTACTACCTCCTTCTATTATCTCACATTTGCTCTGAAAAACAGAAGACAGTGTCCTCTCTGAGTCCAAGGGAGGGGTATAGAGGAAAATCAGAGACAGTGAGGAAGTTAGGGACAGTGGAACAGGCTGTGTGGGAGAAGGATAGTAGGGCATGGAGAGGGCAAGTGTGTCACATGTTTGGTGAGCTGAGTCAACACCCTACCATCCTCTTAACTATTCTCCTCCCAAAGGATCAGCACCCTTGGTATGGTCAGCCTTTTGTATCCAGGGGTTCCACATTTACGGATTTAACCAACCACAGATGCAAAATATTTTTGGAGAAATGTATCTATAATGAACATCTACAGACATTTTCCCTCTGTCATTATTCCCTAATCACATAGTAAAACAACTATTTACATAACACATTGTATTGTAATATACAGAATGACATACTTGGGTATATGCAAATGCTATATGCCATTTTATGTAAGTGAACCCCTCTGAGGATTTTCTTATCTGTGGTATGTGTGTTTGTGTGTGTGTGTGTGTGTGTGTATGTGTGTGTGTGTGTGTGTGTCCTGGAACCAACTCCCCATGGACACTGAGCAACAATTATATAGGCACAAAGTGGATTGCTAGGTTTGTCCAACATTCTATTTGCCAGAAGGACAGAGAGGGGTTAATGGATGTATATAAAGTATTCAGTAATCTGAGGCCAAGTTCGGTTGGAGTTCTGGTTCCCCCCACCCCGCTGCAATATTTACTCCCTGCATTGCAAAGACTCTGTACCTTGCAAAGATTTCTACCATAATAATTATATACTAGGCTCTACTTTGTTCCTCTAGTGCTAGTCTAGAATAGGACCTAGGGAGCTTAGGAACTCTGCTCAGCATCTTGTGATTGATAAGAAGTGGGGCAATTTCACATATATGTATGACCATACTCTACTGTCTCGGGACACCACAACAAAACTTCTACCATGCCTGCTGTTAATTACCAATATTTTGTACATAATTTAAAAAATGTAAGCAAAATACTATCTACACTGAGAAAGGAAAGTGAAAACTATGGTATTTTTAAAATGTTAATAAAATTTTACATTGTTCTAATTTTAATAGATACTAGAAAAACCAAACTCCCTTTAGTAGTTTTAAATAAATTAGTTATTTTAAAATGGGGCAATAAAGCTTCATATAAATTTAATCAATACAAAAATAAACATAGCTTCCAGGGAGTTAAAGAAGCTTTAACATATGTTCTTTCATTAATGAAATATCTTAAAAAGTCTTTGATTGTCAGCTCCTAGAGGGCAGGAATTAATCGTATTTATCTATGACCCAACACTATGCTTTATAAGGATGTATCATTCACTAAGAGAATCAATAAAGCATTAAATACATTGCTTTTGAGCAAATGCAATAACATTCGTCTTATTTTTATAGTTTTAAAGCACTAATTTTGTAGCTAGTTTCTCATTATCTTGCTGCCATTAGACAAAAATAAAAAGATAAGTCGTTCTGCAAGATGAGCTCAGGATTAATTTTCCCGCACACACTAAAAGAAAAAAAAAAGATATTTTTAGTAGTTCACAGACCATACCTTACAACAGAGAGCATGTATTTTAAAACACAGCTGCAGGATATTTAATGCTTATTTTATTTCAGTACTGTGAATTTCAAATTGAAATGGTATGGAGCATTTGTGAACTGGGTCACAATGTCAAATGCTATAGGAGCTTGTAAAATTTGACTATCTCTAACATCTTAAATTAAATGCTAATGGGTATAGCCATACAGCCTGAGTTCCTGAATTCCTTTCTGCTTGTCACACATTAAAAATTATGGACAGTATTCAAGATGTCTTGAACCCAAGATGGACAAAAAGAGAAGTGGGGGAGGGAGGGAGGGAGGGAGGGAGGGAACATGCTGAAAATATTGAGTCTCTAAAGAAACATTCATTTTATGTTCTATGGAACAGAACTAAGCCTCTAAAATCCACATTCTATAATCCATACTACACCTCAGGCAAAGCTTGTAAAATTCCAGAAGGATGCCAATGACTCAATCCCCCATCAATTAAATTGGAAATACTTGATTATTTGGTCCAAGATAAGAAATAGCCTCAAACATTTTCATCTGCTCCAATAAATTAGGTTAACATTTCTAAATCAGTGATAGGGATGGTGAAGTATACCTGTCTTTTTTTTTAAAGGGGCCCATTAGCAAATCTAGTCACCCCTCCCTATTCATGGTTAGATTCACAATTGATTTATTATAAGCTGGGCCTGAGGAAAAAGGCAGATGACTGAAGGTATTAGAAATGTCAGGTGATTTCCTCTTCTTTCCAATTAAAGGTATTGTACTGTACACAGGAAAGTGAGTTTTTCATCTCAAGTACACAGTAGGGAGAAACAAACCTGAGAAAATTGTGATTGTTTTCATTAAGTACGGTTAACACAGGCAGCATACATTAGTGCAAAAGAAGAACAAAGAAAAATGTGTTTTCTTTACTAGTAGGAAAAACACAAAGTGAGAGAGCAGAAAGATATATAATAAATTGACAGATTTAATAAAATGGAAAAGGAAACATACCAGCTCATATTGAAAGGGAAGTTAACTCGATACCAGGATGATTGATCTAGCCAGTCTAAGACGAGCTCCTGTGCTTTCTTAAGCCTCACTGAAAAAGGTACTAAGTAGTTCTATCTTTAAAACTATGTAAAGGAAACTCCAGCATTTCTAAAAAGCTAGCTTTATAGTCCAAAACATAAGGAATGTTTATTTAAATATGAGAAATTTATACAAAGTTTAGAAGGTGCAATGAAAAATTTAGGAATATAGTAAATTAACAATACATGAAACCAAATGAGTCAATGGAATGAATATAAATTGGGAGAAAACATAAACTGCATTGATTTCATAAATCCATCATTGTTCTGTTGTACAAGGAAGTACAGATCTGTTCTTTCTATTAGAAAAGACTTATTTGCAGTGAGTTGGAAGTTTCTTTAGCAAAACCAACAGGATATAGTCCTGGCAGCTATTTTCTTAACTGTTGAAATATATATTTCAAGAAAAAGAAAGAAGTTACTAGATAAACAAGGCTTTTATTTAAATATATCTCTATACACTTTATTTAAATATATCTCTATATACTCATTTCTACTGCTGGTTTGGTACATAGGAAGAGTAATTATTAGGTTCTGTTAACTTACTCTCTTCCATACTACTAGTTGTAACTTCATTTATTAATTTATTGAGCACTTAAACCCTAATGTTAGTTAGCTCACATCAAAATCAGTGACTTGTCACTCAGAGAAGCTGAGACTGTGAATGTGTCATTGGTTATTGAAAATAAAAGGACAAAATGAGTAAATACAAACAAATTTAATTTAATGTGAGTAAGAATTTTGTCAAAACAGCTGTTAAAAAATTGGAGATGATTACTGAAGAAAGCTGAGAAAACTTCACTTCATAAAGGGATCATTTTCTCCAAGTACAAACATCAAAGTTACCCTTACTATTTATGTCATAAATCTTTCTATTCCCCTTGATGACACAGAAATTCAAGTTGCATTTGGGTTACATTGTGTATCCCTCAACTGAAAGAAGATGCAACTTCCTTCCCTGTAGGCCATTCTTTCAAAAGCAGACACTTCAGGTCTTTTTCCACAGTGGGAATGAAAACACAGGTTGACACTGTGAGACTGATACCATATGCCCCACAGACTCCTTGTACATGCCAAAAGGCAGCCAGTAGGGGTGTGAAGGTGTTTGTAGGTGTAGATGAAACAAGATTGGCAAGGATCGAATAAACCATTGAAGCTGGATTATGGGCTCATGTTCAATATATTAGTCCTTTTACTTTTTCCATAAACAAAAGGTGTTTAAGAAAAAATAAAAAGCAAATTAAAATACAGCTCAAACTGTACTCCCAAACAATTAGTAAAAATGGGAAGGTAAACAGGAATGAAAGATTCAGATGGTAAAGAATAACACTATTCACAGATAATACAAAAGCTTTGTTTCATTAACTTAAATGCCTTCCTTCAATACACAGCATAGTTAATACCTAAATATATATCCATTGCTATACCCAGAAAAATGGATTTACTAGGCGTTTACCTTTTCTAACTTGACTGTGAAGAAATGACTTATTGTCAGGCAGCCAAAAGAGAAAGAAAAAGCAAAGGACTTAGATAAAACACAAATTGTGCAACACAATCCAAGAATTGAGGGCTGATGATTTAAACAATAGAAGGTTTGATAGAAAAACAGATGTGATGGGCCATTAACTTTCAACTTAAATTTTTACACCACTAATCACTCATAAATTCATAGAAAGGTCAATTACTTCTAATTACATTGTTCTCTATGGAGTAGGTGCTCAATAAATGATTGTTAATTAGCTAAAATAGCATCCTTAACTCAATCACACAAGGACATACTACCAAAGCTTGACTTTTAAATTTATGCCATAGTGAACGTGTTTTTAGATTAAATCCAACATATGAGGCATATTCTACCTGATATCCAAAGAAGACCATCAGCCACATATCCAGCATGACATGATAGAGATCGATCAAAGGACTGCACAAAAGTCCATTTGTTCTTCTTGGGGCAATATCGCTCAACTGTAGGCAGAACCTGACGCAGTTCATTTCTGCCCCCAACTGCATAGAGGTATTCATCCATGGCACCCAACACAAAATGCTCCCGGCAGTTTTTCATGGGTGCTATCTCTGCCCAAGAATTACTGCGGGGATCATAGCGACAGGCAGTCCTCACAGCACATGTCCGGCCACTGGCATGCTCCACTTCCCCTCCTGCTACAAAAAGAAAGTCCCCCATGACTGCCACACAGTGGTGACTCCTTCCCACAGGCATGGGAGCCAGTTCACTCCAGTTGGCAATGGCAGCTATGAGAGCATTCTCCTGATCAACAGGATTAAAGTACCGAAGTTCCTTGACTTTACACACCTCACGCTTTTTCCCACCAATGATATACAGAGTATCTGATTGGAAGCGTGGTTTGGTCCTGCAGGTCTGCCAGACAGGCTGTGCATAGATGCTCTGGTGGTATTCCAGGGCCTCGTTGACAAGAGCTGTTGCCGTCTCACTTGCCTGGACGAGGGGATGGGACAGGGCAACTGTATGGAGAGTATCCACATCCATTAGGCCAAAGCGGATATACTGCAGGAGTTCATCCATGTACTGGTAATGGCAGTTGTGTTCCAACCACCTCACAGCTAGCTGAAACAGAGGGAAGTGAGATAAGAGGAGAATCAAAGGTAAGAAAGAAAAAGCAACAGCAATGACTACACACAGATTTCCATATAATCTTTCAGACACTTAATAAAATTTTTCCTACAAAGTACAATACTGGAATATTTTTAATTGGTGCATTACAATTATACCTAATAGTGGTATGTATTGTAATGCTGGAATATTTTGATACTCAGGCAAGCAAAATTCCCCCCCCCCCATATCAGCAGAGACACAGAAGAACTGTGGTAATCATTGCCATCTCCGCTCAAGTAACATGTTAATCCATGAGGCAAGATGATGTACCAACATGAGAAAAATAAGAAAACATGAGATCATCTGGAACCACAGGGTGTACGTGAGAGAAAATCAGTATGACATTAGTATAATGATTTAGAAAGAAAAAAGACTTTCCCTACCCTTTTGGTTGGCATAACAGTCAGGAAGCAAGAAGGAAAAAAGTAAGGTTTCAACTTGACAATTTTATTTATTTATTGTCTGTTAATTAGTTTTCACCTTGAAGGCAGTTGTTATTTGCATATGTAAGATGCTGGCAATTTTTTAGGGTCATTTTCACAAGCAGGGGTAGAAGAGTTTATCTTTGAATGTGACCAAAATAGTAGAACATAATCCTTACTAACTTTTTAACTCACCCTTCCAGATCTCTTACAAGAAAGAAGGGATTAAGAAATTTTGGTTATAGGAAAAGACAATTTCTTAAAATGGAAGCAGGTATATTAAGTTATAAATAACAAAATTAACATTAATTTAAAAAAATACCATCAAAGAAAAAATTCACTTATGGAACACCTGAAATAATTTAATTAATGTGGCTTGATATTTAAGTTTGGCAAATGTTCCCATCAACATAAAACAGTATATATAATATCTCCAGTCAATATAGTTGATATGAATTATTCTTAGCAGAACCTATGTTAAACTAGATTTTCTAGATAACACCAATGATGGTGTTGGATCTGAAGGAGTTAGCAGGAAAAAAGCCATGAATTGGAACATTAAATCATTTTTATTGTGTTTTACTTCCTTTCTGATCTATGGAATTAGGGCTCTGGGCTTCCCTGTTCAGATGACGCTTAGCATACAGAAGAAGAGAGAAGGAAGTATGGTACTCTTGTGTCAGATTTTCATCCCAGTAAAAAGAATCACTAGGTTCTCTGAAGCACTGGATAATTTCAGACTTCCAGAGTTTCTGCATCCATTTGACAAAAGGCTCCAAATGTCCAGGTGCCTTTTGGTCTTGTCTTTTTAGCTTCTGAATGAAGTGAATGAGGAACTGAATTCGCTTCTGCTGTGTAGGGAAGTGCATCCTTAATAATTACAGAGTGAAGAGAAATGAAAAAGAATGTCACTGGGTACCAACGAGGCAGGCACCATGGAGGGCAGTTAACTGACACTCTCTAGATGTTCTCATAGAAAGTAGTATTTTTATTTTAATTAGATACCAACCTGACGAAAAAAATGGACTATATATGGTAACATCAGCAATAATCAAAGATGTTGCAAAATAAAATGCCACTCATCAATCACCAGGTCTCTGCCAGAAGTGGAGAGGGCATTCCATGTATGGCATCCTAGTTTTCATCCACCCTAATTTTAGAAGTTTCAAGGGACGGGGTTCCAATTATCTCCCTAGAGAGATAATTCAACAACATATTAAATGATTTTTCATTCTTTGCCCATAGAGTTTCCAAAAGTTCTTAGAAATAAAGTCATCTTGCACAAGGTCATTTCTTGTGTACCAGGTAAAATTTTCTAAAACTAATCTTTGATATTGCTCCTAACTTAATTGAGTAATTCCAGTTGATATTGCTTTGCTTTACAAACAATTTCTCAGCATCCTTACATCCTTATTGTTTTGCATCTTTCATATAGATATCACAGGAAACAGCTCTGGAGAAACATTAAATATCCATGTCGCCATAGCTTCTTTTTATAGCATAGTGCTGCCCATTTAATTATTTTTCTCTCTCCTCATAAATCAGTTCTTCCTATGTCATAATTAATCTTCCATCCCATCTCTGAACACTCTTCAATTTATCTTTATACCAAACAGTATCACTAACTGCATGAGAGATACACAAGCCTCAACTATGCTCTGCTGTTAAGGAAATCTCTAACAAATCAAATTAGCAATTCAACAGTGACCTCTGTGTGCTATTACTGATTAATTTCTGGCTTTCTCTCTACCACCCCATGTCACATGTATCATGATTCTTTCCATGTCCAATTTCCCTAAATATTATATACTACACAATACATACATATATATATATATATATATATATATATATATATGTTTGCATTTTCTGAGTGATATTTCTTTCTTTCCAACATTTTTAACTTTTATAGATCTCATATAATTTTCACACCATTATATTTTATTTACATTATCAGAACACTCAAGTCATCTATATTTGGTGGGTTTATTTTTCCTCCAGATCAAAGATGAATGTAATGAACTATTCTGCCACCAACTAAAAACCTTGCATGCATATGAATTACCAGGGATTTCTGGTTAAATGCAGATTCTGATTCAGTAGGAAGAGTGTGGAATTAGGAGTTTACATTTCTATCAAGCACTTTGGTGATGCATATGCCACAGGTCCATGGATCACACTTTGAGTAGGATGGTTACAGATTGATTTTTATTCATAAAATAGTGTTCTTCTACCATGCTGTCTGAATTTAGTTACGTCAGAAAGCTACATTAACTGTTCCATCCATAGGATAAAATGCTGCCCCACTGGAGTTAATATATTGTTTTAAATTGAAGAAGAACTCAGAGTAATACCTTAATTAAGATATAGGACATGTAATTAGCTTGACCGTATGGATAAGATAACATCTTGAGACTCTGGTTCTATATGGTCTATAAATCAACAGTTGACTTATGTTATCAATTATATAAAGTAAGTCTTATTAAACATACTGAACTTTTGCTTTTGCAATAATACATAAATAAATGTAAAATTGTTACTATGCTGTCTTTTTACTTTACGTTTAAAAAATATAAAGGAGAAAAACCACTGAAAGCAAAGGTAGTTTCTACTTAGCCTAATAATGAAAGAAATAGGGAGAAAATTTCAAAACAACGAGCCATTTCAAAATCACTTCCATGCTGTGAACCTCACTGAAGCACTATTCACTTCTATGCTTAATTAAGGGCAAGGTTGTAGAAAGAATCCAGGAACCCATTTAAGGGCTTGAAGACTCTAGTAAGCGGAAGACAGATTGATCACTGAAGCATCACAGAACCCAAAGACCACAGTTAGCTTTGTAGCATATATTGGTGCTTCAGCTTGAAAAAGCTTATTCTTAGAACTGATGGATTTTAAAATGATGACACTACACTGAAAAACCATAGTTCAGAGGAGGCTGAAATCCTGTTGTATCTTATCTATTCTGGCATGGTGATATCTCCACCACCCTAAACTCTAATATTTAATGGGGGAGGAAATGAAGCATGAGGTCAAAGTCCTACCTCCTACATTTTTGGTGACAAATCCAGCAAGAGTGGAAAAAAAATTACAGATTCGGTTTGGGAAGGCTCAACAAAGACTGCTCAGGAAATAGGGTCCTTAGGTGAGATTTTCCTAAACAATGTGTAACAGCAGATGAGCATCTCCAAAAACTCCAGGGGATTTCCCATGCACCTTGCCTAGAATCCCAATAGAGAATCATTCCTTCCAAAAAGGAGTCTTAGCTATAGCTTAATCTGACCCCCGTTCATCTATCTTCTCTCAGATTCTTGATAAGTACAGTCTTTGGCCCATAGTTGCCTATAAATATTTGCTTTAAAATGAAAAATTCTTTGCAACTGTTCTTAGGCTATTTCCATTTCTCTTAAACAAACAATATCAATTCCTTTAATCCTTTATATCTTTATTTATTTATCTTCCACAGACTGTAGTTTCCCATTTTATTATCTTATCGTTAATGGTTTTCCTATAAGGCCTTTATAAGCTCTCAGAACTCCACATGCAGCACACAGTGCTCTACACTTACATATATATAAGCCCTTGTTTTCCTCCCTAACATGCTTGGTGCTGGCTGACTCTATTTGAGATTCTTGACGATGCAAGAAACACTACAGTCTTTTAAGTTTCAAATAAGTAATAAATTGTTCAGGCAAGAAGAAACTTTAGAATACATTTGGTTCAAGCTTCTCAATTTTATAGCTGGAAATCAAATCCAGACAAGTTAACTGAATCCAAGTCATGCAACTAATTAGTAGAAAAGCTGCAACCAGAAACCCAGTCATTAAATTCCATAATCTATTTTCTATTATGTCAACCTTGTCATTATTTCACCATCAATAATTATTTTAAGGTAGTATTCAGGCAAACACACTCAAGTTCAAATATGACTTACATATTCTCTAAATTAGAAAAATAGAATCCATTTTAAAGTAAGTACATGTTGCTTCCAGATAGGTACCATATATTAATAGTACTAATTAAAGAGTTTGTATTTAAAGAACAAGCATTTCAGGGGAAAGGACATGCTTTGAATCTTAAATTAGTGTTTCGCCTTTTTTTTTTTTTTTTTTTTTGGTAACACTGGGGATTGAACTTGGGGTTACATTACCACTGAGTTATATTCCCTAGTACCCACCCCTTTTTTAATTTTTATGTTGAGACAGGGTCTTATTTAGTTTCTGAGGCTGGCCTTGACCGTGCAATCCTGTTTCCCGAGTCATTGGGATTACATGCGTGCCCTACTAACACCTGGCGATGTTTTGAAATCTAAAATTCTAGATCCTTTTACAGAAGTAGATATTTTGAAGTCCAAGTCTGCTTATATATGTCTCTACATATGTGTGCTATAAAACATGACCCTAAAACAATAAGAAACCATACCCTGACAGATTCCTAGAAAACGTATTAATTATCAAGTCATGTTAATCCCAAAATACACATCAGTATGCTCTTCCCCAGAAGTATCTTTATGCTTTGCAAACAGATAACACAAGTGCTCTTAAAAAACAGCTTCTCAACAGATGAGTTATCAAATCTTTTAAAGTAACAATAACAAAATGTAAAGCTCTTATGACATCATCTAAAACTATTTCTTTGTCTTGGTCCACAAATATTCTTTTTACACTCAAAAGGATGTTCTTATGGAACTCATCAGCCCGCACTGAGTAAGCAATGACTGGTGTTTTTTCATAGCCTTACTCTGCCCTGTTGGCCAGGGGAGGCAATTATTATTCTCCAGTCTAAAACGTGGTTTGTAGACAGCTTTGCTGAAGGTGCAGACTGAGCTTTCCTTTTTGCAGAAGCCCATGCTGTGAAGGCACAAGTGTCTATGTCCTTGCCAGTCCTGACATCCTATTCAGATAAACCAGGGCACCTGTTTCCCCTGACTGTCCAAAAGGCAGCATAAATCTTACAGTTCTGCAGTTTCAGAAAGGGACAAAGGAAGGGCACAGGAGCAAATCAACAACCAACTGACACTGAACCTCCACCAGAGTGCTGGGCATGTTAAATAGCACCTGGGTAACAAGGAGTGGGAATCAGAGCAGCATGTTCTAATAGAATGAATGATGCTGCATAGACGTAACTTTTCCTGTCTAAATGAACTATCAAGCATGCTCTCTTGTCTTCTCATCCAGGTCTTCAAAGGGAAGTTCAGTGATTGTTATTAAGTAGACTATTTTATACACTATTTTAAAATGCCTTGAATTCTAATAAACCTGAAACTTTAACACGATACCCTCTTAATATAAGTACCATTTCTTTACTTTAAAAATATGGAAAGTTTCCCTAATACAAATGAGCGGATGTTGGGATTTGCCAGGCTATATTGCACAGAAGCTCACCTCTTTAATGTGAGGCAAGTAAGGTCCAAACAGTGATATATTACATCAGAATAATGACTGCCACAGAAAAGAAAGCTTATGTTACTAAATAAATGCTCAAAATCTTACATTCACAGTCATTCCTTTAAGACCAAATGAAAAATTTCAGTTCAAAAAGACAGCATTCCCATAAAACCCCAAAGCACCAGAAACGAAGGACTCAGGATCAGAGCATTTTCTTCTACCATAACAATGAAAATGTTCCCATAGAAAAATATTAAAAATTATAACAGTGCTTACTCAAGTGCTACAATTAAAATTGTGCCGACATTTTGCTTGTAAAACAGATTTTTCAAGGGAGGTTGCACGTTAACCATTATAGCTGACTATAGACATGCAAGACACATAGGCTATTTTTTCCTCTAAGAAATGTATTTCAGTGAAATCAAATCTGATGAGGCTCCAGATCATATACTGTCAGGGGAAAAAACCTGACAGATTTTAAAAAGAATATTCAGCTTAGCAGATGTGATAATAAAACATATTCTTTCATTGTTCATTTAAAATTTTATGAAGTTGGGAGATTGATAGCATTCTTATTTTCACCTTTTGTATAAAATTGTGCTCTGATAATCATTTTTATAATACTGCAGGGCTCAAAAAGCAAAATCCCTTGATACTGAATGTGTCTCTTACCCAGAAGAGGGTAAAGACACAGGACTAGAAAAATCACAATAAAAACTCCCTAAGGCCGTTCACATTTAAGTTCCAGATAATTAGTTAGGCAAATAAAAAGTGACCCGAGTTTTTCTTTGGTTCAATCTCATAACACAAGAGGACTTTTAAAAAGGTAAGTTGTATAGCAAAATGAAGAAAAAATAAAGATAGAAAAAGAGGTAAGGAGAAATCAGAAAAGAAGATAAATTATCCATTTGCTAATGACATAATACTATATCTAGAAGACTCAAAAATAAAACCCTCCTTCAGAAGACTTCTAGAGCTGATAAACTAATTAAACAAAGTAGTAGGAAAAAGATCAACATTCATAAATTAATAGCTTTCCTATACTCAAATAATGAATCCACTGAGAAAGAAATCAGGAACATTATCCCATTCATAATAACCTCAAAAAGTAAAATAAAATACTTGGGAATAAATCTAACCAAAGAGGTGAAAGACCTCTAACATGAAAACTACATAACACTAAAGAAAGAAATTGAAGAAGATCTTAGAAGATGGAAAGACCTCCCATGTAAATGGCCATACTACCAAAAGCCATATACAAATTAAATTCAGTCCCTATCAAAATGCCAATAGCTTCTTCACAGAACTAGAAAAATCAGTCCTAAATTGCATTGGGAAGAATAAGAGACTCAGAATAGCTAAAGTAATACTGAGCCAGAAGAGTGATGCTTGAGGCATCACAATAACTGTTGTCATATTATACTACTGAACTATAATAATACAAACAGCATGGAATTGCCATCAAAACAGAAATGAAGACCAATGGAACAGAATAAAAGACACAGAGACAAACTCACATAGTTGTAGTCATCTGATATTCAACACAGATGCCAAAAATACATGTTGCAGAAAAGAGCCTTTTAAAAATGATGCTAGGAAAACTGTATATCCATGTGTAGAAGAATGAAATTAGATCCCTATTTCTCATACTGCACAAAAGTCTCATACTGCACAAAAGTGGATCGAAAACCTGGAAATTAGATCAGAAACTTTGCAACTGCTAGAAGAAAACATGGTACCAACACTCAACATATTGGTGCAGGCACTGACTTCCTTATCAAGACTCCTAAAGCCCAAAGAAATAAAACCAAGCCTCAATCAGTGGGACAGCATCAAATTTAAAAAGCTTCTGTACATCAAAGGAAACAATTAAGAGCATAAATAGAGATCATACAAAATGGGAGATTATCTTCACCAGCTGCTCCTCCAACAGGGATTAAAATCTAGAACACATAGATATCAAAAAACTTAACACCAAATAACCTAATCAATAAATGGGGAAAAAGAACTAAACAATACTACTCAAAAGAAGAAATCAAATGACCAACAAATATATTTTAAAAAATGTTCAACATTCCTGGCAATTAAGGAATGCAAATCAAAACTACATTGAAATTTCATCTCACTCCAGTGAGAATGTCAATCCTCAAGAACACAAATGATAATAAATGCTGGTGAGGATGTTGGGCAAAAAGGTACAGTCATATATTTTTGTTCACACTGCCAATTAGTACAACCACTCTGGAAAGCAGTGTGGAGATTTCTCAAAAGGTTAAGAATAGAACCACCATTTGACCCAGCTATCCCACTCCTCTATATTTATCCAAAAGAACTAAAAATCAGCATACTATAGTGATATAGCCACATCAATGTTACAGCAGCTCAATTCACAACAGCCAAGTTATGGAACAGGCCACAAGCCTGTCAACAGAGAATGGAGGAGAAAAAAAATGTAGTCTACATACACAACAGAGTTTTAATCAGCCATAAAGACAAAGAATGAAATTATGGCATTTTCTGGTACATGGACAGAATTGTAGAACTATAGAACATGCTGAATGAAATAAACCAGACTCACAAAGTCAAGGGTGAAATGTTTTGTCTCATATGCAGAAATATATCAAAGTAAGGAAACAAAGTATAGGGGGCAGGTCCAGGACAGATCCCTTGAAGATAGAGGGGAGGTCAGTGGAATAGAGGAAGGAGATTGACAGAGAGGGAGCAGGAATGAGAAAAGGGAGGAACTGTAGAATGTAACTGACACAATTATACTATATACATGTATGAATCTAATACAGTGAATTCCACCTTCATGTATATCTATAAATAGCCAACTAAAAAAAACCCAGTAAATAAATAGAAGGAATACCAGTGTAGGAATGGGAACAGAGGGTGGGAAGAGGGGAAGGAAAAGAAGTAACACTGGTGACTGTAATGGAACACCCCATATATTCCATGCATGTATGATTATGTCAAAAGTAACCCAATATTATGTATAAGTACAGTGCACTAATAAAAACATTAAAAAACAAAACCTATTTCTTCCTGAGAATTACAAACATCTGGCAAATGGAAAGGGCACATATATTTTTTCCTCTGCCCTTGGAAGTAGTTTGGTGGAAGTGGTTAAGAAGAGCTGAATAAGAGAATATGAAAGACAAAGCAAACAAAACAAAAAACAAAAAAGCAACCATGTTGGTCCATTGGATTCTTCTTTAAGCCTGTAATGATTAAAGAATAAATAAAAGATTTATCCTTTCATTGAAAAAAAAAAGAGGTAAGGTTAATATTCTGTAATATCCTTTCTGCCTGTGAGAATTGGCTACAAATTAGAGCTGATCTTTCAAAAACTAACTAAAAGGAGCAATATGAAGATATGGCTGACAATGAGACAGTCATTTGGCTTCTTATCTGTAAAATTGATGAGTTGGTCAGAGAGTCTCTTCTATTGCTAAAATATATGTCAATTGTGAATCTACCAAAAACATTTTAAAGAAGAATCCTCCAAGATTCCTATAGGTGGAAGAGGTAACCAAATTGCTACAAGTACTATTCAAGTCACAGGTTTTTATAACATGAATAGATTTTATAAATCTCTTCAAAAACCAAGGTGAGGGGTTTTTGTCTATAAATCAGTATTAGGCAAAATATATGCATTTGTGCATGTGCCCACAGACCCACATGCAGAGAATTGGGTTATACTGCAGTCTTTTTCTCCCTTGGAACAATTTTGATCAAATTACAAATAACAGATACCATCTCTTGTCAAAATAAAATAATCTCAATCAAAGAACATACATTTCAAATTTCTAAGGTGACAGCTTCAGGGCACTATTTATTTAGAATTCCCAGAATGAGATTTCATACATAAATGCAAATATTTAGTAAACTGTTCACATAAAATTTACCTCCTGATTGTGTCTAAATATACCATTCCACGTGTCGTTTGCATAAAACTTTTTAGATGGTAAGAGTGTCCTGGAGGACACTCTTACCAATACTGTGCATGCCAATGATGTTTCAGGGCAAGTGAAACTAACTCTTTGTTACCTAAAATTTAACCAGAACCCATGAACTATTATAAAAATGCACCCCATAATTGTCTCTGAGCCAAAAGACAATACTCATCCACCTACTCATCAATAGCTGATTGTTTCAAAACATTACATGCTGCCCATTGATGACATGAGACTCTACAGATGCTAGTGTCTATATACTTATACAACATGTCCTACTGGATGATAATTTGCAGATCAGCAAGACATTAAGCTTATATTGTTGGAACAACACTGGAAAATGAGATAAAGCCAATTTGGTTAATAGAAAGGAAAAAAAAACTTCTGTATGCCATTGATGAACAGGACTACAGTGCTGTATGTGGGTCACACCATCTCACATTATTTCCCAACTACTGCATGCAGTAAGGATGCATTATTGAGGTGAAGTTAGCTGAAATGACCAGGGAAATCCTAACACTTTTTTCCTACAACTAATTGGCACATACCCATCTAGGTGAATATGATATAATGAAAAGGAGGAAGAACTTGAGATCAAAAGACCTGTTTCGGTAACCATATATTTGTGGATTTAGCATAAACACCAACACACTGAGACTCAGTTTCATCATCTGTAAAAAAAAAGGCTGACATTTCCTGCATTATAAGGTTCTACAGAAAACTGAGGGAGGTACCATGTGAAATTACTTGGTAAATTACGATATCTAGACAAAACAAAAAATCAATATGGTAACAATGTGCCACCAAGAGATGGAGCTATTCCTCAATTCAATTGTCTTTTTGAATTCATGATAAAATCATGATATTCAGACTATGTTATATAACACAATATCATGAAACATGGACATAAATTTTGAGATTGCTGTGGATTATAAGAAACTTGCTATATGGTATTAAATACTTCACATGTTGTAAGGTGACAATGAATTATGAACTAGACCTAATTATAAACCTATTTTCACATAAGTAAATTCAGGGCTTCAAATCCATAGTTCAAGTTCTGTGGTTTTGTTAAATTCCAAATCTTCCAAGTCAAAGAGGCATGAATAAGGAGGGTTGGGGGGACTTAAATATAGTCATTTTTGCATAATATTCAGCATATATTTACTTTCTTTACTTGGCTTGGTGTCCCATTGAAATACTTGAATTTGTGTCCATATGAGTCTTCTCAAATCTCAACTCAATTAACTTGGTAGTAAGGAAAAATTTATATGAACTAGCCCTCTAGCTTGAGAAAACTAAAATAATGATTGATTATCTTGGGTCAATGACTATCTTTTACTTCTGTGGAAAAAAATATATAACCATGATTTTTTTTTCATTCATCCATTCCTCAAACTCTTGAGTGTTCATTATGTGCCAGGAATTAACTTGGCAAAAAAAGGAAAGGAAAGATTCTACTCAGTATACATATATGCATTCTTATTGGCCATTCAATTCCAAGCTCTAGTAATACTATAAAACTCAAGGCTCACTCTTGATCTTAAGTATCTTGATGTGTCCCTGTAAAACATATTCATGTAATGTGGAGATGGGGAGAAAACCTACAAGTTTGGAAGATTCAGTTTCTTGTAGACAGAGATTTAGACATATGTAAGACCCATCTTTCCCCATTGTCATTTCATCGTTCTTTTAAATTTTGCTGGCACATGTATAAATTTTATGGTTTAAAAAAACCTGTTTAATTTGTAAACATGCCCTAGAGCATCCTGAGAGCATCAAGCCTTTGAATATTTCTCTGTGAATTGATTCCTAAATAATGAGCCAATAGCAGGTTCACTGGCACACGTGCTCCCCACCTGAAATTAAACCTTTAATTATATGACCAAATGGACCGCACAGACCCAAGCAGCTGCCCCAGGTCACTGATGCAGAGATTGTCAAATCCCTTTAATAAGTGGTATTATGATGAATTCAGGTGCCCATGAAGTATCCAACCTTCCTTTAAGGGTTTATGGCTGGCAGCCTCCAAATAAAAAGAAAATATCCTCAGAGGTCACTTCAAACATTAATTGAGAAGTAGGAAGCACTGAGATTGGAGTGGGGCCCCAGTTACTGAACCACCAGACTGAACATTGCCATGGCCAGACTCCACTATTAAGGGGATGGGACGTGGAGCAGGCACCATGAGAGCTGTGTGGAGGTTTGGGGAGGGAAGCCAGGGCTAGCCTGTTGGTGGATGCAAAGGGGTACTAGCCAATGGCCACCATCACTATGTGATTTTCAGTCTGGCTACTGATGTTTAAACAGCATATTTCACATTGTATTCTTTATCCTCATTCCATCATAGTATACATAACTTGGGAAAATGAATACTCCCTCCTTGTAATACCTTGAGTATAGAACACAATAATAATATCTTTATCCAAGAAGATACACTTTTCATCACAATTACCATAGTTTTCTTTTACCCAAATAAAAATTCCAGAGAACATTTAGGGCAATATATCATTAGTCACCTCGGGCTGGAGATACAGCTCAGTGATGGAGTAGTTGCCAGGCAGGTGCTATGGCTCTGGGTTTAATTCTTAGCACTTAAAATAGAAGAAGAAAGAATAAAAGGAAGAAAGAGCAGGAACAAAATCAGCTGGTCACATAAAAGGGTTTGGAGTATAAGAGGATCATTAAAATCAAGTAAATGTCAGATAAGTCTCAAAACAGGAATCAAACATGTAAGAATCCAAGTGGCAGAGAGAACAGGAAAGGGATTTTGTGGATGGAAGAGTGGCCTGGAGGGCCCAAGCTGCAGTCTTCATGCCAGGAGATGGTCCTGAGGGAGAGAATTAGTGGCTTGATAAAATCAGAAGAGGAAAGAAGGGATTGCAGTGGATGAAGAAATGGTAAAAGACAGTGGTTATTCAAAAGCTAGTCTGTAAGAGAAGTAAGAAAAGGACTTATTTAAGTATCAGTGGGGAATCTATAAGTGCAAGTTGAATGAGAGAACCCCAGGGAAAATCACAGGTCAAAGACATTCTCCATTAAGTTAGCAGGAATAGCAAGGGAACTTGGAAGGTGGAGACTAAGAGGAAAAGAAAACTGCACCCAATAACCAGATCCAGTCCTGGATGTAGAATAACTGCCAGCACATGCCAGGCTATGAAGTGTCAGATGCTTGGTGAGACCTTCTGAGGGAGACATCACACGGGTGGGCACACAGTCCGGGGGCGAGGGGCAGAGACAGTGAGAGAGAACAGTGATAGGTGTGTCATGGAGGGCTTGGGAAGACACGGGGAAAGTCCTCTACTGGGGAGATGAGTTTTCCATACTTCTACATAACAAATACACAGGTTAGGGTGGTGGGGGTTGGAATCCAGTCAGGTTTAGACTAACATTGATTTGAAATTACAAATCATATTTCCTTTAAAAGGAGATGGCCTTTGCTTGAGTCCCTTTAATTTGCTAACATAATGGGCCTGTACAATCAGTCATTGTCACAGATACCACAAGGTAATAGTAAAATGAAACCTCACACTACTTTTCTAAATAACCCCTCAAAATTGATTGAGTTGATTGACACATTTCTCTAATTGTCTTTTTATTTTCCATTGCTCAAAAAATGAAGACCAAACTAATCAATAATTTTATGAAGCATTCCTGAGGGTTATTTTATCCATAAGCTAAACAAAAAACAAAAGTCTTTGTGGTCTAGTGTTGTGAAGAATCTGGTGATACCATTGTTATTCTTATTTCCTTTTAAATAAACACTTTCAACAAGCACTGTTGCTTAAATAAGGGTGGCATTAAAACAGTAACTGGATTCCATGGTTTAATTCACTTTAGGAGTCTCTTCAGGTAAGACTGAATTATCACCTAATGTTTTTCACTATTCAAAAACAAATAGCTTTATTAAAAAAAGCAATGAATAAATAATGTGAAAATGGAACACTCGAAGTAAAATTACAATCATTATGATACTGTGATTTTAACATCTATAGACTTAATTGTTTTACAATTGACACATGAGAAAAAATGTCCAAGGCTAAGCAAAAATATGCTGCTGAATTGGGGGAAAAATGAAGACAACACAAACAAAAGCAGAAAAATGATTCTAGCTCTCTAGGCATCTAACATGAGACCACTATGCACAGCTTGGAGACAGAAATAAGGGTTTTCCTTTATTTTTTTTCTTTTCCTCTATTTTTCTTTTTAAAAGGTATGCAGAAAAGAACTACAAAACTCATTACAGTATGAGCTACACATTGTAAACACCGGCATTATTAGATGCCTGCATCGTTTTTATTCTATACTTCTAACAGCTACAGGATTAGGCTCTGGATTTATACAAATTGAAATTTGCAACTTTTAATAACCTCAGTACTTCTACAGACAAATATCTGTCTCACGACTTCAGCCCCCCCATCCCCCAGACCAAGTTGTGAGACAGGTTAGTGAGAGAAATGGAAGGAGAATGGAGCCTTCAGTTCCATCCATGTGCCCATTTTGAACTTGCTACATTTGCTGGTTGGTGTAAGAAACAGTGCAGACTGTGTGAGCTGCTGCATTAGCAAACTGGCCAGAGCATCCCTGTCGCTTCTACTTCCCCACTGCACAATCAGAATGGAAACATTTGCTCTATTGGAAGGCAGTGATAAGGATGGATTTTTAAAGTTTCCATTTTTAAGTGAAAATGAAAGAAAAATGCTCTTCTAGATGTGTTGTGCCTTTGAGCTCCATTTGAAAAAAAGAAAAAAAAAGGCAGAGAAAGCTGCTGTGAAGGTCACCGAGTGAAAGAACTTCCTCAGGGCACAGAATAAATTAAATCCCAAGGAAAAAATAAAATGTGATTTCCAGAGTGTGAGGCACAAACTCCAAATGACAATGATTGACAGCCAAACTATATCCGTGCAATATCCAAGACTGCACGTTCTCATTTACCTCAGTGTAGCCAGCAAGCGCCCATTAAACATCCGTCTGATGCCCAAATTAACCTTCTTGGCAAACTGAAAGAGGCACAAACTATCATAATCAACCTTTCATTATCACAGCAGCCTCTAGTTAAAGGGTCAGAATAATTGTGCCATCAGAGCCTTGATTGTTTTCAATCAACAGACGGCTGGAGTGACAGCTCGGTGATGGAGGAGTCTGATGAAACCGCACCAGGCCTAATCAGAGCAGATGAAAGGAAGGCATGATTGGTGCAAATGAACAGTCGTGCCTCTCCTTTTCATTTACAATCTGAAATTACTCTTAAATTTGTGGGGCTTTTTTCCCTCCCTTATGAGCACCACTGAAAGAATGTTTGACTTATTATGAGTTCTGACAGTGCAGAGTTATAAAACACAGGTAGGGTTATCAGCTGAGGCTTTAAGTGGGTATTCAGCATAATTCTAACAAATTCACTCTTGAAAAGCACAAAATGACTAAAAAGGCTTCCAATGACCTAACCTCTCAGTGCTGTTTGATTAGCAGACCCATTTATTCTGCCAGCATTCTAAATGATGAGAAGATAAAACCGAGGACAGGAATCCTTGTAAATGTTTTCTCTCAACCCCACTGCTCAGTTCACTTTAGTATTAGTTCTTCTCCCAGAATTCTTACTGTTCTTGAAGAATAATATGCCCATTAAGAGTTCAAAAGAGTTTATTCATCAGAGAGTATGCATCAAATGGGAATTGTTTTTGGTTAAGAACCTGAAGCCACACAGGGAACCCCAAGTAGTAGGGAAGAGACTGGAGCCCACCAATCCAATGCCTATATTAAAAAATTTTTAAAAAGGGTCTGTGGAGGGACAAGAATAAAAATTCTGTGATAAGGCAGGCTAAATTTGATATAAGAAGGATTTAGATAAAATTGAAATGGTATAACGGCATAATGGTACATTTACATAGTTGTTTTTGTTAACAAGCCATAGACATTAAAATCCTTAAAATATTTCGTAATTATTGGAAAAGATGCTTGGAGTAACACAGTAAGCCTCTAATTTCTATTTTCATCTTTAATTTTGAGATCAAATAGTTAATCACAGGAATATTATGATTTAGAACAGTACTACAAAACAAAGGAAAGCTTTTCAGCTGCAAAGATTCATATTCATATGCTTTGCATGTGTATATGTATATGTGTGTGTGTATGTGTGTGTGTGTGTGTGTGTGTGTGTGTGTATATACACGTGTAGATCTGGGGGATTTGGGCCTTGCCTGATTTCAACAATTGGGATTATGGTGCTCCAGATCATGTCCTTTTGAACTATGGTCAGCATCATTGCAAAACAGTAGAGGGTGGCTGCTGACTCAGGATTTAGAGTAGTTTTTTTTTAATCATAAAATTTAGGCCAATTTATTTGCTAATAGTGTATTGGAATTATGAGACAAGGGTATATAGTTAACAAAGCAAGAGAAATGTCATTAAAAAATAGCCTTGAAGTTTCCATGCAATAGTTAGCCAAATTTGCTTCCTAAGAGCTACACCTCATTTATGTGTCAATTATTGACCACAAATGTACAAAACCCAGAATGTACAAAATTCACAGTTCTGCCTACATGCAGATAGGCTTCAAGCAAAATATTGCCAAGATCTGTCTTATGACTTTCTGTAATATCTCAAAGTTTAGTTTTGTTTTCAAGATAATTTTCAAAGGAAGACATCTGGCAAATGGTTCAAACACATATATTTTCCAAATCCATCCTTGTTCTCTCCCACTTTCTCAAATGCCCAACTTCTCTGGCAGTTTGCTTTACTTCTAGCGTGTTCACAGGCACCTCCAGCAAGCTTTATCAATGACACACACTCCATCATCTCCTGAGGAGTTAGTTCTCACAATGTGAGGTTGGTTTGTTAAGGCATATTCCTTCTGCCTAGAAGGCAGTTTGTGTATAGGTCAAATGGGGGGTGGCTTCAGGATTCTGACTGCACGTAAGTTTAAAACAGGATTTCCTGGCCTGGTTCACAAAATTTGAAGATGAAAGGAAGAACGATTTGAATAAATTCCTATTCTAGCCCTCAGAATCCTAGGGGTGTGGGATTAATCATTCTAAAACACTGTGTTGCCCCCTCTACATTGCCTAAATCTTACATGAGAAGAACAAAATTATTCTTCAGGGTAACTGAAAAACCTGATGAATCAATCCCTTTGTTTACTTTATTATTTACCTTGTATTGGATATGGGGCTTTCACTCCAAAGAGTATGTAGTCCCAGCAGAGGGCAGAATAAGCAATCCTTTAGTCCAATGTCAATCCATAGTCAGAGAGGGATGCCTAAGTGTATTTGCCTCTTCGCTAAGTGTCATCCTTTCTGGATGGAGAATTTTAGTTTTACTTTCAGCTGTGAATAATTTCCCATTGTGATTGGCTGACTTACAGTCAATTTAGTATAATTAATGCCAAATTACATTGTAATCCACATAGAATTACAAATTAAAAGCTGTATTAAGAGCAAATGAATTAATCAAAATTAATGATATTATGCTCACTTGTTTTAAAGTGTTAATAAGATAGGTCTTCCTAAAACGTTTAAACTTTAGCATACCATCCATCACTTCTTTAATTACATGATTTCCTTGTGTGGCCAGAGGAGATAGAGTGTGGGCATTTCTCATCAACAGGAACACAAAGAAGATACATCCATTCAGCTTAGCATGCAAGGCTCATTGTTTCTGTCCTTAAAGCATAGATAATACATGTAAGACTTACCAACCCCAACTTGTAATACTTTCTCTAAACCAAGGGAACAATGTTAGAAATCTTGGATGTCTGCCTTTAGAACCTGTTGACATCTTTTTTTTTTTTTTTCCCCTCTCCAAAAGGATTCATCTTCTTGGGTATTCTTTCTCTACCAGAGTATCAGAAATTCCTTGCAATAGTTCCAAGTGCTACTCAAAATAACACAAAAGAGATGGTAGGACTGGGAGCAGAACATCACCATTGACTGTGCACAATGAGCAAAAAAGAAGACTAAGAATTAAAGCTAACCATGAATGGTCCCCCCCGTTATTATCTTAGAATAGTCACTTTTCAAGGCATGTCTAGTCCAGATGTTCTTCATTTTTACTGGTAACAAAAGGCTTAGAGCAGAGGTAGAGAGGCAGTGTGTAAGGACATCAGTGTCCAACATAAATGCTGAGGCTTCTCCAGACATGTCTTTTGAATATGAATAATTCTGGGGCCTCTGAGCCACTCCACAGGGAAATTTAGATCTCCCTTAGAATGCCTGGAACAGGAATCCACTGTGGTCTGACATAGCCAACCAGCATGAACACTATGGCCCCTCAATTGGCCTGATATTGCAGGACATGGGCCCACAAGTTAATTTATGTTGGGAAGAGACTAACATTTATCAATGTCAATAAATTAATATTTTTCTCCTTTTCTCTTAAACCCCATATCTAAGCCATCACCTAACTGTCAATTTCTGCAGCATAAATTTCTAAGTTTTCAATATATTGGGCAAAAAATGAAGACATAATGATTAATAATTTCCATTCCTTCCATGCAATTTTTAGTCCCAGATAGGGATAACAACATGCAGACTCTCCCACGCAGTCTATATCACTGCAACATAAATAATGGTGCTCAGGTTCTCTTTTATACTGATTTAAATCTCTTCATAGGATTTAAAAGTGATTCTCCCTTATCACTTTCCTGTTTTATACTCTACCATCTTGTACTTTGAAGGAATGAATGGGGGTTCCCTCCCTCTGCTAGAATTCTCTAACCATTCTTCTTCATCAACCCATCTGGAGTCCAAATCTTCTGGGCTGTGATAAAAAAAAAGACCCTTAGCAATACTTTCCTGTACTACTTTTATTGAAGTCATTTTGCAGTTTCCCACAAAGTTGACAACAGGTGAAAATGAAAACTGGTAATTTATTAGGAGATCTATGGCTGCCCATTCATTATAGAGTAAGGTATAAAAACCTCTGACTTCCAAGATGTATAAGGTACTTTGAGGTTTTTTTTTTTTTTTTTTAAAACAGATTTGGTGTATTTCAAGGGAATACCAGTGAGACCTCCATTTACGCCTATACCATGAAATGAATCGTGCAAGCTTCTAAGTCTCTGAGAGCTTTGGTTTTCTCATTAGTCAAAATTTGGATAAAACTTGCTTCATTAGCCTTAGTGAGGCTGATGAGAGACACTAGTGAAATATGTGTAAAAATGCTTTAAAATATGAAGCTCTCTAGGCTTGAAAAGAATTATTGTTGTTATTATTGATAGACTTCTGTGCCTAGCCTCAGGGTTTCTACCTCATATATAGCTTATGGTTGGGTTTTTATTTTTAAGTCCCTGATAACCCAGGTAGCAGCAATATTACTGCAGGCCACCAATGCATAAGTAATATTCTCCAGTCATCTTTTTCCTTCTCACAGCAGCAACAACAAAAATATCAGTCTGGAAACAACATGAATCACAATGAAAATTAGAAGCAGAGAACATAAATATGTCATATCTCATAAATCACCTTGTTCTCTTGTGCTCATTCTTAAAAAAAAAAAGAAAGAAAAAAAGAAAAAGAAACTATTAACTCATGGGAACAACAGCACCTGAATACAAGTTGGGTCTCCTGTAATTTCTGATAATCACTGCCCTCACAGCTACTTGACAACGCTCAGCTCTAGTGCTGAGGATTAGCTGGAGCAAAGTCCCTCTGAAATGAACGTGTCATGTGTCTCACAAAGGCACACAGCCCAGACAAACAGCAGCAAAGCCACTATTCAAGCTACTTGGGATGAATCCTCACAGAGGAATTAACTACACGTAGATAAGGGGGGAAGGACTAAATACACACTCTGGCAGTTTCCAGTGCCAAGCCCCGAAATAGCAGCATTACTCAGTGTCCAGCTGGGGGCTCTTAGAAGATAAAACACCCTCTGGGCAGCACTATTTGGGATGCAAGGCAGCCACTGTTTATTCTCTTCACTATCATCTACTAAGAAGAAAATGGAGATTTCCTCACTCACATTTGTATAAAATATATGTAATTGGGAAGAACTATAGAAGTTTCAGGAAGAAAACTGAGATATAGGACAAATTTGATTGGTTGTGGCTCAGTGGTAGAGCGCTTGCCTAGCATGTGCGAGGCGCTGAGTTCGATCCTCAGCACCACATAAAAATAAAATAAAGGTGTTGTGTCCAACTACAACTAAACAACAACAACAACAACAACAACAATATATATATATATATATATATATATATAATTTTAAAAAAGAATAGTAAGTTAGAAAAAAAATATAGGATGAGATATCATGAATAAAAATGCTTATTTGGGAAAAAATACAGTAATGATATTACAATGCCTGTATGAAACAGGATTGAGGAAGGAGGGGAACATGATGAAAGACTGCAATTTTGTCTGAGGATAAGAATTCTCAGGCCACAGTATTTTATACCATTTTTAGTTTTCAAAGTCCTAGCATTTAAAATGTGAATGTTAGCTGAGCATGGTGGAGCATGCCTATTATCCAAATGACTCAGAAGGGTTAGGCACGAGGATTGCAAGTTCCAGGGCAGCCTCAGTAACTCAGCGGGACTCTGTCTCAAAATAAAAAATAAAACAATTTGGGGAGTGTAGTTCAGTGGTAAAGCACCTCTGGGTTCAATCCTCAGCACCACAATAAATAAACAAATTAAGATATAAATAAGGACATATAGCATTTTTTAATTAAATATTGCCCATAATGTAATTATCTTTAATTTGCACTATACCACATGGATTGAGAAAAGTTTGCAACTTTTCTCATGGGTATGCATATGAATGAGACTTAACAATAAACAAGGCACTGAAGACAAAGGGATGCTGGGTGGTGCAGAACTATCCTAACAAGAACATTTCACTTTGCATTGTAGCATATCATTTCAACATGTCCCAAATTAGCAAATTAATCCTTGGCACAAATCAATCACCACTGGGAGGGAATGAGGCACAGTGGGAAAGAAGCAGGCAGAAAGATCTGCATCAGACTGCAAGATTGATGAAAGCAGCGCCCCTTCCCTTGGTCCTTTCCATTACTGACTCTAGCACCCATCCTGTAGAGACGAAAGTAGTACTCAATAGGATAGGTGGAGCAGAGTAGGTACTCAAGAATGACTAGAAATTAATGAAAAAAATGAATGAGGCATGTGGCATGGAACAAAGGATTAGAATCAGCAAGATGACACAGACATGGAGGCAGGCCGAGTGGCCACCATCCTTTCAATATGTGGATATGACACCAGGAAAGCCAATGGTCAAGCACTTCTTAATTTTTTTTGAAAGGCACAGCATTAATTTGATGCATCTTTGTGTCCATTATTCTTGAGTAAATTTAGAAGATATGGACCTAAATGGACAGAGCCCAAGAATTAGAGGACAAGAATTTCATTTCTAAGTTTGTTATCTCAATTTCCCTGCTTGTATCATTGGAGAAACAGAGCAATAATAAATGCAGAAGCGTTCTCAAAACTGGGATGTGGTATTCAATTTAGAAATATCGTATGGTTTGACATAGAGCACTGCTTGAAGAACTTGCTTCTCCTAGGCCAGAGGTACATGTGGGTCAATTTATCATCAAGAGATAAAAGATGAAAGCTAAATGCATCACAAGTGTCCTCTATTTTCCAACTACACAGGGCTAGTAGCTTTTTGTTTGGGTTCACCTACTGGGACTCCTTTTGAGGAAAATGATTAAATCAAACTGTTAAAGGGGATGATTTTGTGGTATAGATAAAAGCCTAGGAGGGGCTTGTAAAAGACAGACAAAGAAAAAACCACTGATTTAGAGGTTGTTGACCACTCTAAACAATTATGTCCCTAGAGTTATAAAGTGAATATATTATTAACAATATAATTTATGGAAGCAAATTTCCAACAAAAATATAACGGAAAATGCAGTCCTTAAAAGGTCAAACTCATTTTGTATACCACAGCCTCATGTAGAATAGCAGGACGTTTTACTACCCATTCAATACACTGTAATATGAAAACTCTACATTATTGTTTTTATTTATTATTTATGGAGTGCAAGGGGATTATATGGCAATGCACAATGTAAACACTATGGGTTCAGCCTAAACCTCTGGGAGTAGATAATCAAAGACAAATGTAAACAGGATTACCCCCACACCCAACCCTCAAACAGATTACATGAACCCTGTTTGACATATTAAAATGGGACATAACTAGGATAAAACAGACCCTCTGCTGAGGTCTGACCTTGTTTGACAACATACAATGAGTTGTTTATTATTATTATCCACATAAGTCCAGGCAAAGCTAGGCTCCAAATATAAATAAGAGGTGCTCTCAAACCTAAGGTTAATAAAGGAAGAAAAGCATTGATAAGATCCCAAGGGTAATCAAGAAAAGTACTATTCTTACAAAATAAAAGTCCTTTCCTACTACAAGTAGGAAATAGCAACTTAATAATAATTAATTTATAAGATTCCAAAGTTAACCAAGGAAGGAAAGTACTGTTCTTATAAAATAATAAGTCTTTCCTACTAAAAGTGGGAAATAGCAAATTAACAATAATCAAAGGAAAATAAAAATGTTTCCACATTCAGAGATGAAAGTAAAATACATCTCTCTAATTTAATCTTCAATATTTTGGTAAAGCTTTTTAGGGATCTAGTTTGAAACACTATGCTTGGCTGTAATAGGTGTTCAAGAAATATTCATTTTTATTTCCACAAACTATCTATTCCAAAATACTCTGCTATTTCAGAGATGAACTAATAATTTGGAGAGTTGTCTTACTGTCTTAAAATCATAAGGATCCCTTTTCTGGAACAGGGAAATGGGATTAGCAAACCTGTTCTCTGCCATCAACTCCAGAATGGTTTAGGGCAGTTCATAGGTGCTCAATAAACACTAATGGATGGATGGAAATCCAAACCTTCCCTAATACTAGTTTGTCTAAGTATTTATGCTATATTAAGACATTTTCTATAAACTATACTCTCATGAAATGTGGTAGTCTTCCTCTTAATCTGGTGAAAGAGAATCTGAGGTTAAAGAGGCAGGGGATATACTTTCCTGAGAAGAAAAGTAAGACTGTGAGTGCTTCCTGTGAAAATGAACACCGGGCTAAAGTGTTGGAGTGGTACGGAATAATTTCCTTATTTCATTCTGAGATTTTCTTTAAAATGAAGAGTTGCCATATTCTGGCTTATTTATTTATTTAAAACTATTTAACTGGGCTTGATCCCCCAAAACTACAAAAAAATTCTATTCAAACTATTTTACTGACAAATTTGGATTGTATATATTCAAGGTGTGCAATGTCATGTTGATACCTGTACATATTATGTAATGATTACCACAGCCAAATTAATGAATATATTCATTCCCACCCAAGTTGTATGTTAAATCTCCAGGTCTAGTTGATCTCATAACTCAGAGTTTTGTATTCTTGAGCTGGGGATATAGCTCAATTGGTAGAGTGCTTTATCTTGCATGCATGAAGCCCTGGATTCAATCCCCAGCACTACAAAAAAAAAAAAAAAAAGTTTGTGCTCTTTTGCCAGCATCTCCTCATTTCTCCTATCACTCAGCCACTTGGGGCAGGATCTCAGCTCAGTATCTGAAATTACATGTTGAATCTAACACACGATATTCAACAGGACCCTATCAAAACAAAGTTCTAAATTAGAGATACACCATGAAAGAAAAATAAAACTGGTGGAGATTCACCATGTCACAAATATGAGTGACCTTATGCCTCATAATTATGGCTCATTTTTAGCTGCCTTTCTTTCCTTTTTTTTTTTTTCCTTCTTGTTCTGGGAATTGAACCCAGGGGCACTTTTCCACTGAGCTACATCCCTAGTTCTTTTTAACTTAAGACCCTATCTTAAGACAGGGTCTCACTAAGTTACTGATGGTCTCCCTAAATTGCTGACATTGGCCTTGAACTTGTGATCCTCCTGACTCAGCCTCCCCAAATCCTGGGATTATGGGCATGTGCCAATGGACCCATCAGCCTTGTCTTTCTTTGCAACCAGTAACCACTAGCCACTTTGGGGAGAAATCACTGGTCTTGACATACAAAACTCAATTGTTGAGCCAAATTGAACTGAATTTTTAAAAAAGTAGTATTTTTGGAGAGTATTTCTATATTCTTACACATCTAAGGTGTGACTGTGGTGCAAGTCTTTATATTACCTCTGAACACAGAGGAAAGTTAACCACCGGACTAAGTAGTTTAAGGAAAAGAGGAAAATAATTGTTCAAGAGGGAAAAATGGAGAAAAAGAGAAAAGTAAAGCAGAATCTTGGGGCATTTTACAAACTCATGGACTCACAGAATGGTATGGTTACTGCAGCCTATAGCACATTTTATCAAGGAAAGGGACTGGGTAAGTACCAGCAGGAAGGAAAAAGCAAAAAAAAAAAAAAAGTGTTTGCTCAGTGAGGATAATTTGAAGATTCTTATGACAAGTCTTCAGAGCCAGACTGTGTGAAGTCTGGTGAATAATGAAAATTAGACTTTCACCAAAAAAGGGATTGTCCCAGATTACATTGTCAGCCCACAGTGTAACTGCCACCTGGGTAAACGCAGTGCATGTTTACTGTGCTCTCACCTAAGCTACCGGTTTCACATATTAATCAAATAGCCCTACCCTTCCATCTGCTTTGCTATTACCTGTCCTACTTTGTGCCAATTTCCTTTCTCCTCCTCAACACCCTCTGCCTCACTGTTCTTTTTAAGACATGGGATGGGGATTTGTCAAAGTCAATGAGCACTTTATTACAGTGAGAACGTTTCGTAATGAACAATTCAGCTATTTAATGAGATTCTGTAGATCTGTCTCCAGCCTGTCCATCAAGTTTCACTTCTATAAAGCACCCTGACACTAATCCTCTGGCATACCCAATCTTCACCCTGGGCTGAATATTAGATTCTTCCATGGTATATTGCATTACTAGTATAACCTCAGCAAAAATGATGAACTTAACTATACTTGAGGCAATATAGCTGGTCTGATTTGATTTTTCTCTATTGAGTTGAGTATGAGGGAATTACTTAGTTACTAAGATAAAGCAAAAACAGTTTCTTATTGCCTGCTGAATGCCTAAATTGATAATATTTATGTGAGTCTTTTAATTCTTCCTTGAGTACCAGGTCTAAAAAATAACTATTGCCTGCAGCAGAAACCAGTTTTGAAAATTCTACATTATAACATTAGTAACCTTTAGAAAGGCAATTATGATAACTCTTAAGTGGACAGTATGGAATTTTCTTGACACTCAGACATCTGCACATTTCCATGTTGATTGCTGGCAGTGCTTCTCTTATTCTCTACAATAGGAGATAGATGCCACAAGGATGGTTAGACTCAGATCTCAATTCAGTTAGGAAAAATTAAATACAGAGTTTATCCCAAGTCTTTCTTTTTCCCTTGGGAAATGAAGAAAATTTGGCTATTTCCCACTGCGAATTGTCCAAAGTAAATTCAGATGATTATGTTTGAAATGTCTACTAAAATCATATCCAATCATATTCCAATCTCTGCTTAAATAAACATCCCCAGAAATACCCAAGAAACAGCAAAAAACTATGATTTTTTTTTAAAATCAAGACAGTGTATGGAATAGTGGAGAGATAGGGCAGGTGTCAGCAGAACTGGATTTGAAGGCTGGCTTGGCTCTAATTCTGAGTCAGACACTGAAGCCTGATTTCATCATCTAGAAGATGGAGCTGGTAATCGTCATTCTTTAGGCCTGTTGTGATAAGTCACTAAGGTTGCAAAGAGTCTGGGACCAGGGAGGTAGCTCTTATTATTCCAAATAATGAAGGAGGTTGCTGATTAAAGAAATTCATAGAAAGAAAGAAGCAAAAGAGGCATCAGGAATCATCATCCAATAGAATCACATGGTTGGATAATTAACAGCTCTACAAGACTCCGTTTTCACCAGAATTAAAATAATCTCTGAATATATTGATAAGATCTTAGGAACTTATTGTTTCATTAGCCAACAGAGCACTGGAACTATTCCCATGTACTCTGCATTTAGCTATTTTTCAAATGATCAGGAAATTCTGAAGCCTGGCACCCTGGTAGCCACTGCTTCAGAGAGTGAGACAGACAGTATTAGAGGAAAGGGGAGCATGGTCTCTGTGTCCCAAAGGCACCAGGTAGATATTCAAGCATGAGAAGAGGGGGCTTAGGTTGTGGCTCAGTGGTACAGCACTTTCCTGGCATGTGTGAGGCTCTGGGTTTGATATGCAGCACCACATATAAATAAATAAATAAATATCCATTGACAACTAAAAAAAAATTTAAAAAAAAGAATGAGAAGAGGATTCAAATTGGATAATTGATGTCAAAACACAAATCATCCCTCTATCTACTAGACAAAGTAGTGACACAATGTGAAAAGAATGTTCTGTCAGACGAAAATGCAGGGCTTAGGAAAGTAGCAATGAACTCAGAATGAACCAGAAAAAAAAAAAAAAAAGAGAGAGAGAGAGTTTTCTAGAAATTCATTTCATTCGAGGTCCAAGTTGTTCTCTATTACAATAAAGACATTTCTGAATTGTTTACAAGAAATTCCAGAATTTATTCTGATTCCACTTGCCTTGAATATGCATAAATATCACTTTACAATCCATTCTTCTCATCTTCAGTTCAAGAAACATTTCCCCCACAAAGAAAAGAAAAGAAAAGAAAAGAAAAGAAAAGAAAAGAAAAACCTCCTTTCCCTTTTTCTAACATGTCTGGGTTAGAGTTTCTGGAAGCCACAGTGAGTCTGAGGAATCTCACCTATAGTCCTTTGTGTTAGGCCACACCACCCATAGTGAGCTGAGCTCTGGGAGCCTCAAGGGCTGGTGTTCTCCAATCATGTGCCTATTAAGGGAGCAGGGCTTCTAAAAGTTTGACCCCATGGAGGACCAAACCAGATAAAATAATAGTCACTGCTTCTCAATGCTTTTGGTTCTTTTTAGATATGTACAACAGCACAGTGTCAATTCTTTAACTTCTAATAACAAATTCTTTAACTTCTTGATGCCAACAGAGGACCCAAGCAGAGTTCCCTTACCTGCCAGATCTGCTCTTCACTCAGAGAAGTCAGGCGGTCGCTCTTCAGGACCTCCTGAAGCAGGCAATAAGGAAGCGTTAGAACATCTTCTGGTCGGCTCTTCAGGAGTTCAGAGAGATGTTTCACTAAGAAATCGATCACTGCTTTCTCCAACAAAGTGAGGTTAAAGAGGTCAGCAAGTCTGTACAGATCCAAGTAATTAAAGCTATTTAATTCCTGGGTGCCAAAAAATAAAAACGAAGAAAGATCTCTTAGAAATCAATCCAAGATAGAGCAGGCAAGAAATTCAGATTGACTCACTAAGGTTTTCATGACGGGGGTAGGAGAAATGGGACTGTTATAGACAGAAATGGGACTGCTGCTATAGACATTGGGATGTGGCTGTGTCACTAAAGTAGGCTGATTCTAGTTCTTTTGGATAAAGACCAAGGAGTGGGAGAGCTGGGTCATATGGTGGTTACATTCCTAATTTTTTTGAGGACTCTCCACACTGCTTTCCAGAATGGTGGTACTAATTTGCATTTCCACTAACAATGTATGAATGTATCCCCCCCCAACAACAAACACATATCCTTGCCAGCATTTATTTATTTGTATTCTTGTAATTGCCATTCTGACTGGAGTTCCCAGTTATGGAACCAGCACAGGTGCCTGTCAACAGATGAATGGATAAAGAAAATGTGGTATATATACACAATGAGTTTTACTCCACCATAAAGAAGAATGAAATTATGGCATTTGCTGGTAGGTGGATGGAACTGGAGACTATCATGCTAAGTGAAATAAGCCAGATTCAGAAAGTCAAGGGTGGAATGTCTTTTCTCATGGTGCAAAACCAGTAGAGTAGAGGAAGGGGAAAAGGAGCAGGGAAGAAGGAAAGAAAGGGAAAGTACTGGAAATTGAATGGGAGCAAATTATATTCCATGCATGTTTGATTATGTTAAAATGTACCCCAGTATTATACATGATGATGCCCTAGTAGAAAATATCAATTTTTAAGGCTCTAAGCAGAGAAATGATATACTAGGATTTATAATTTTTCCTTAATTTACCTCTCTCAAAACCTATATACTTAAAAACAGCTTTATAAATGTACTTACTAAAAGGTTTTTCTGGTCTCACTGCCTGAAATGTTACTTTGCAATTTTTTAAAAATGTTTTACCAACAAGAAAATACTACCCTTACCATATCCTACAGCTCTCTTTTTTGACTAAAGGTAATGTAAGGGCAAGTGAACTGAGATTTAAGAGAAATGACACAAACTCTATGAAGACAGACTGACTGCTATTTTTCCAAAACTTCAAACCAAGTATGTCTTTAAAAGTAAAAACAACTCATCCTGATTCAATGAAATTCAAAGACAGGTTTTTCCATGTAAAGTTTCAGGAAATGAGGAAATAGCACAGAAAAGACTCCTGTCCCAAATACATCAATAATGAATCTACCTAAGGTGGATGATTTATAATTTTTTTTTGCTAACCTCAAACATTCAGACCACCATTAGTATTCTCTCCCACCTTTTAAGAGTCTTTCTACTGCAATGATTCAATTTTGGAGGATTTTACCTGCCTCTCACCCTCTCAAGCTGATAACCAGGGCTTTACAACTGTGCCTCTAGAAAGCTGTGGCTACTGGAAACCTTTGTCAACATAACCCTATGAGAATCATCATGGCACACACATCTGTGGACGGAAAACTTGCCTAGTTTAAGTAGAATGAGAGTGGGCTATGTTCTAATTTCTCCTCATTTTTACCTTATAATTATTAATATGTGAGCAATATTTCCAACAACATATGGGATGCAGGATGCCATGAAATAGCTATTTTTACTCTTTTGACCTATTTAAGTAAGTTCAAC
The DNA here is from genome assembly GCF_964194105.1 of Spermophilus citellus. NCBI lineage: Eukaryota > Metazoa > Chordata > Mammalia > Rodentia > Sciuridae > Spermophilus > Spermophilus citellus. Next base: position 105,459,437 of record NC_138186.1, on the reverse strand, counting down.
AATTTACCCTCTTTTTCTAGTTAAATAAATGTATTAAGAACTCTTTCTAAAATATTTTTTCTATGTTAATATGTTTGCTTCCATAATATTTGAAAATTTAAGTGAATATGTGCTAAATCTGTGATACTCAATATGAACCACTAGCCATATGTGGCTATTCTACATTTGAAATGTAGCAGGTTTAAACTGAAATGTGCTGTAAGTATAAATACACATCAAGTGCAGAGTGAGAAAAATAAGATGGAAAATATCTCAATAATTTCTATGTTGACCATGTTTACATTATCTTCTTTTAGTTATATTGTGTGACATATATTATAATAATTGATTTCATTTGTTTCTTTTTACTTTCCTTAACGTGGCTACGAGAAAATTTTTAATTTATATGTGTGGCTCCCATTTTAGATTTTTATTGGCTAATGAGTGCCATTTTAAATAATAAAATATATAATAAAGAAATTGCAAAAACAACTCAGAGTACCAGTGGCTTCATCACTATGGCCTCTTGATTAAATTTATCTATTTTAGATTCTATACATTTGGGTGAGTGTTATGGTTTAGATATGAGGTGTGCCCCCCAAATTCATGTGTGAGACAATGCAAGAATGTTTATAGGTGAAATTATTGAGTTATAATAGTTGTAACCTAATCAGTGCATTAATCCTCTGATAGGAATTAATTGGGTGATATCTTTCATCAGGGTACAGCTGAAGGAGGTGGGCCATTGAGGGGTGCCTTTGGTGTATATATTTTCTTCCTGGTAAGCAGAACAGTCTTTCTCTGCTTCCTGATTGCCATGTGCTGAGCTGTTTTCCTCCTCCACATCCTTCTGTTACGATGTTCTACCTCACCTCGGGCACAAAGTATTGGAGTAGGCCATCCATCAACTCTGAAACCATGAAAGCCAAATAAACTTTTCCTCCTCTAGAATTGTTCTTGTCAGATCTTTTGGTCATAGTGGTGAAAGAGGTGACTAAAACAGTGGTAGACAATACTACAATTATATTCCTAACAGGAGTAAAGCTAGAAGACTTCAGAAAGTTGACTCTTAACAACTCTATTTGCCAACACAATTGAAAAAGTTTAAATGCTTATCTTTAAAATAAAGTTTACCACAGATTATCACTAAAGCCCATTACAACTCAAATATCTAAGGGTCTATTCAAAACTACAGAATCAAAATAACGTCACTTCTCATTCAGCAGATTTTATCAAAGGAACTCAGAAGTTGACTCCAGTATTAGTTTTTCAAGTAACATTTAAACTTCAAATCCTACTTCTTAGGATTGGCAACTTCTTCTCTGGGAGGAAAAGGATAGGTAATCCCTGCATATGGAAAGTCTACTGAGAGCTTTAGGACCATCTCCTTGGAATAAGAGCATTACTTCTGGCAAATACATGTACAAAGTGACCCTGGATACCATTTGGCACCCCAATAAATTACTGTGTGGTCATCTAGAAGCCTGATGGAAAGTCAGTGCCTTTTAAGTATTACAGTGGCATGACCAAGTAGTGCCCCAGTTCTGATGTAGCACCCAGCAGCATGACATACAGAGGTGAACATGGGCAGAAGCAAAACAACCAAGCTCTGCAAAACAAAAGGTGATGGGCACAGAGCCAGGGTAATGTTTTTCCCCCACATGTTCTCCTGCCATAAAGGTGTATACAACTGAGTTTGGACTGGATTGTGTAGTGGTAGTTAAAAATCCTTTATTAGGCATTTTTAAATCTTTATATGGAGATAATGGCTCTCTTTTAATTAGAAGCCTACAACCTAAAAGCAGTTCAATTCAAAATTACAGAGAATAAAAAAATTTCTAATGGGGTATTTAAAAGTTATGCTTATTTTTTGCTGTTTCTTTTTAAGGCAATTGTTTAACACTTTCCACAGTCTGAAAAATTTCTAAGGATATAATTTGTATAAGTCTAGTCTAATAAAGCATTTCTAGTTTAATGATGGAGAATTAAGAAGGCTAAATGGATCCATGCCTTGGTCAACTGAACAGCAAAGGGGAAGGGAACTGACATATGCTTGTGTATAAAAGAAACATCAGTTATAAGAGAAGGTTCTCCCAACCTCAGCCTTTCATTTCTCCTCTCTTCTTCTAGAGTATAATGTCCCCAGATTTCCAGTGCTCTCTGGATATATCAGCAGCTTCCATTCATCTTGCCATGCACAGTTTTCACCTCAGTAGTTAACTGTATAAAGTGAGTAGTTGAGGGAAAAAGAGAACACACCTTCTATGATGCTATAGCACACACGTCTCCTAATGGGTCAGAAGGGCTCTGTGAACTTTAAGCCAAATCATCACTTCTTGTCTTTATGGCTAAGATCATGTGTAAGCAAAATAAGCATCAATAATTCTACTATTAAAGATTTCCATTAACGTGATGGAGGAAGGTGGGAAGCAATAGTAAAATTTCATTAAATGCTCACCTGTAGTACTGTGGCTGGGGAAAATCATTGCTGTTATTTATAAAGAGTGTCATTATGTTTCTAATTTTAAAAAAGTGATAAATGTTCATTTCATAAAATTCAGGACATATAAGGTATGGAAAAGAAAACAAAAATCATTCATTATTTTATCATGCCGAGATAATCACTATTAATATTTCTGTATATCTACTTTTAGACTTTTAAAAAATAAATCTTTTATATGTCAAAGAAAGAGAAAGAATAATTGAATCCAAGGCAGAACAAACCACCAGTCACTGGGTACTCAGAGGCAATCCAGTTGGTAGGGAAAAGCAAGGCCCCCGGAGTCAAGTTGATCTGGTTCAAATCTAGCTCTGACATTTATGTTGTTGGGAAACTTGGGTCAACCACTGAGCTTCCAATATTCCTCATTTACAAAATAGAAAATTCAACCAACTCATAATATTTTCATAGAGATAACGTATGAAAAGCACTTACCATATCTGCTTGGCATATGGAAAGTATACAGCAAATTGAGGGATGGAGGATCAAGAACAATAGTAGGGGCTGAGGTTGTGGCTCAGTGGTAGAGCACTTGCCTAGCATGTGTGAGGCATTGGGTTTAATTCTCAGCACCACATATAAACAAATAAATAAAGGTCCATCAATAACAAATAAATTTAAAAAAAAGAACAATAAGTATATTTGAACATTGTTGTTTGATATCCACAAACCATGATTCAGCACTGATATAAGGAGACACCATGAAGAATGCACTCTTTCTAGATATCCAAGACTTGAATAAGGTGCACCATTAAGTCAGGGAAAAAGAAGATGGCCAAAGTAAAAACCACAGAGTTGAGTTATAAAGCAACTGTATGTTAATGTTTCCTACATCTATATTATTAACCCAAGACTTTTCCTAAGTTCTGGATTCACTTTCTGAACTGCTTATAAGAAGATATCTTCTCTTGGATATCCCACAACCACACTAAAATCAGTATTTCCAAACTGAAACTATTTTACATGAACCTGCATCTTCTCCTGTATCCTCTTGATTGGAGAGTGGCCTCATCTCGCCACCCACACTAGAAACCTCAGAACTGGTACACATTCTTCTCTCATTTCTATACACTCATTTAGTTCTGTCTGCTCTTTTTTAGCATTTCTTTTCTTTCCCTTATCATCTGTAGTCTGGGCACCCAGCAACAGTGTTATAAATTACCACACCTGCCTTCTGTATCAAACTCTCAATTCTCTCTTTTTTACAAGAATCTGACCATACTGATCATCTGTTTAAAACTCAAAAAAGGGTTACTGTTGCTTATAGGAAAAAGTCCAAACTCAGTAACTCTGCACAGCCTTTCTTGACTTGGACCTGCTGATCTTCACATCCCATAGTGCAGCAACCCTGCCTACCCAGGCTTGTCTCCAGCTGTGACAGACACCTACATATTCATATCATGTGCTAGGACCATGGCAGACACTGACAATACACAGCAAGCAAAAATAGACAAGCCCAGGTTTTGCAGAGTGCACAGACTTCTGGAAGAAGGAGTCATAAATTCTAAAATATTAAAAATAAATGGAAACTTATAATTGAGAAAAAAATTACAATGAGTAGAATATAGAACTATGAGTGCCTATATTTGATCTGGAGAGAAAAGTTAGCAAGGACTTCCTTGAGAAGCCTGAGAACTGAAGAAGGAGCAGAACTTAATTTGGTAAGGGTTGGGGGTAGGAGGGATGTTTATTAACTATATTTTCTTATTTTTGTATTATTTATGCTCTGGCATCTAGGGTCTTGCTTATTGGGGAGAGACTACTTCCCAGGAATGATCAATTCTTGGAAATCTCAAATATCTTTCATATGCAAACTAACCAACCCAGAACTCTGAACTACTGCCTCTATCTGGCCCCTGCACTCAAGAGAAAATATTCTTTTGTCTTAATGATCCTTGTGCTAAATACCAGAGGATCAGAGATAGCCCTTATGCCAAAAGTCCACTGAAACTATCCAAACTAATTATGCATAAGCATGCTCACCCTGCCTTGCTCCTTCCTTCCTCAGAAGCCACAATAAACATTCTTGCTCACTTTTCTTTCTCACTCTCCCTGCCTCCTGAAGAACCTTAGGGTTTTGCCACATGGCCCTGCATGGGATCATATCCCCTTCTCTTGAGAACTGCAACAAACTATTTTTTAGTAGCAACTGCATCCTGATCTTTTGGCCTTACCATAACTGAGTAATAATAAAATCTACATTTTAAAACAAGATAGTGATGGGATTGCAGGCAGAATGTTCCAACCAGGAAGCAGCACGTGCAGAATTCCTAAGGATGAGAAATTACGAATTCTGTTTCCACTGTTCTGTCTGAACATCCTATCTGCAACCCCCTTTCTCTTCATGGCACCCCCATCACATTACCCACTTTATCTGCTTTCAGCACTCCTCATCATCTGTAATTGTCTTCTGCATTTACTTGTGTACTTGTTTACAGTGTGTTTGTCTTCTTCCAACCCTCTAATTCTATGGGCATAAGGACCTGTCTGCGTTGTTCAATGATGTATTCTGAGTACCTAAAACAGTGCTGGGTACATGGAAGGAGCTCAAACCACACTTACTGAATGAACAAGCCTATTCACCTTTTCAGCTTCTCTGGCTCAGGTCAAATTGACCACATACCCTTTACTTATGAACTGTTCTCTGCAGATTTCTAGCTCATTGCTGAAAGCAGATAAAGTGGGTAATGTGATGGGGGTGCCATGGAGAAAAAGAGGGTTGCAGATAGAATGTTCAGACAGAACAGTGGAAACAGAATTCCTCATCCTTAGGAATTCTGCACATGCTGCTCCCTGTTTGGAACATTCTGCCTGCAATCTCATCACCATCTTATTTTAAAATGTAGATTTTATTATTACTTAGTTATGGTAAGGCCAAAAGATCAGGATACAGTTGCTACTAAAAAAAAAATATATTTAAAAAAAAAACACCTTTGATTACAGATCTGTCTCCTCTACCAAATTTAAACTTCTTAGTAGCAAGATTATGTTTCACTCTTCATGCATCCCTGATATCTAATTGGGAACTGATGCTCAATACATGTGTGCTTAATAAAGAGTTTTCCATGAGCTTTTTCTGTTTACTTATAATTAAGCAAAACCAGAATATTCCATGTCTTTCCAACATCCAATTCTGAATCTTGCCCAAATTGGGTCACTTTTCATACTTCATTATCCTCCCTTGACTTTCCTTTTTCTTTTGGGGCTTCCTACATATATACACAAAGGCAAAGCCAGCGGTCATTGAGTTTTCCAAGTGGGCAAATTGGTAATAATGTCTTGAGTTGAAAGTGTTAATGAACAAGCACAATATAATTGTTCTTCCATGAAGAAAAAAATCTTTAAATCCACCAAAATTTTCTTTTTCAGTCTAAGAGAGAATTGTTTTCTGTCAATTGACTACTCAGATCAAAGTATCTTCATATCTTTACAAATGATATTTTTCTAATTATGAGATCGTCTCAGTTCTCATACGTTCTGCAATTTTAAAAATACGAACACCCATGTAGAGGCAGTGGTTCTGAATGGAAATTATAGCTCAGCAACAAGAAACTCTCTTGAGTAAAAGACAATCTTTCTCTTTTCTTTCTAAACAGGTTTCATTTCTGTCACAGTTTCCTGCTTGAAATTTAGTTTTCATTCAGAATTATGGTGCATACATTGTTGTTCTTTGGGGAATGTTTTAAATAATATTTATTTTCCTTTGGTTGAGGGATATTTGGCTTCTTTTCCCCTTGTATTTGTTTCTTATAGTGTGAGTGACAAGTTAAATAGCAGAAGAGCCATAAAATATGTCCCTGGTGTTGTACTAGCTGTAGAATAAACACCAGTTTTCCGAGTCCAGTAATTTTTAAGCCCTATGTATTTCCCAAATCCAGTCTTTTTGTATGGCCTATTTACCTGATTAGATCCTTAAATGGGTTATTCCCCAAATTAACTAGTGAATATGGCAAGGAAAGAAAGCATGGGAAAGGCAAACACTGTCTTATTTTGGGTTATATTCAATTACATTTTTGATGCCAATTACATTTTTGTAATTGTAAATATAATTGAGGTAATTACATTTTTGAGGCAAATTATCAGGTGACTAAGACATAAGTGGGAGGAATGGGCGATGTGAGGGTGACAGGTTGATCCTGTGGCCCTTTTGCCACCTCTCCCAGACCACAGAAGGCAGCAAGAGAATGAGGTTCCCGCATGGGTCTCATGTGTAGTGGAATGCAATCAGTGGTAAGATCTTAAGATCTCAAATAAGCAGATAGTGACAATAAATAACCAAATTTCACACAATAACTGTTTTACAATTTACAGCAGTTTTAAGCCTACCCTTGAAATAATGTCATCCAGATTCACTTGCATTGAACTGTACTTCCTGGGATGGGAAGAAGGGTGTAGCCTTATGGCAAGGATCTGCATATCCCACAGCCTAGTTTTACATACATCCTGTGTGCCAACAGCAATACAAGAATGGAATCTATAATCTGTATTTCTAAAACACAGTCTTGGGGCTGGGATTGTGGCTCAGTGGTGGAGCACTCGCCTAGCATGGGAGGGACCCAGGTTTGATCCTCAGCACCACATAAAAAAAAAAAAATAAAGGCATTGTGTAGTGTCCATCTACACCTAAAAAATAAATATTTAAAATAAATAAATAAATAAAACATAGTCTTTAGTTTTGGCCATGTCCATGGCTCCCTGGCTTGTCAGTAATCCTTGCCCACCCAGCACTGCAGTTTAATCATGTGCTTGGCCCAGGAATTACACAGAACACAGGAAATATCTGTCATCATATGATTGCATCTATTGTAGTTTTCCCCCAATATCTGTCCCAGAGCACACTGCCTCAATTCTAGGAGTCCTTGTTAAACTGACAAGATTCAGAAATCTGATGGAGATGCTTTGACTGACTTAGCACTAAGAATACCTGTGCAAAACACAATCTTAATAACAGCTATTTCTCTTGTTGCCTCATCTAGTTCTGAGAATGTCACTGACTTGTGAAAGAAAAATAAGCACCAACAATATGTGCTATCAGTGTGGAAAACTATGACTTGGGTTGAAGGTAATATTAAACTTCTCTCAAGGTTAAAATAAGCATAATACCATTTTGATTTCTTGAATTTTCAGCCTCTGAGATGACCAAATTGAATAACGTTTTAATTTTTTCTTTGAGCAATAACATTCAACAGATGTGATTAATTAACAATGCTGCATTTCACCAATATAATAATGACCTTTCATTTTCAATTACTGATGTCCTTCACTGGTACATCCCTCCTTCAATATGCCACCCCAATTATCACATGTCAATGCTTTACTATAGATAAAGGTGGTCAGAAGGCAAGGTTTCAATGCCCAGCATGTAATAACACACATGAAACTTGAGGTTATAACAGCATGTTAACACTACATCATAATTTAAGGACTCCTCTCAAGGAAAAGTCACCTTTTCTGTAAAATCAAGAAATCCTCCTTTTATAAAAACCTCCCCAGCAACTATTCCAAATAACCTGATAAACTGACTCTGTACAAAAACCAGAAAGGTTTGATTTTTAACAATGTTAACTCAAAATGAGATGATAACATTTTATAAGTTGCTTATTAGGAGGAAGTACCAAGGAAGAAATGATAAGTAACTGGGACATTCTATTACTGATGCAATTCTAATATCTCCCACTTCACATCTCCTAGCACATATCAAATAACCTGTCATTAAGCTATTCATACATACATTTATCTTTCAACATTAAATGTATTCCTAATAAGTTACTGGTGTTCCCTGACTCATAATAGGGTTAACTCCTGACAAATCCATCATCAACTGAAAATATCATAAGTTGAGAGTAAATTTCTACACTTAACCTACCAAACACCATAGCTCAGCCACACAGGATACTGTGTTTTTTTACCTTCAAGATTGGGAGCTGTTGCTTGTTGCTTTTGTCCAGTATCGCTACAGTATTGCCAGCCCAGGGAAAATATCAAAATTCAAAGTATGGTTTCTACTAAATGTGTACCACTTTATACCATTATAAAGTCAAAAAATAATAAGTCAAATTATCTTAAATAAGGAACCATCAGTAATAAAAAGTATGTTTTGAATCTTAGGATTCATGAATCCTGAAAAATATTAATCATACTGTTATAACTGAAAAATGTTTGTTGGATTATAGGTGAAAAAATAACAACTTGTAAGGCCCCTCCGAGACCTCACATGGAAGAAAAAATATCAGCCTGGTTTTCCTCTTTGTTATTAGAAATAACATATAGATCAGTCTTCACGATTGGGCAAAACAACAGATCACCCACAGTTCCCTGAGAAAGAAGGTCTCAGGTGTTGATTTCATCTTAAGAAATTATTTCATGATGCTATCTAGTTATCAAGTCTTTCAAATAATTGGTCATATTGACATTTCAAATAATTGGTGGAATGCCCACTTGTGGTGTCAGATACATAAGAACCCTGGATCTTTAGACCTTCCCTTTTGTCTTCACAAAGTTCCTACTTTGTGAGTTTTGATTGATGTACAATGGGAAGGCTAAAGAACCCTCCAGATGCTGAAAAAGGACCTTACTTCTTTGCTATTTAGTGATGATCAGAAAACTCTAATGGCCATTCTGTTTGTCAAAAGAGAATTAAATATTTTCAGGAGGAAATGAGTTGTCTTATAATTTTTCTTTGTATTACAAGTACTTTAAGAGTCTTTTGTCCCTAATGGTTATTATCTGTAAAGCATTTTAAAATAATTCAACATACTGAAAGTGGCTCGTAAGAAAGGGGAAGTTCTGCCAGGCACAGTGGTGCACATCTGTAATCCTAGCAGCTCAGGAGGCTGAGGCAGAAGGATGGAGAGTTCAAAGCCAGCATCAGCAAAAGCAAGGTACTAAGCAACTCAGTGAGACCCTGTCTCTAAATAAAATACAAAATAGGGCTGAAGAGGTGGCTTAGTGGTCAAGTATCCCTGAGTTCAATCTCCGGTACATATCTCCACATACACACACAGAGAATAAATACTCTCCCCCTCCTGGGGACAACCCAGGATCAGATCCATTTCTTGGAAAGGCAGCCCACTGCAGCTTGAAGGACTGTCCCCTCTTCTGACTTTTAATAGCACTAGCTGCTTGTGTTATTTGTTTGACCTTATTGTCACCAGCTGTGCATCAAGGTGCAGGCAGCCTCTTCATTTCTTTAGACCTTCCCTTTGGTCTTCACAAAGTTCCTACTTGGTGAGTTTTGATTGATGTACAATGGGAAGGCAAGAAAATTTCAACTTTTACTTCTTAATAGAATAAAACATAGATTCTTCTCAAAAACAGTGAAGTATTTTAAGTATTTTAAACAAACAGTTATTAAATATTAAATAAATATATTAAACATTTCAATACTTAAAAATTTAGATAAAGGCATATGTCTGGAATGTTAGCTATGCTCGAGATAAATACAGCAGCCTAGAAAGAGGAAAAAAAGTTATTGAAAGAAATTTTTACACTGTATGCTATTTTTAGCCTCCAAAACAATATTGGGTACATTGCCATCCCATTATTTTATGACTCTGAAATATATATGTCCAACTGTATACATTTATTTGAGATTTTATTTGTGTATTTTCCATCGCCTTCATTAGGTTGTGAATTGTAGGGACAATGGTGCTGGTGGTACAGTGGAAAATGAGGCTCAGGACACCAAGATCTGGAAGCAACACTTTATTAGTGGCACCACAGCCTGGAAGGATAATTCTCAAATTCCGAGCCCAGAGCATAGCAGAGCTTTTATTTTTTTATACATAAGCAAGTTTGGGATACATTGAGGCAAGGGAGTTGGTGCAATTCTATTTGAAGGTACATTCTACATTCCTTATATGGGTACAAGTTTGTCAACAACCTGGGGACTTTCAGCTCATATAGCTTAGGGACTTTTACTGCATTAAGCCTAAAGGGGGATGGTTCTGCCCCCATTCCTTTGTTTCTTACCTGCTCCTGCTCCTGGAGTTAGTTATCTGTTATAGGTATCTGTTAAGTGCTGCAAGGCTCTATGGTAAAGTGTCAGTAAGCAGAGCTGCTGTGTATCAGCATGCAAAACCACAGCCTGATAGCTATTAAACTGCTAAAGTTCCAATTTTGCTGTACCACAGTGGCATCAGTTTGGAATGGTAGGAAAAGCACATCACTTAAAGCTGACCCATCCAGATGCCTCATCAAGTGGAAACCCTTTCTAAGTGTAATTTTCTCATCTGAAAACTGGGAGAAGTGATGCTACATTCCAGATCTATGCAAAGGACTTTAGAAATGTATGTAAATTGCCTTCCAATAGTAGATGCTCAACATACAACAGCTATCATGATCATTATTCCATTTAAAAATGCTGTTGACATTACTTAAACTATAGCTTTGCCTATCCCATCAATTTCATTCACTGGCCAAGCAAAGAGAAGGAAATACTGAATGTCTATTATGGACTTCATTTTTCTACAAAAAATCATAGTTGTCTTATAAAATAATTCATTTCTTTTGTACTTAAAAAAATGTTTCACCAGAGATAATCAAGCAGAACAGACTGAGATACTGTACTGGATCACAAGCAAGTTTTACTATAATATACTCTGGTTTTCTATCTGTATATTACTCAGAGCAGAAAAGGCATACAGAGAAATCTAAAGATGGGGGAGCTGCATTTCTTTATGACCTTATTTGAAAGATAAACTCCTTGGGGAAATACAATTTATTCAGATTATCAAGACCCTGCTGTGCAAATCTACAGTCTGGGAGCACACTATGGAGATCAAAAAATATTTACTTTATTCTGTTGGGTATAAAAGCTTTTAATGAATGCATAATTAAGACAAAAAAAGTGTATACAGCTTTAGAAATTCCACTGCTGAGCCAAGCCATTAATATCCAAGACACCATACCCAGTTGTGATTCCACCTGTTCCCTATTTGGATTACAACCTATTTATAAATCAACATATTACGTGAGTACCCAACCTGGTGCTGCAGGAAAGGAATGCGATACTCTGGAGTCGAGGAAACAACATAAAGGGCACTGGTGTGGATGTGAGGTGCAGGGCTAGCCCTTTGGAACAGGTTGAAACAAACCAACAAATAAACAAAGCCCAAGCCTCTTAATAGCCTTGGGATGAATCATTTAAGGAAATAAATTACCATGTTTATCATGTATGTACAGGGATTGCAAATGTTCTCAATGCCATCTTAGAGTTGATGGGCTAATGTCTAATTGTTATGGGAGAAAAAAAAAAGAGCATTTCATTGACAATGCAGGCCAGATTATTTGTGATATGATAAAATTATGTAAACCCAGGTATTTTTGTATGTATAAATATATAAGAAGGTGCATGTATAAATATATAATAGGTGTATTTGTATACAAACATGTAAATGTTGGGACAACTATAAGTAACTAAATATTCATATAGAAATATAAATATGCATATGATACAGTTTGATTAAATAAAAACAAAATATTAGCAGCAATTCAACAAATACAAGGAAAAAAAAATCTGCAGCAGGCTCTAATTCTTAGAGTTTTGGAAGGCCTATTTAAATATATTTGTGCTGTATAACAGAGGAATTCCACAATTAGGTTACTGGTACATTTTCATAATCAATTGTATGCATAATATCCAAGCCTCATGAATAATTTTATATTGCTCCTTGGGAACGTCTCTAGTAAGCTGGAAATCTAGCAGGGAGCAGCATAGCAACACAGCCATCATCAACAATGGATAATTCTGGCCCCAGTCACCGTGTGCTGAAAAATGCTGTTTTGAAGTTTAGCAAAGCTGACTCAGCATATTAGCACAAGTGAAACATCCCATTACATTGGCTCTGGTTTCCAGGACACCTACTGGTGTAGGACACTGAGTTGTAGGAAACTTTGCATGCACTATACCATTGAACCCTTCAATGTCCTTAAGGATGCATAAAGGATACTGTATATATGTCACAGATAAGGATTGAGGGGCAAAGAGAGTAAGTAACTTGCATAGTTTCATACAACTTAGGAGATGCACTAATATCACAAGGAGAAAAATAAATAAATCAACACAATACATTGTGATCAGCCTCCCAGAAGACTGTTCAAATGAAAGAAGAGATAACTCTAATGCTGACTGGGTGAACCAATTAGGCAATGCGAAAAGAAGTAACATGTGAGCCAAGTACTTGAAGGTTAAGTAGCAATTCAGAAGATGACAATATGAGGGGAAAATAATCCACAGAGGAGGAGGTTTTGTGCAATGTGGTTTAGGTACAGGCAAATGCAAAAAGTTCACAGTGCCTGTGGCACCACACCTGAGCAATAAATTGTCAAAACATAGTAAAGCTAAAGGGACAAGAAGTTTCCTAATAAAGGTAGGCTTTGTGTGTCAAATTAAGAGAACCTTATCCTGAAGGCTATAGTGAACCACTAAATAATGAATGATTTTAAGCAAAAGCGTGACATGATCAGGTTGTTATTTAAAAAAAAAATCAAACGGAATTTTTCATGGATTAAAAAAATACATTTCAAAATCAATCAAACAGAATTTTGGAGGAGGATAAGAGTGAAGGCAGGTTCGTTGGTTTTGCAGGAAGTTTTTTTTAGGGGGGGGAATAAGTAATGGAGATCTGGATTAAGGCAGTGGTAATGGGAAGAGAAAGAAAGATTTAAAGTTAAGGGGTAGAGTTGAAAGGTCTTGAAGATGGTGTGTCTGGGTACAGGGAAGGTGGGAGGGTCTAGGATGACTCTTGGGTTTGGGGCTTGGGCTCACACTTGGGAAGGTCAATTTCCTGTGGAATATCTAGGAGACAGTTGGCTTAGAAATGATAAGGCACATTATCTTTGGGTACATTAGGGAGACAAGAAAGAAACGACTGGAAAACTAGTCTGTAAGCAGGAGATGGAGGGGGGTGCCTGTACCTTACCTTTCCAATGCCAAGATTTCTGTTTTGAGTGACTAAAAGGATGAAAAGGGGAAGAGAAGCAAACACTTGAGGTGCATGTGGGGACACCAAGTGGAAATGCCAGCTGACCTCAGGGCTGACACTCAGGACAGGGGATAAATAAATCCTCAGACACAAGGAAGAGTGGTAGTGAGCAGAGGACATGAGCACCAGCACACAATCCCCAGCCCGGAGTGATATTCAAGGAGCTCAAGAGAGAAGAGTTTGCGGAAGAACTGAAAAGAAGTGAGTAGAACTGGGGGAGAAACCCTAAAGAAGGACAGGTGCAGAAGAGAATGGAGCTACCAGTCTCAAATGTTGTAGGGGGGTCACATTAAGATACAACAATAGACTCACTGTGTTTAACAGTGAGGAGACTTTGGTGACCTTTGGTGGAAAGGAGTAATGAAAGCAGAAGACTGAGTTCAACAGAGCCAAAGAATTAGTAGAAGGCAGGAAACGAACAAGCTGGCCTCAGTTTTGTAGTGAGAGAGAGCTGTGGTAAGGAGAAAAGCAGAAAAATTTCTCCCACCTTATTGATCCTATTTATACACTGAAAAGAAGATGACTGTGGGGGAGAGATTGAAACCACAGGAAACACAGGAGGAAACCGTTGGAGTAAGGAGTTAAATGGTGGCTTAGACTTAGCTAAGAGAGTAGATATTCCACTAGGAGTAGAATTATTTGCATGTGGAAGGTGGGTAGGAGAATGAGTATCCCAAATGAAACAGATTTTCTTTTAACCTCCCCTAATTTCCAAGTACTAATAATGGAATTAAGTGTAATTGATACTTGTTTGACTGATTGTTTATTCTGAACTGTAGCTTTTATAAACCACTGGAAACTTCTTAGTTTATTTTATCTGGTACTGAGGATTGAATTCAGGGGTTCTTGACTATGGAGCCACATTCCCAGCCCTTTTTATTTTTTTGTTTTGAGACAAGGTCTCACTAAGTTGTTCAGGATCTCACTAAGTTGTTGAACTTGAAGTTGACTGAACTTGCAATCCTTCTGCCTCAGCCTCCTGAGTCATTTGGATTACCAGTGTGTGCTACCGTGCTCAGAAAAACATTTTATTTTTGAGAAGAAAAATTATGCTGAATGTGATTTTAAAATTGCCCAGCTAATAATAGTTAGAATAGAAATCACGAACATTAGAAAAATCCTTCAAGATTTCCTTCCTGACTTTAAAAACTCCCAAAGAAAATACAATCAGCTCTAGATTTTCCACATAAAAAATTAAAATGCCAAAATGACTTCCCCAGTCAGTAAGCCTGCCTCTGGCATCCTTTGATGTGGGTTTGGGAAATGAAAGTCAACATAATAGCATATGAAAAAATTAATTGGGGCCCTAAAATGGCTACTAAAGATCTTATGATGCATTTCAGAGCCAAATATGAATGATATTTGGCAAATATGATATTCTGGATTACTCGTGCCAGATAGCAAACACTCTTGATTAGAACAAATAATTAGTAGTTGGCTATGATTTAATAGATCTTATTACATTTCTTCCCTTCCTGATCATTTCCACTGACTTAAAAAATCCAAAAGATTATATTTATAATATATTTTCCAAACATTATACTTCCAAACTTTCTCCAAACACAGGGGTATCAGCTCTGATGAACTATGGAATGGCATGCAGTTAGTGTATTTGATTATGGCATATTAAATATATATTTTGGTACAATCATTTTTCTTCTCTAATGTAGGAAAAAATGGTTTAGCCTTGAAGAAAAATGAGTGTGAGTTATAACTTCTTCTCAACCTTGAAGATAAATCATTCTATTCAGAACACCCACTATATATTATGTATTTAGGCAATATGGTTGGTTTAATAATTAAAATTGTAATAATACATTGTTTAGGCGAAATAACCTCCTATAAGTCATTGCAGTACTACTTAGTTAAAAGGTGATACTCTATTATAATACTGTAAATTGTGTAAGTGCCTCAGTGTCAAATTCAACCCCCAAAGAAAGCATTTCCAACTTCAAAAAAGTGTATCCAGTGGACAAAACCAATGGGAGATTACTAATATATTTTTCCTACTATAATACAAAATTTCAATATTTAACAAGCAAGGGAAGATTACTGAACATACTGAGCTCATACAATGTGAAGCGAGGGAAGGATATGATTAAAAACTGGTGCAAAACAGTATAACTGGAGGTGGTGAGCCATTTTCTAAGCACTTTACACCCTGCAAAGAATGATGCCACAGCAGAAGGACACAAGGCTCAGATACTTTCAGCTTTGGTGAAGGGATTTTAAGTATCCAGAGCTTCTCAAAGTTGAAAGTAGAAAAATATTTTCTTAGTTAAAAAAATAGTAAAATCACCGTTTATAACAACAGCTTCTTTTTTTTTTTTAAGTACAAAATGATTCCCTAGAACCCTGATGAAAGAATAATGTAAAACATTCTCTAAACCTTTGTACCTTCACTAAGGAGGGAACATGATCAATTCTTCCTGTAGTCCCCTGAGTGTAAAACTGAATGAAGACAAGGGTGCTGGATACACATCATTCATGGAGGAGGAGACTAACTGCTGCCCACCTCAGCATCCCCTTTACATTAGTACTCAGGGTAATGCTTTGGGTTTGGATTCTCTAGATGATCCAAACTGCACACTGTAAACAGACCAATGCCTTCAGTCTGGGGGAAATGATCGTCTCTCAGGCTTGTAAAAGTAGAAAACAAAACAAATGAAACAAGCACCCCTCTCTGTTTTCCCTACAGTGATAAAATACTCTACCTACAACCCTGGCATCACTTTCCTTTCACATCCCAGCAGCACGTCTCCTCTTGCAGGTCACGTCTTTCACATAAAAGTGCTAAACTAATGCCGCTTAATGACAAATTAATGTCCATGAATAAAAAATACACCTCTAATAGCATAGAGTAATTTGCCATTACAATATCATCATTGGACATGCCCCTGGTTTAATACGATGTATTTAATTCATAACCTAATGAGTGATATATAAAAAGAGGGAGATGAACCCTGCAATTACATTTATGTGAGTCTGTCACCTTATTTATAAAACCTTAGAGTCATTTACATTCAAATTAGAACAAATGAGTGATTTCACAAAGTGCGGTGATAAATGACCACAGAAGCCCAAGACAAAACTGTATTTCCTGTGAACACATTAACAGTTTCCTATTATTTGTTAAAAATTACAATGCATATTGCCCAGTGTGGTGTGAATAATGACTTTTTTACTGATTAGGTCAGAAGACTAATATGTAGCAAAATAAATAATTTTTCTTTTCATTTTTTTTCTGATTTTTGCTTTAAATTAACTACCAAAATCTGGTGGATTCACACTGCCACCTGCTGCCTGGGAATAGATATTAGAAGCACATTCCTTTCAAAGGGAGTTTATGAATTCACTACTTTGTTTTTTTGGAAGTCTGTGTGATGTTCTTTCTTATTAACACATTCAAGTTACATAGCTTTATAAAGGCTGTAATACCTGGTGAATAGAAAGAACACTAGCTATTCAAGCAATAGCCTATACTATTTGGGGAAGGTGGTACAAAATATAGAAAGCATTTGTTTTGTTTTGTTTTGTCTTTAGAAAGCTGACTACAAAAAAATGGCATCTTTAGTAAAGCATATGGCTCCTAAGGCATCACTTTCAGGGGATACAACACAGAGTCCAGGGTTGAATACTCCTGATCTTATGACCTTGTGTATCAGCACAGGATATGGTGTGTGTGTGTGTGTGTGTGTATTTTCTCCACTCACTCCTGCCCTTCATTATTTTCTAAGGGAGATGGAAAGCCTGAAGATCTCCACCACCTGTTCTCCCCTGATGACAAGTCCCGTATGAAAGTTCTGTCTTAGGGTTCAGATCAAAGTGGGCTAGGAAAGGCATTATGGCTAGAGATGAGGCTCGGGAGGAATCAGCCTGGCTAGAGACATAGGGCTGAGAATTTTTGTACGTGACCATTCCATCAGGGTGGTTGGTGGAAGTTTCCAAACAAGATTAACACCTTCTTTAGGCATGTAAATTATTCCATCTGTAAAAAGAATATAACACCTACCTGCCTTAAGAGGTTACTTAACAGAATGGAAAGCTGAGTCCTTGCCAAACACTCAGCACTGATAGGTCCTCTATAAATGTTGATTCCCTTTCCTGGGAAAGATAATGATGCTCAAAGGACTAGGGTTTGGCCTGGATAGAGTACAGAAACAAGCAAATCTCTTAGGAGAATATTATGACCTAATTGTAGCTCTTATGCAAGAAGGGTGAGGGTCTAAAAAAAGGCAGTAACTTTAGTGCTGGAGAAAAGGATGAGGTGGGAGAGACATCTGTGAGGTAGACTCTACCTAATTTGGTGACTGATTGGATAGGGTAGTGAGGAAGGCATCTAAAACATCACAGGATTTTAGGCAACAAGCAAAATAATGTACTGTCAGTATAGAGAAGGGCAGGTTTTCATACATGAAGTTTGAATGTGATACTTAGCTGGAGATGTTCAATGGTTAGTTAGAAATTGATTAGGAAGGGGCTGGGGCTGTAGCTCAGTGGTAGAGCACTTGCCTTGTGAGCACTGGTTTTGATCTTCAGCAAATTTCCATCTTTTTTGTTTGTTTGTTTGTTTCTCTGCTGGAAGTATGAAGGGTAGACCCCTCTTCTAAGACCCAATTTTAATAAATAAATAAAATTTATTAAAAATAAATAAAGATATTGTACCAACTACAACTAAAAAAATAAGAAATAAAAAAAGAAAAGAAATTGACTAGGAAAAAAAATCAGAGTTTGGAGAACCAAACCAGATTAAAAAAGTTTGTAACACTTATATGAGAAACTTAGTATACCATTGGACGTGTTGAAATCCATATCTGTAGCCTATCACTCTGAAAACTGTTATTCTAGCGTTTCCTTAACAATATTTAAAACAGTGAATAAAATATATGTCAACACACAAACGCGAAAAGCAAGGTCATTTGTGCCTTTTACCAGGACCTGTTTGAAAGACAGGAACTGTTCTTTAATTAATTGGTGCACCTTTCTGGTGAAATTTTCTGGAAAAGCCCAGTGAACAAGGAAAAGAGAAAGAAGCTTTCACATTGTATCTGGGACTGGATCTAGGCTGTGAATCTCAAATAGCAGACAAAAGTCGGAAAGGTCTTATTATACTATCATGACAGGCTACACAGGAGAGAGTCCTATGGAATCCCACTGCAAAACTGGCAAGAAAGAATGCAGACTTGAAAGGTTGTTTGTAAATCCCTTAACTGGATTGGGTGGCCCTTAACTGTTGTGGCCAACTCCCTGCCATATCGGCCTCTCCCTTGTCTCCACAAATATGCTTTGAGACCCTGTATGAAGGCCTCACAGCCTGAGGAAGCTAATTCAATAGCTACCTTTGTTGACATGAGAGGTACTGTTCTTGAGGCTTGGGGTTTGGGGTTTCTACCCTCAGCAGCCTGCCAGAGGATGAGCAAGAGAAAGGAATCAGCAGAGTGGACTCAAAATGTCTCTTCTATTTTGGGGGGTAGGGGAGAGGGCAGGGAAGGGCAGCAGCAATATTTACAGGTATTCAGAGGAGCTTCAGTCCAAGACAATAGCTGGTGGCCACGAAGGCTCAGGGAAGATCCACTGAGGGTTCTCCCTGGACATGCCTTTTAATGAGCACTGGAGAATAACACTGGGTCTTAGAAGATGGGTCTATCCTTCACAGTGTCAGTAGGGAAACAAACAAACAAACAAAAAAGATGGAAATTTAAGAACAACAAAACAATACCAGACATCTTAGTGAGGAAAACAGTTTCAAAAACTCCCTACTTGAACAAAGTACCAAACAAGAATGGAGAAGTATATCAGCTTTTATTGATTAGCAGGCTATAACTTTTCATACATTTTAAGCACTGGGGATTTTTCATTTTAACAAAAATATTTTCATATACTTAACAAAATGGTCCCACATGAAATTCAAAATTAGTTGAATAATATTGCCAAAAATTAGTAAATATGTACAGCTTTAAGACTGTCTTAAAATATAAAAGCAGACTAATACAATAAAAATTTTTATCCTGAGAGAGAAGGAAGATATATATATATACTTTCAAAAGATTAAAGTAGTAAGTTTTCTACATACACATGGTTTTGGTCTCATACAGTTTAAGTTTCCTTCTACAAATTCAAGATCTTGCAATAATCGAAGATCAAAAGAGAAAGTATGGGCTGGGGTCCTGGCTCAGTGGGAGAGCCCTTCCTCCACATGTATGAGGCACTGAGTTTGATTCTCAGGACCGCATACAAATAAATGAATAAAATAAAGGTTCATTAACAACTAAAAAATAATAATTTAAAAAGGGAAAGTAAAGTTATGTGAGAAAATAAAATGAAAATATTTTTGTGAAAAGACTGAAAGTTTCAACCAGTGTTCAAGAAGCCTGAATAATTACTGCCACAAAATATGTCTGTGTGCTAACTTCACTTCCACCTCAGCAAACTAAAGAAGCACAAGAGTTCAATCCCAAAGAGTACAAGTCACTGAAGAGCTCAACAAATTCCTCTAATGGGGCAGAGCAAAATACACATAAGATTCTAATGTTCATTTGCAATTCCCATTTACAGGAAATCATAGGTAAAGACATACACACACATACCGTACCACCATTTATAAATGTGCATCATGATAATTAGCACTCTAGTCAAACTTGTCAACATGCATCACTGATTATTATCTGCCATGGAAAAAGTGAATCAGCCAATGATGCTTAAAACTCTAGTTGCAGTATTTGATGTAGAAATATCAAATAAAAGTAACTTCAATTTCACAAGTCAAATACGCACTTTCAAAGTCTTGTAACCTTTCTATATGATTCCCATTTGCTACTGGCAGAAAGGAATTAGAAACAACATTCCCATACCACCCAACAATATTGAGGGGAAAAGGAAGGAAAATAGATAAAAAAGTTAAACATTTACTGTCAAGATTAAATGTGCCAAGATAATGATAAAAATTCATATACTGTGTTTGAATTGCTCCTGAGGTGAGCATGGCTGACATTCCTCACACTGTCTCCCTGGGAAGCACTGGTTCCCATTTCCCAGCACTGGTAGGAAGATGAAATAAGATGCTACATGAGAAAGAGCTTTGTAAACTACCTAGTGGGTAACAGAAGTCAATAATAAAGGACATATTTGGAATTAGAGAAAATGATCAGCAAGGAAAATAAAATAATTGGGCAGGAAAACAAACAGGATTTTTCTGCTCACTAATATTATGTCACATGCATGAAGATAATAAAATTGTGTTGATTTATTGTTTTTTTAATTAATTTTCATTACTGTTGTAATGCTGTAATAATTGCAAGTCAAAGTGAAACCAGTGGGGGAAACGGAAGAATCCTAAAATAGGAAATTATTTCTTAGCTTTCTGTAAAATAAAAAAGTCTCACAGCCAGGAGGCTGCCTAAGATGACCTATATTTTCCTACCCAACAGGGTTTTCATCCAAGGGGCAAACAGGCCTTTGGAATCAGAAGACCTACCATTTACCAGTCAAATTGCCCCCAGCAAGTAGAATATATTTCAATTCTCTAATTTTTCATTTTTAAAAATGTGCAAAACTGTTGTGAGGGCTGAATGTGAAACATCTGTGAATACACAGTAGGCGCTCAGAGAATGGACGTTCTCTCTACCCCGCCAACCTCACAGGGCCAGTGAATCAGGGAAGCAAGGATGTACAGCTTACCGGTTCCTTCTCCAGCATTTACAGCCTGGCAAGTTTACATGGTAACTAATCATGTATGACTTTTGTGTTGTACTGTTACTGTTACTATTTGACTTTCTTGTATTAGTGGTTATTTCCAAAACCAGATAGCATTACTTCAGACCAAGATACTTTCCAGGATCATCACCCCAGGGTCCCACAGAGAAGACTGGGCATGGTTACTGAATTAATCTGCTGCCTGAGGGTAGTGGAGACCTGGGGCAGGAAGGGAGGATGGAGGGGAACATTCACATCTGCAGACACAAGAACTGTAGCTGCCCTCTTAGGAGAGTTTTCTGGAGAAATTGTACCACCACAGGCCACCCCTGACACACATACACACATTTTACCTGTCATTGGGCTCCAGTTGATGGGGGACAGCTTACAACTGCAGTGGAAGGGAATGTGAAGGGCACATGGTCAGGAGGTAAGCTCACATACCTGAATAAGATAGTGGGAACATAAGTTGAGAAGCTCCAACAGTTGTAGGTGACTGCCAGCTGCTAAGACGTCCTGGATCACACCTGGCTCCAATAAAATCTGTTTTGTTTTTCAATAAAAAGAAGATCATCAGCTACATTAAAAAAAACTTATATAGTACTGCTTAATGTGTAAATATACTAAATTTAAATTGCTGCTAAACCTACTCATCTGAATCAATACTGTTCTGAATTTTCAGTTCTTTTCTCTCTGTTTTGATTAGTGAGCTGTGGTCCTCACTCTTAACAGCCCAGTTTTCTCCTTAATGCATCAACCAATACTCATTTCCTATGTGTAAAGCTCAGTACATTACCACTTATTTTTTGTAGGAGGATATAAAGATTTTCAAAGAACATTCTAATCCTCTTAAAATTCAGTTTGTGACATAACCTTATAAAATACAAAGGAATTGAGTTTTTCAAAGTACATTTCAGAATTTTGCTCTTTAGTAGATCATAGAAACAATATAGTAAACAGGTATTTTAGGGAAAGGGACTTAAGTTTCTCCTTGCCTCGAGGCCAGAGGTGGCGATTATTCCATTTTACTTCTAAGCCTTACAACACTGAACTTCAACCACAAACTCTCATTTTACTCTTTCTCAGCCTCTAATCCTTTCTATTCATAATAAAAAAAGTTACACATTGCATTTTCAGCATACAAAGACATCACAGAGAAGTAAACCTTCTGAAGTATCCTGGTGATATCAATTCTTTGCTTCTTTTACTGATTCAGTCCAACTAACTGCCTACTTCTGACAGCTTTTGAGCCACGGAACAGGGCAGGACAAGGACATACAACCATGCTGACAAATTCACTTTCATGGATGACTTCCAGGCACCAGACAGCCTTTAGGGGTACCCCTACCACTCATCCCAACAGTCCAGTGGGCCCCAAATTCTCATCTGTGGGCCAGCAGCACACCATCTTCTGGAAACCAGTAAAAATTGGAAACTCTTGGGTACCTTTGAGATCTACTCAATCAAAAACTTTTAAAGTGATTTAATTAGTGTTTTGACAAGCCCCAAACCCACCCCCCGTGGTTTTGATGTGCAGGGAAGCATGAGCAACACTAATGTTGCCAACTCACTCTTCTACACTGTTATGTTACAAGTGCTCCTTTTTCCTTGAGCCTCCAACTCTTCTGTCTTATTTTCACCTGCTAACCTTCCAAAGACTTCCTCCAAACCTACCAACCCATCTCTACCTGTATCAGCACGTTTTGGTTTCCCCCAACACTCTACTTGTACACTTGATCTCAACCTCTTCTGCCTTTAATTGTTCCCTCTCATTTTTTGCACCACTGTTTATTCTCCTTCTATTGGATGATAGTTCCCTTTGGCATTCAAATATGCTGTTATATCTCTTTTCTTGAGAAATAGAAAGCCCTTCCCTTGATGCCACAGCTCCTCCATATTCCTTCCCCTTCTTTATAAAACTCTCTAGGAAATTGTCCTCATATCCTGCTGCCATTAGCTCTGCTCTGTTTTTCCTTGTACCCATTCCTTGGAAGTTTTATTCCCATTGTTTCATTAAAAAATGATTTCATCAAGGTAATCAGTGATGTATACGCTTCCAACTCCAATGGCCATTTCTTAGTATTAATTTTACCCTAGTTAAACAGCCATTAAACAAAGGTGATTGTGTACCTTCTTGGAATGATTTCCTCTGCCCCTTTATTCTTGGCTTTCTTCTATATCATAAGCCACTCTCCTTCCCAACCTCTGCTTTGGAGATGCCCAGGGCTCCATTCTCAGACCTTCTGCTTCCTCTGTCCTTTCACTCCATGGATGGTCTCATGCAATCCTATGGCTTTAACACCATCCACATACTCATGACACTTCAGTTTGCTTCTCCTGCCCCAGCCTCACACCTTGAACTCCAGACTCTAATACCCAACTGCCTTCTCAGCTGGTCACATGGATGTCCAGCAGGCAGCTCAAACCCCACATGCCCCAAACTGAATTCTTGATCATTCTACCATCCACCAAACAGGCTCTTCTCTCAAACTTACCATGTCAGAAAACAGAAACTATTTATTTATGTTAAAACCTCAGTGTCATTCTTGACTTTATTTTCCCCATACTTCACAACTGATCCATCAGGAGTTCCTGGCAGTTCTGTCTTCAAAACAGGTCCATAATCCAATCACTGCAATGATCACTCTAGTCCAGTCCACTCTACCTCCTAGACTTAACTATGATGGCCTCTAAACTAGTGGCCCTGCTTTCTCTCTTGGCCCCTCACATTACCTTTTTAAAATATTGTCAACCAAACCGGTCCTCTCTTCCTTAAGATATTAGCATGGTCTTTCCTGACATCCTTCAGACATATACTTAGATATTACCTTATTATAGAGGCCTTCCCTGACAATCCTATATAAAATAATACTCCACTTCCCAACACCTGTTATTCTGTTTCCTAACTTGGCTTTAGTCTTCTTCATAGAGCTTATCACTTCTTAACTTATTACACATTTATTTATCTCCTGTTTCTACAAGCTCCAGCACTTCTATTTTTTTTCTAAGTATCCCCTGCACTTAGAACAATGATAGCACATAGCTATCATTCACAATGGAAAGGTTTATTTAATTATGAATTCATCTTTACACATATGATTAATTCCAAATTAATTTTACTAATTAATCTAAACATAAATTACATTTCTGAACTACTGAAGTAAAGAAGCAAAAAAGTTAAGTACAGTTGGCAAAAATACAAATGCTCAACTTATTCTAGAAATTCTTTATAGCTGTTTTCCATTCAGTCAGAAGGAGAAACTTGCATTTCTCCACCTCCTCAAGGAGCGAGGTTTTGACTGACATTCAGGAAATAAGCACAGCTCCTGTCAGAGGAACGAGGATGTTGTACAGTCTTGCAGAAGAGGCATAGCCTAAGGCGGGGAATGGGGAATAGATGGATTAGAAAGGTTACTCTTAGCCTTTAAATCCTGTCAGTTGCGCTTATTTCACACAACTGGCATACACGATAACCTTCAAGGCTCAGTGACACCAAACGCAGAGGCAGATATCACAGAGAGACAAGATGAATATTCCATAGTATGTGTAACATATCCAACAGGCTCACTGCGAGACACCTTCACATGAAATACCCATATTGGGATTGTTTTGGTCTTTGTTTCTTATTTTTGTTCTCCAGTTTCTTTCTCATCTTATAACATAAGTTTCTCCAAAAGACATTTTATCACAGAAAATCCCTAAGTGCTTCTGAAGGTTTGGAGAAAGAAATTCTATCGTAATAGCTGGTTCTCACTTAGGGAAACAGGACCAGCATTTGCAAACCCCACTTGTAGAAGTCTTTTAAATTCAGCTCTATTGCTCTTTGGTAACTGGTTGTTCTAATGTAGTTTTCCAGAGAATTTGTATTTGGGCTTCTTAGAATAAAAACAAAGGTTCAATTTCCTCATGATTTACAGTGCAGGAGATTTAACTACCATCTGTCTCAAATAACTCATAGAAGGAAGGGATCTCATATATGCACATCCATGAGGGAAAACTAAGGAAAGCTGAATTTAACTTCTATATAGTAGTGTAGGTTATATTTAATCCTTTTAGAAACTTAGGTCCATCAATATGTCACTCAAAGCTGGAGAGATGGGAGGTGTGGTCACTCAAGCATCTCTGTTAGGAAGGGAGGATGTCTCCTGAGAGCTGTGAGCCTAGTATTGAGTGGGGGTGGCTTGACATATCCAGTCACTCAGTAGTCTGGGGGACTCAACTCAAACAGAGGCATAAACAGTGGACAACACAAATCCAGAAAATGCAAGATGCCTAAGACTAAGTGGCCTAGACCCAATGTCAAAGGTTAAAAACCCCAGCAAAAAAAAAAAAAAAAAAAAAAAAGTAGGCTGGGCATTCCTCTTCCCTCAATGACACTGAAATGTAGGCAGAGCTGGAGCTTTTTCCAGATTTGTAAACAGTTTTGATGCAACTAGGAGCAAACTTAGGTGGGGAATAAATGCCTCTTGTCCACTGGTCCATTTGTACAGAGAATTCCCTCCCACCTATCCACCTACACCTGGCCCTCAGGTGGCAGAATATAGGGGGTTGTGCTTGTCAGAAGGAGTTGAACAGTGTTATCTAGGGAGGTGACAATCCCATTATCTGGACAGGAGGTCCTCAGCTCATCCCCACACCAAATGCTGAGACTGCACTAATTTTGGCCAATTGGGGATAAGACTGGCTAGTAGGTTTGGTCAGGTGACAATTCCCAGTGTGAGTTATTACGTCAGAATTCAGGCATAAAGTGGTCCAGTTGCTTTCCTGGCTGGATGCACTTTTGAATACTTTGTTCAATCATGTCACCTAATTATCAACTTAAGGAGAGTTGGTAGTGATAGCTGATTTGCACAATCTCTAATTAAGAACCTCTAAATTGGAAGAAGTCTGGGGCCCCTGGTCTCCACAATGTATTTAGGCAGGATGTGGGGCCAGAAATTTGTGAAAGGGGAAGAGAGTAGGACTTGAGATGAGATTGTGCACAGGGGATGATGTGGGCCACCTGGGTCAGCATTCAGATCTTGCCTGGTCAAGCTCTGGGAGAGCAAGGCAGGACTCAGATAGCACAGGGACCACAGACAGACCCTGACATCCCTGCCCTTCCTTCTTCAGCTCAACTTTATTATCACGAGGCTCTATCTTCTTCTTTCTCTCTTCATTTTTCTCTCCTATTTTCCCTTGCTTTAGATTAGCTGATGATAGAGATTGTCTTTAGTAGCTACAGTAAGTCAATGACTTTTTTTTCCTTGCCCATGAGAAAATGAGTTGGTATCTTCATAGCTATCTTCCTCATTGTTTGCTTCAAGAGAGTTTGAATTTACTTTCTTCTGAGTTTGTGGAAAGTAGGCTGAGGGATTTGAGCATGTTAAAGTCAGACAACTAATGTTTTTATTAAACACACATGCACACGTGCACACATGAACACAATCACTTTTGCAAGCACCAACACTCATGCACCTGAAAATTAGATGTGGTCTAATATCACTTAAAAGAATAAATGAACACAGTTTTCCTTTTCTTTATACTTTCTTTCTTTGGTATTCTTTTTTTTCATATAACATAGTAAAATGGTAAATTATCACAATTTTGAATTTATGCCATCAAATAAATTGAATACAACAGCAAAAATAACTTTCAAATTAAATAGTCAAGAGACATGAAACCACTTGCATGAAGTCTTTCTGTATAAGAGAATTCTTGTAAATGGATCCATGAAACATAAGATCTAGAAATTGTTCTCAATTTAAGTTTTGTTTTTCTTTTCCAAAACCATCATGCTAAGGATTGTTTATCCACAAGGTGGTGCCCATGTTTAAAGCAAAAGGATTTTCCAAATTACCCATGCTCTGTGCCTCTATAAAATGACACCTTAGTTTTAGGGGAATAGAAACTCAAGTAAGGATAAGTAAGGATAATGAAACCTATGACTTGTGCTTTCTAAATGCCTCTATCATGTTGGGAAATGTTCATAAGTATTTCTGTGGGAGCGCTCCTCCTGAGCAACACTGGTTAGAATTCAGAAGTTCTTCATAAATCAGATAGTTCAAAAATTTGTTTTTGTATTCAGAAACCCTCATGATGTGCCCCATCCTGACTTTAAAAGCTACTTTCCAATTCTGAGACCTTCTGGCCCTTTTGGGAAAGCCAACAGTCCACCATATTCCACACAAGCAATACCTTTTTCTCTTGAAGGCCCACCTTCTACTTCAATCTCCATATGTAAAAATCCTCCTGTTCTTTAAGATCCAACTCTTAAGTTCACCTCCTATACAAAACTTAGCAAGAGCCGTCATCCCCAGGGTACCCTCCAACTAGATTCAACCTCCTGGGCTCCAAACTGCCTGCATTGCCCAGTGACCTTAGCCTAAGAATTCTAGGTCTTTCTGAGTTCAAATCCTGATTCCTATACTTGCTGGCAGAATGTGCTTGAGAAAACTACTCGATTTTATGTGCCTTAGTGTTCTTAGCTGTATAAAATAATATCTATCTTAAAAGACTGCTTTAAGGACTGAGAAAATGCATGTATATAATTATGATTTCAGGATATAAGGAAGAACGATGGATCAAATATTTGAGCTAGGTGCTCAAGTAGAGAAAGAAAAGAGACAAATAGAACTATTAAGCTATGGCGTAACTAATGCTAAGATTGTGGTAGGCATGGATTGTTGTAGGAGCACTTAGTTGGGGATGCCTGATTTTATGGAAGAAAGTGGCAAAATAATTTTTAATTATTAAAAAAAATGTTGGGCTGGGGATGTGGCTCAAGCGGTAGCGCGCTCGCCTGGCATGCGTGCGGCCCGGGTTCAATCCTCAGCACCACATACCAACAAAGATGTTGTGTCCGCCGAGAACTAAAAAATAAATATTAAAAAAAAATTCTCTCTCTCTCTCTTTCCTCTCTCACTCTCTCTTTAAAAAAAAAAGTGGTCCTTTCATATCCTATGAGCAAACTTCCTTTTCTTTTTTGGCCTTTTCTTTGTTAATATGATTCTGATATTTCAAAGCTCCGAGATTAATAGTTCTGTCAGCTAGTCTTTTCCAACCTAGTTTTCTTCATTATGTTTAAATTAATAAAATACATTATTTAACAAAATGTAAAGATAAATTATATATACTTACATCACCTTTAAAAATGTGGCTAATCATTTGAAAAAGAAGAACATATTTTTGATAGTTTCTAACATTAAGACAAAGCAGCAGTCCCAGCAATTAAAATATAATGAAACACGAAGGTCATTACAGGTTAAAAGAAAAGCCAAATTAATTATTAAGACTAACTTTTATAACCAGTGCTCTTTCAAGTGTGATGAAGAAAGCAGACTTCACCCCAAAGAGTTTTACTAATGAAGCTGGGCTTCTCCGTAAGGGAGCTAGTTTCTTAAAATGCTATCATGACCAAATAGGAAATATTACTTCAAAATACAGGCATCCAAGGGTGGAAGTTCTCTAAAAGGATGATTGGAGTTGATACCAATGTTCATTAATAGGGGATACTAAAACTGTGTCTCTGCTAGGTGTTTGAACAGAGAGAAGAAAGGAGCCAAATGGAATTATTAAGCTGTGGTGTAATAATGCTAAGTGTTGTAGGAGCAGTGGCCTGAACGTGTCTAATTTTATTGAAGAAAGCTGTGAAATAAGTCCTCGTCTGAAAAAATACATCATGAATATCCAATTCCATATTCATTTTGGGGAATTCCTTGCATTTACTTTATAGGGATTGGCAGCAAAAGTACAGCTTTGGAGTCTGCCATGGACTTAATAAGACACCTATAGCACAAGAATTAAAACCAAGAATCAACAAATGGGATGAATTCAAACTAAATTTTTTTTTTCTCAGCAAGAGAAATAATATGTGAGATGAATAGGGAGCCTACATCCTGGGAACAAATTTTTACCCCTCACACATCAGATAGAGCTCTAATCTCTAGGGTATACAAAGAACTCAAAAAGCTAAACACAAAAAAAAAAACCAAATAACCCAATCAGCAAATGGGCGAAGGACCTGAACAGACACTTCTCAGAAGAGGATATACAACCAATCAACAAATATACGAAAAAATGCTCACCATCTCTAGCAATCAGAGAAATGCAAATTAAAACTACTCTAAGATACCATCTCACTCCAGTAAAAATGGCAGCCATTATGAAGACAAACAACAACAAGTGCTGGTGAGAATGCGGGGGGAAAAGGTACACTAATACACTGCTGGTGGCACTTCAAATTGGTGCAGCCAATTTAGAAAGCAGTATGGAGATTCCTTGGAAAGCTGGGAATAGAACCACCACTTGACCCAGCTATTCCTCTTCTCAAATTACCCAAAGGACCTAAAAACAGCATACTACAGGGACACAGCCATATCAATGTTTATAGCAGCACAATTCACAATAGCTAGACTGTGGAGCCAACCTAGATGCCCTTCAATGGATGAATGGATAAAAAAAATGTGGCATTTATACACAATGGAATATTACTCAGCACTAAAAAATAATAAGATCATGGCATTTGCAGGGAAATGGATGGCATTAGAGCAGATTATGCTAAGTGAAGTTAGCCAATCCCAAAAAAACAAATGCCAAATGTCTTCTCTGATATAAGGGGGGTGACTCAAAATGGAGTAGGGAGGAAGAGCATGGGAAGAAGATTACTTCTAGATAGGGAAGAGAGGTGGGAAGGTAAGGGAGGGAGAAGGAGAATTGCATGAATGCTGGAAGAAGACTCTCATCGTTAAACAAAATACATGTATGAAGATGTGAGGAAAAAAAAGAATAGCATTACCTTAGATAAGGTAGAGAGAAATGGGAGGGGGGGTATGGGGGATAGGAAAGACAGTAGAATGAAACAGACATTATTATTACTGTGTGTATATATGTGACTGCATGACCAATATGATTCTGCAACCTGTACACTCAGAAAAGTGAGAAATTATATCACATCTGATTCAAATATATGATATATCAAAGTCATTGTACTGTCATGTATAACTAATTAAAACAAATAAAAAATTTTAAAAAATATTAGTAAAGTGTAGGTTATCAATTACTTCTTCCATGAACTGCTTTTTTTTTTTTTTTGGTGTCTTGAGTCTTTATCATACCTAAATACCTCTTGTTTTTCTCCAATGTTGTCTTCTGGGAGTTTTCTAGTTTTGTGTTTTACATTTAGATCCATTTTGAGTTAATTTCCATGATGATTGTAACATTGAAGCTTAGATTTATTTATTTGTTTGTTTATTTTCACATGTGGATGTCCAGGTGAATCAGCCCCATTTGTAGAAAAGACTGCCTTTATTGTATTGCCTTTGTTACTTTGTTGAAGAGATCAGTTGACTACATTTATGTGGGTATATTTATGGGATTTCTATTCTGATCTAGAGGTCTATTTGTCTACTTTTTAGCCATCACACTGTCTTGATTACTGGAACTTTTTATTAAGTCTTGAAGTCAAGAATTTTTATTCCTCCAACTTTGTTCTTCTCATTCACTATTGTGATGACTCTTCAAAGTCTTTTGCCTCTCCATGTAAGGTTTACATTCAGGTTGCTGGTATCCACAAAATAACTTTCTGAAACTTTAATTGGTATTGCAATGACTTGATAGATCAAATTGGAATGAACTGACATCTTAACAATATCCCATTCAGAGATACTTATTCCACAGTAACAGATGGAGGTACACAGAATAAGTTCAGAGACACAGGGACATTTAGGGATTTAATGTTGGGAAGAAGCAGCTCTTCCTCTCTGCTTTTATTTTTTAAATAGAAGGTGAATTTTCCTTATGGTATGTGTATTATAGTTTGGGTAGTGGGCACAGTGTTTGAGAAGAGAGGAGAAGGAATGAGAAATTCATCAGGAAAGGAGCAAGGCAAATTTGCTACTGAAACAAGTTTGCATTGCCTGGCAAAGACAAGTTTCTATCTTATATTTAGGATCATGGATTTTTAGATGAAAACTGAAACTTTCTCCAGAAACAATCAGCAAGAGTAGATTCTTATAACTGGATTCAACTAATAATTCTCTGATGGTGCCACAGATTGGTATCAGGCTTGGTTTCCTCTTAGATCAGTGGTTTTATTTATGGGGTTGTACCAAACTCTCTCTACCTTACATACATGCTAATATAGAGATGAATGGCTATGATCTGTTTTTCAGGAACTCGATCTATTCAATACCATAGAACAGGTGGCTATTATTTTATTTCTGCCATGTACAGTGCAGATTAACCAGTTATTTTTCAGGCAGTGCTCTGTGAAGTACTACAACTCAATTATTCATTCTTCAATCTGAATCAGTGTAAATTTTGGAGCATGGGTATTTCACTGTGCTCTATATGCAAATAATTCAGATCCTTGGTAACCCATTTCTTTAAAATGCAATGAGGTATTGATCTGGCATTTCCAATCACAGTTTAACCCACTCTGAGAAAGCATTCTATTTGCATTTTTTCCTATCAATACGTTCTTAATATCTAGTAAGCCTTTAATGGATAATAGGGGCTCATTGGGCTCATTAAGTATTTGTTGAATTAATGGATAATCAATTTGAGGATAAAAATATAAATGTATGTTTTTTTAATCAAGTATACAAAGGAAATAAAATATTTGCCAATTAACACCATGTTCAATATGTTCAAAGTATTCCTTCATTTGAATGTTCTCACCATTATTATTCTCAAATGTGATATCTACTTGCAATATAAATCTGCTAAAAAATTCTGTTTGGCCAATTATGTATCCTGATATTAATCACAAGACCATATGTGTTTGCCATCAAGTTGTTTTCTTCTTAAAAAACCCTTTTCATTTAGAATTGTAAAACTCCCATATGCTATCACTTTATACAAATGCTAAGTACTTCCAGCAGAGGGCTCAAGAATTCCATTTTAAGGAAAAAAGTTTAAAAAGCTCATTGTGCAATAGTAGCTACTGTAAAACTCTTTCAGAAGGCAATTCCATAAAAAATATGTTCCTCCTCTTACTGACATAATTCCAGGTCTCTGAATTTACTTTAAAAACATTACAAATGAAAGAAAAAAACTTAATTATAACAAGGCAGCATTATTTGTATCTTCTGAATTTATGAATAAATGTACTTATAGCTTATCTAATTCCAGAAAAGAAATTGAAGTAAATTATAATCACAAATCTTTGTAAAATTACATGAGCATATGGGCAAAGGACAGAAGAAAAGACAAACCTATACTGTGTTAGCAAGTGAGACTTAGAGTGCAATGATTTTTTACTTTTATTGTTACTTAGGTTTGTATAAACATTTGGATGATATTCTTTCATTTTCAAAGATTAAAAAGAGTATTATTTTTCAAAAGTTTGCATGCCCCTTATTTTTAGTGCTGAAAAAAGGATGGAAAAGTTCAGAAGTCAAGTGCAATTGTTTATTTATGGAACAAGTTTGGGATTTTCATTGGCAGAATTAACAGGATGTAGCACAACTTGATCCATGCTTATGAGTAACATTAAGGTGCTTCTGGGACAGCAAAAATTTGCAGACAGATGTCCTAAATCTTCTTACTCACTTTATGTAATTATACTTTGCCTCATTTCAAAAAGGATCTGTAGCATCAATATAAGCAATTAAGTATTAGGAGAATAACTCAGGAAGAGAAAATAGAAAACAAAAAGTAATCTGAGGTCAGGAGAAGATATAAATGAGTGTGTGCATGTGTGTGTATATGTGTGCGAGGGTTGGGTGGATAGAGAGAGAAAAAGAATCTCCTTCCTTATAACTATTGTAAGTGGGACATAAAACTAAAAACGAAGTATAACCTAATATAAGATCAAATGGTAAAAATAATAAAGAAATTGCTAGTTTTTCTAGACCCTGAGGTCTAAAGAAAATTTTCTTGCACACATTAAGAGGATTGTTGAATGATTTATTTGGTGATACTTTCAATACCATCATAAGCATATTTTATAGAGCATTGCATTAAAAGTAAAGGTTAATAAAATGATTATTTAAAACCCAGACATTTAGTTTTCTAATTTTGTGGCTTGATATAGGTATAAATTCAGAATGCCTGAGCACTGCTTCTCAATGAACTCAATGTCACCCTATATAGGACAATTTAGAAATGTGTGTGGACGTTTTTAGTCATCCCAGGAGGTAGACAATAATGGTATTTATTGAACAGTAGCCAGGTTTTCCAGATGCCAGGCAACACACAGGGCAGTCACCAACCACAAAAAATTGCACTATAGCTTGCACCCTTGAATGCCCTGCTGTACATGCATATAAGTGAAATTTTCTTTATAAAGATTAAAGCCCAAATTCTAACTTTGTTTTAGATATAAATCACTTTGTGTTGTTCTGTGTCAAAATAAATTGACTTTTACAACAATGCTACCACTATTAAAATCAAGAAAAGACTCTTGCTCTTTTTTGGTTAGGAATTTTATTAAGAGGGGTTCAGTATTTGAGAAAATCATGTTACTTAGGCTTCACCTGTGGGGCATCTGAGTTGCCAGCATAACATTTACTTATCAGTCAGCATCTGTCCCCATCATGGTGATTCTACCTATAGGCATAGACAGAGGATTATTACTTCTTTTGGGAGAGCTATGTGTCAGTGTGTACATACTTACATAGGTAGTATCTTAAATATATATTTATTTCCTTGTGTTTGTTCCCTACATGTTTTCACAGAATTCTATTGGTGTTTAGAGTAATTTGAGTAGGGAAGGAATATTATCCAAGAATATAATTTCAGGAGAGTAAAAATGGCCTTCTCATATAAAGTCTGATAGTGAAGATCAAGAACCACCAAGCCAGATGGAGTGACTACATATCTCCTGTGTATAATTATGTGTATAATATTTCCTAAATGAACTTTTGGCAAAAGCATCCTGCAAACAGGATGAGGCTAGAGTATAATTACTCTTTTTTCCCTACCAAAGGAAAAAGTTCATGTACTTTAAAAATCCATCAATAAGTTGATATCTTCTTACGAAAATTAAGGAACTAACCAAGAGTCTCCACTAAATAAATGGTTAACCTTCCTTCATGCAGGTGATTTGAGGAAGCAACTAAAGGAAGGGTGAACATTTTCTTAGGAAATGACTCTGAGTACAACCAACACTAAGAAATTTCAATGATCAATACAGAACACAAGGCTGGGCATGGTGGCACATGCCTGTAATCCCAGCGGCTCAGGAGGCTGAGGCAGGAGGATTTTGAGTTCAAAGCCAGCCTCAGCAATTTAGCAAGATGTTAAGCAACTCAGTGAGACCCTGTCTGTAATAAAATACAAAACAGGGGTAGGGATGTGGCTCAGTGGTCGAGAGTGCTCCTAAATTAAATCCTGGTACCCGCCCCCTACCCTCCCAAAAAGAACACAATTGTAAAGATTTTTGTTTAGAAATATTTAAAAATGGAGTCACTGCTCACTTTCTATGGCAAAGGAAAGAAATCTCAGTTATACACTATGAATTACAAAACGGGTGGTGATGGGGTTTTCTGAACATTCAAGAGAAAAAACTGTAAGAAGTGCAAAATCCACCCCTCAATTAAGTAGGTAGTTTGACCCACTGTTTCGATTTTCTGGATACCAGCCACTTCTACTTTGGAGGATGTCAGTCAGAGAAGGACTGATTATTGTCCCACTTATGACAATAACATCATTATCAGGGGCAAAAAAGCAACACTTCTCTTTTGATTCCCTCTGCTAGTAAGGTAATGGGGACGGATGGTGCAGAGGATTAGGAGGACAGTGGAGGAAAGAAGGGCAACAAATCCAGCTCATTCAAATAGAGTTTTACAGACTGAAGACTAGCTTAAAAACACAGAGGGACCACAATCATGCTGTTACAGTATTTGGAGACTCTTGCGATGTCATCAGCACGCGTTCTTTGTACATAAGAGCTCAGCACCTTGGCCCTTGGGTTCCTTAATTCAGAATTGGTGCTGAAAAATATATAAATGGTGCAAGCATATTGTTCAAACATATTTTGTTTTCATTAGGCAACTGAGTTTAATAATATCCTGAAAAACAATGCCTGAAATGTATTACTCAACTAATTTTTGATATTTAACTGCTGGCACCTTCAAACCCCACCTGTCCTGTTTCCTTGCTTGTTCCACAACTGGGCAAAAATCTAAGAAAGCTCAAGAGCTCCTTTCCAACCACCAGAGCCTGCAGAGAGAATCTTGTCTCAGTCCCACCTCTAGTAAAAGCCAAAACCACTCACCCCACCTTTCCTTCCTCTCTCAAGCCATTTTTTGTGCTGGCTTCTGAGCCACCCTGCTCTCTGCAGAAAGCCTCATGACGTTATGGCATTTTTCATCCCCTGTTGGAATGTGTGTGGCATTATCAATCTCAACATTGAATCAAATTTGGAGGCTGGGGGTGGGGAATCCTTTTTCTACAGAGTGACTGTAAGACAATGAAAAAATACCAAATTGCAAATTATTAGAGAAAAACAAAAATATATTTTCTAAAAAAAAATCAACATATCAGCTTTATTACTGGACAAGAGTGTGATCTCAGAAATGTGGCTACAGTGACACTTGCTCACTCAGAGACTTTTTAGACATTAATTTGCTGAACAAATGGCCTTACAATCTTCATGTATAAACTATGCTCTAAGTACAGTCTGACCAGACAGCACACACTTATTTAATAAGGGAAAAGACTGGTGTGAAACAGAGACCATCAGTTAGAGCTGACCCTGCTCTACAGGGAAGAACCCCTCCTGCAGGACTTCACTCTGTCTGAAACAGTTATTCTCTTTTAGTAAAGAGCAGACAGGAGCAGGCCCAGCAAAGTCGCTGTTATTCTTAGCTGAGGAAAGTCTGCTGCTAGAGGTCGGCTTCTAAAAAGCTCAGTTTTTTTCATGATAAATGGTTAGGTCTCCAACCTAACTTTTGAAACACCAAACCATGTCGAGGATGATTATTTTACTTGACATCTTGAGAAGCCATAAAAATTCCACTTGGAATAAGCGTCCAAGAGCCACAGGCACAGTTCTTGTCTGTTAAGTGGGTCAACATGTTCCAAGAAACCAAGACCTGGAACACGTGATGAATTTACCTTAAATTGAAAAGCAGATTAATCTGCTTGTTTGCTTCAACAATGCATGAATAAAAGAGAAAAATCTTCCTAAATGCAAATAACATAGAGTTTTAGAAGATTCCAGAAAGCAAAAAAGTCACTGATGGAATTTGAGTGACCCACTTTGACCTTCTGTGTCTAAGTCCAGTTGTGGACTTTGGCAAAACTCTAACTAAGGAGAGGAGAATAAGACTGCTTTATGCAAAATTTAAAAAATATTCTTCCTTAGATGTGGATTTCAGATTGTGCCCTCCATTGTCTGCTACACAGTGAAGGTGGTTTGGGGGCATTAAACTCACCAGGCTTCTGTAAGCACTGCTGGGTAAAGAGAGGATTCTAGAGTTAAAATATTTAAACCACTGAATTGTCTTAACACTGCTCCCAAGAGAAGCATTTTAGAAAAAATTCTCCTGCATTTGTTCCATGTACTACCATTTAGTTCAACCAGGTTATGTTTATAGTAAATACGATGGAGACTTTTTCCATATAAAGTGACAAATCTACCCCTAAAGGGATGGTCCATGTGAAAGCAGTTCCAATTAAGATTCCTGTCACTCTCTTGCCTTGCCTAATGTTCAGGTCTCCAGAGGAAAGTACTCTGTTGTGGAGAATACATTTGCAATCAAAATGCTATGCTACAGTGCATAACTTATCGGGGATATGTATTCCTGTGAACCTATGAGGGAGTCAAAAAATCAGAAGGAAAAACTTCAGTGTATAATAGCATGGAAATTAGGGGGGAAATTCCTTTAGTTTTCAATTCCTATCTGTGTGAATAGTTTGACATGATTGTAATTATAGCTACAAAGAATTTTTTTCACCCAACAGTGTGATACTAGCTTTCCAAAATGTTTTAAAATATGAATAGAAATGGTTACATAATATTTACTTGTGAAGATTGTGCCAGAGCATTCTCCCGGTCAGAGAAGGGTAGTTAGGATGGGCACTCCCAAAGAGCTGGGTTCTACCATGATGCTGAGAATTCAAGGGCTTGAGTTCTCGGCTTATGAAGAGAAAAGCAAGGGAATATGAATACCAAAGAACTTGTCTTCATCAGATGCCAACATAGCTGGTTCATGGCTGATAAAGTTAGTAGCATCTCAAAGTGGGAAATTCTGAAGGAGACAATAAACATCACTACCATTTGATGAACAGTTTATCTTCTTCCTAGATTTCTGGAATCTCTCCATCAGGCTTCAAGGGATGGAACAGGAGGAGGAGAATTCTCTGGAAAGTAAAAGGAGGCTAGCTAGGTTTAAACTCTTGTTCTACTATATGTACAGACTTTTAAAAAGATGCTTGGCATAGGGTCTATCTTCTTTAACAGCTTCGTGACCAGAGGGCTAAACAATAAACTTCACTGTGGTTCATCTTATTTGCTTCCATTTTGGTACTAAGTTACTCAAATTCCTAGAGGCTTATTCTGAGGCCTTTGGGATTAGAAGTCCTTTCAAATTCCAAGTATGGCTCTTTGCTTAATAAAAATGATTCCATATAATCTGTTCCTCACTGTCTGGTTGGGTTTTTCTTAATCAATACCTATTTGCTCTTGGGTGGCTAATCTCTTGTATAGTTTGGAATGAGATTCCTCATCCCAGCCAACATCTCCATCAGAATTCCTCTGCTCTTCTTCCTCGTGTTTCTTCTACTCAAGACTCTTTAATATAAATGCATTCTTGGCCAGTGTTGAAAAGTAAGAAGAATAAGGGAGGCCAGGGTAACAGAATGAGTCCTCTTATCCACCAGGGTAAGTGGGAGTTTATATTTTCTTAGATTCATTTTTTTCTCCCTAAAGCAGATCTGCCCAGTGACACATCGCTTCATTTGCTTCTGATCTTGTTCCTAAAACAGGGCAGTGGAACAGATAGAGCCTGGTCCTATTGCCCTCCATGGCTGATTCTACTATAATCATGGCAATTGTGCATGGCTTTGCAAGGACACTCACAAAGGCTGCAATGAATCCTGAGCTCTGCTTAAGTAATGCTATGAGCAGGTGTACCCAGAGGACTGGCACATCTCTAACAAGTGCAAAGACACTGTATGTTTGTGCAACCCCATGTTTGCTCATCAATAGGTAATGTGCATGCACTTTCAGAGGAAAAAGTTCACCTTTTCTTTAAAATTTCTTGGATGAAATCTGTAGGGCAATTTTAAGAAGGCTATACTTTAGAGCTGTGTGTAGGAGGAACATGCACACATCATTACACTTAGCAGTATTCATTCATCACTCCTACTCTGTATTTCCAACTCTTCCCCAAGACAGCAATGATTTTCAGTCACTTAAAATACTTACATTTTATACTATGCTTACTATAACTGACTAACATGTAATCAACTCTCAGGAAAAATATCTAAAGGTAGATAAATTCAATGTTAACCCTGCATTTTTTACAAATCTATATACATATCATGGCTAAAGACCATTTATCAGCAAATGTCCACAATGGTAAATAACAATTAAGCAATTGAAGAACTGTGCTTTCATTCATGCTTCTGTATTTCAAATTCTTTGCTTAATGTTAATTTCAGTTCCATAGTAAGAGAAAGCAGCTGTTCACATCTCCCCAGTATACTACAATACCATTGTTTTGCTATCATCTATGTCTCACTCTCAGAGGGAAAATGGATTTATTATAAAGTCATGTTGATGCATGAGAAGCCAAACTTCCTTGGATGTTGTTTAGGAAAGACTTATCATTTTCCATTATGCAGCACAGTGATCACACAGAGGATACAGCACAACTCCAAGTCCTCATGGACCAAGGGTTGGAAAGCATAGCTTACATGTAGAAGAAGCTATCAAAATGGTCACTCTCTAAAATCTCCAAATATTTCTGTGTCTCCTTCAACAAAGCACAGCAAACATGACTCAATTTTTCCTTAATGACATTGGACATTTAAAAGAGACAACAGATTTGAAATTAGGAGGACTGAGTTCCACTAACTGGATGAAAATGCACAGGGAATGCCTTTGATTTATGGGTGAGCAGCACAATTCACAATAGCTAGACTGTGGAACCAACCTAGATGCCTTTTAATAGATGAATGGATAAAAAAATGTGACATTTATACACAATGGAATATTACTCAGCACTAAAAAATAACAAAATCATGGCATTTGCCGGGAAATGGATGGCATTAGAGCAGATTATGCTAAGTGATGTTAGCCAATCCCTAAAAAACAAATGCCAAATGTCTTCTTTGATATAAGGGAGGCAACTCAAAACAGAGCAGGGAGGAAGAGCATGAGAAGAAGATTACAATTAAACAGGGACGAGAGGTGGGAGGGAATGGGAGGGAGAAGGGGAATTGTACGGAAGATGGAAGGAGACCCTCATTGTTATACAAAATTACATATAAGATGGTGTGAGAGGGAAGAAAAAAAGAGAGAGAAATGTATCACAGTAGATTGGGTAGAGAGAGGTGATGGGAGGGGAGGGGAGGGGAGGGGGGATAGAAAGGGCAGCAGAATACAACAGACATTAGTACTGCTGTATGTATAAACGTGACTGTATAATCAATGTTATCCTGCAATCTGTACACGTAGAAAAATAAGAATTCATACCCCATTTGAATCAAATGTATGATATGTCAAGATCATTGTATTGTCTTGAGCAACTAATAAAAAAATGGGTAAAAAAAAAAAAAGAAAATGCACAGGGAGAATTATCTTAATCAATTCACTGAACTTCCCTAGGTGTCCGGAGTGGTGAATGGATTATGGTCCTTGAACTGCCTGGAGATAGAGGTGATATCTCTCTTGAGAATTTCTCAGTGCAAAGGCGCTGATTGAAGATTGCCCAGTTGCTATGGTGACACTCTGTTCAAAAGGGAGTTCTGTGCCAGCCACAGAATTTATCAGTTCTTAACTTCAGGTTCAAATGCCCTGCCGGGGAGTAGAGTTATGTGCATAGCTGATAATTATATCTGGGCTGCAAAAAAGTTTATCCTTCACTCTGAGTGCTTTGAAGAAACTTTCTCACAATAAATCCTTTTGATGTTTAAACCTATATAATAAATGTGCCGAGCTTGCTCATGGTCAGTCTTCCTTCATCACAGGTAGCTGAACCACCAAGTCCCGGCCTTTTTTCTATTTGTGTGTTTGTCTTTTCTCCATCTCCTCATCCATGGCTCCAGTTAGTCCTAAATAAACTGTCATGAAGGTTGCAAAACCTGAGCTTTTTTTGTCTTTCAAATGGGATCACCATATTCCTCAGGACTGTTTCAAAAATTAAGCTGAGTAGCACCCACAAAGTGCATTGTGCTCTGGCTGTTTCAGAAAGTGTCCCATGAGATGTCAGTCCTCCTCCTGTCCTGTCTGGACACAAGCTGAATAGCTGGGTACTGTGGTGTGCTGTAGGCTTGGCACCACTTAGTGAATACACTCAGAAATGGGACTCTGGTCTCTGGAAAGAATAAAGGCAACTTTGGGTTTGGCACTAGGTCTTGCTTTTCTTTTTTCTTTTTTTTTTTTCTCCTAAAGGCACAATACTTGTCACCCATGTATTTTCTTCCTATTTGGCTTTCCATTCCATTCAAAGTGAAATTTGATTGTATAAGGCAAAAGACTGCTGGGGAATGGGATATGGCTGTCCTTCAAACTTCTCTCCTTTTTCTAAATAAATTTCTTGCCCTTTAGAAAATCGGTTCCCTTTCTGCTATCTTCAGTTCACATTTATGGCACAGGCTCTGTAGGTGTGTACACATATATGTACATATACACACATGCTGTCCCTTCTGAAGGAAACCACAAATCAATCAAGGCAAACAATAAGGCAGTAAATCTATCTGCATGTGTATTTTAACCTAAACATACTCACCTCCACAATCATGACACAGAGTAACTTCACCTTCCAAAAGTTCACTCATTCTACCCTTCATAGTCAAACTCCACTCCCATCCCAACCCCTCTTCTCTGACTAGTATGCTTTTTTTTCCACATTTTTGTGCACTTAGGCTTACTACTAATTTAAACTTACTTTACAATCTATAATCTCTAAGCTTAAACCATTTAGTTGTTAATGCAGCTAAGCAAGGAAGCTACTTATTTGAATGGTTTTATCAAAAACCAATATTTCTATTTCATTTTCACTGCCTACCAGTGGAGTATGAGCTATGAGTCATTAAGCTTAGTTGAGACACAGGCAGACACAGGTCTAACTGCAATTCAGGTGTTAAAAAAGAAATATACACAATAAATGATGTAAGACCTGACATATTTCTTGATATCTGTAAACCAAAAAGCATAGATACATTATTTACTCATCACTAGAAAAATGCCTGGCAACTCTATGAAAAATGACTGCCTTCCTTAATTTCTTAAAGCATGATTTTGGCTGGCTGACTCTGAATTAGTGATCTATCTCCCTTCTCTTCCTCTTTGTATATCCTACTTGATACTTGATTTCTTTTTACCTTCTATTATTTTTATTCCACATGCCACAGTTGCTTAAATTTTTCTATAACACATACCTTGAGTTTTATGAACTCCAGAAAGGCATCTGGACAGTATCATACATATTAATAAGTCTCTAAAGAAAATTCAGAGGAAAGGTGAACTCTCACACATATTAAGACCCAAATAGCAACTTCTCTTTGAAATTTTTCTGATGTCCCAAGTGACCATGTACTCCTTTCCCCCACTGTGTTTTGCCTTCTGCTTCTCCCATAACTCCCAACTCAAGGAGGAGGTACAATTATGTATTTGCCTCTCTCTCCCCCACAGGATATGAGCCTGTCAAAAGAAGAGGTCCCGTTTTTAGCACTAGAAGACATTGAACCCAAGTTGGATGAAAAGAAATTAAAGCATAACAGTTTATAAAGTAAGATAAGCATGGAACCTGTACCTGGATTGATTTATTTAACTAGTCCTCAAATGTAAATGGATGTCCTTGCAATCCTCTGGACATCCCTGAAAATCCTATAACTATTTTAGTGATGAACAAATTAGGATTTGTAACTATCATGTTCTAACCAAAATGCCTTAGACCTTGACTCTGAGAGTAGAGGAGGGGATACCAAGATGCTGGACACAGCATCTGAGACTTTAAAATAATTTTGTTTTGTTTTTTTCTTTTGCAGTGCTGGGGATCAAACACAGGGCCTGGTGCATGGCAGGCTAACATTTTACCACTGACTCCAGCACTATTTTCTTCTTGTTAAGGCAATACAGACACGATTAAGTCACTGAGCTTGAATGCTAATCCATGCTATAAAGCATATTCTTTTCCTTATGATGGTCCTTTAGGATAGCTTAAAAATTATTAACAGTGAGCATGGAGTAAAGTTAAAATATATTTTCCTTGTT
Organism: Spermophilus citellus; assembly: GCF_964194105.1. NCBI lineage: Eukaryota > Metazoa > Chordata > Mammalia > Rodentia > Sciuridae > Spermophilus > Spermophilus citellus. The sequence continues at coordinate 105,416,911 of NC_138186.1, read as the reverse complement.
TCGTATTAAAACGCAAATTACTCTACTTACCTTTACATCACTTCAATTATAAAATTAAGCAGATAATGAGACATTTTAATATCAAAATGAGTAACAAGAAATATAACTAAATCTCATACCTCCAGGATAATCTCCTCTGGTTAGGTGGAGTTAAAATGTAAAGCCTCTTGGGTCACATTTGGTGCCATACCTGTCCTGTGTATGCAAACTCCAGAGCCTGTTTCAAACCAAGGCTGGTCACACCGTGTAAATTCACCTCGTCAGCTCCACTTTCCACCATGCAAAGACTGAACATTGCCTGAGGTGAGAAAGAAAGAGAGAACAATTCTGGTACATAAAAAGCAAGGAGGCAAGACAATGTCTTCAAGAGACTAGAAAAATGTTTTGCAAGTTAAAGATAGGTTCTGATTTCAGACCGATTTCTATACAGCTTCATTCATACAAGCTACTGCAAATCATTATGATATCTAAGAGTTATGGTAACAACGCACATGGTACTGCATTCCTCACATGCTCCCTCTCATCAGAGATGACTCTATTTGGGTTCACTGAACTCATTCTCTCCACCCTAGGATCTGCAGCTACCAACCAATGTGCAGTAATCCTGAACATTCAGGCCAACTGGACATGAAAAGTCACACTTTCATCTCCTGTCTTTTGCATTTATGATCTGACAATCCCACTTATGGTATATATCATATGTATCATTTAGCCTTATCCATTTTTTCTCTTTTTTCAGTTTCAGTTACCAAGGATTAACCATAATTGGATAATATTAAATGGAAAATTCCAGAAATAAATAATGCATATGTTTAAAATTTTGTGCCATTCTGAATAGCATAATGAAATCTTGTACTATTCTACTCTGTCCCACACAGGACACAAATCATTCCTTTGTCTAGTATCTACATGTACATATACTATGCATGTGTTAGTCTCTTAGGAACCATTTTAGTTATCAAATTGACTGAAAGGGTATTAGAGTACTTGTGTTCAAGCAGCCCTTCTGTATTAACCTACCACTATGTCACAATGCCTATGCCACTCACTTCACTCTATCTCATCCCATAGGCATTGTGTCATCTTATGTCATCACAAATGATCAGTGCACAGTAAGATATGCTGAGAGAGATAACACATTCACATTACTTTTATTATGATATATTGCTATAATTGTTCTGTTTTATTATTATTTATTGTTTTTATCTTTTATTGTGCCTAATTTATAAATTAAACTTTATCATAGTTATATATAAACAGTAAAAAATAGAGTATATGTAGAATTTGGTCCTACCTGTGGATTCAGGTATCTACTAGAGTCCTGGAATATATTACCCACAGATAAGGTGGAACTAATTTATACCCAAATGAATGAAATCAGTATCCTAAACACGTATCTGTATACCCAAGTCCATTGCAGCATTATTCATTATAGCTAAGGTGTGGAAACAACCTAAGTATTCATCAGACAAGTGATTAAAGAGAATGTGGATAAAGAGAATACATACATGCTCATATGCACATAAAGAGAAATCCTTAAAAAAGAAGGAAATCACGCCATTTGCAACAACATGGGTGAACCTCGAGGATATTATATTAGTAAAATAAGCCAGACACAGAAAGACAAATACACATATATGGAATCTATAATAGTCAAACTCAGGTGCAGAGGGTAGAATAGGGCTTACCATAGGCTAGGAGGAAGAGGAAATGGGGAATGTCGCTCAAAAGGAGTAACGTGCCTGTTAATGCAAGATAAATAAGTTCTGGAGATCTAATGTACAGCAATGTCTTTATAGTTAACAATACTGCACTATATACTTAAAATTTGCTAAAAGTATACATTTTTCCACTACAAAAGAGAAGGAGAGAGGGAGAAAGAAAAGCGTAATTATATGAGGTGATGATTATGTTATTTAGCTTAATGTGATTATTTCACAATGTATACATATATGAAAACCCTGAGTTGCAAACTTGAAATATACGTGACATAAATATTTATATATAAATATATACACACACAATTTTTATTTGTTGATTATATGTGAGTAAAGCTGAAAAAAATCTTGGATTTGAAGTCACAGAATCCTCATTTGTGGTGGGTACAATAGCAGTATATTGCCTGATATGTCAAGTTCTTAGTTAATATATGTGTTTAGTAACATTGAAATGAAATGAAGTTTCTTTTATGTATTCCCTAGTTTAAGTAATTGATGCATTAGGAAAATATTAGAAATCAAGTGTGGTTATAGGTAAAAAATGCTAATAAGAAATCAACTTTAGAGAAGCCACCATCTTGGAGAGGAGAGCTGAAGTATCCACCACCACTCTCCGACAGATTGCATCAACAAAACAGGTGTGTGTCACTCAGTTCAGCCCCCATACATAGGGGGATTTCGCATAAAATCTCTCCTAGACTTTCAGGGGGAGGGAGTATCACAGTGAGCCTGCATAAAGACTAAAGGAGAACTAGAGGCACCTGACCTTCAACCCCCCCCTCACACCAGCAGCCAAAACAAAACCTGTCTAGCCAGCGCTGGGGGAGGGGCAAGCAGAAAAAATCAAAACCATAGAGTGCCGGGGATCCCAAAAGCCAACGGTGTGACCCCGGAGATCCAGGATGTCTGATTCGCGCGGCCTGCCCCGCAGCTACAGAAGGCGTGGCGCCGCAGAGAAGGGATTAACTAGTAAGCAGGGAGATAAGTGGCTGCGACACGGTGGTATCCCACCAGCCAAGCCCACACTGAACCCCGGGCTGAGTTCGGGATTGAAGACGGGGAAGGAAGCGGTACAGTCCCATCCCCCACAAGGGACACTCCACTAAGGCAACCAGCGGCCACCATCTTGGAGAGCTGAAGTATCCACTGCCACTCTCCGACAGATTGCAACAACAAAACAGGAGAAACCAAGACTAGCAGGAGAAACCAGGAGACTAGAGGCAAGGCCCTCGCGACTGGGCAGCTGTAAACTGCAGGCCCGCCGGCGACAGTTAACCCACTGCCCGCGTAACTGGGCGGTGGGAGAACACCCACCCGCTGGCGACTGATCACCTGCCCGCGGCCTGTGATACTGGGTGGCTGGAGACTGCCCGCCTGCCGCGACCGGGAGCTGAAACCACACAGAGACAGTCCAGTCACACCCCCCCATTAGGGCACCCCGGCAAGGAGACTGGGGCCCGTCATAGCAGAGTAGTGTCGTCACTGGAGCTCAGACGTCGGAATTCCTTCCCAGCGGAATCCATGTTAGCAGGCATAGTTTAACAACACAAAGGAGAGACATCAGAGTAATACAGAAACAAAACAAATCTATAGAAGAGAGCAGAAACACGACAATCAAATAGAGCTGGAAAGTAACGTGGACAACATGAGAAAACAAGGGAAAAAAGGAGTACAAACAATGCAAGACAACTCAATTCTACAGGAGGACATAGAAACATCAGAAACAGGGATAGGGAAAGAACTCAAGGCATACCTAACTCGAATGGAAAGGAATATTAGAGAAGACATGAGACAGCAAGTCCAAGAAATAAAAGTATATTTTGAAAATGAATTAAATAAACAAATTCAAATGGCAAAGAACGAGCTCTACCAGGAGATAGAGATCTTAAAAAAAAAATCAAACAATAATCCTAGAATTGCAGGAAACTATAAACCAAATTAAAAACTCAAACGAGAATATTACAAATAGACTTGATCAAGTAGAAGTAAGAACATCAGATAATGAAGACAAGGTTTATCAACTTGAAAAGAATATAGTCAACACAGAAAAGATGCTTAAATCCCACGAGCAATCTATTCAAGAGATATGGGATGTCATTAAAAAAACAAATCTGAGAGTCATAGGGATAGAAGAAGGTACAGAGATTCAAACCAAAGGGATGGACAGCATATTAAATGAAATAATTCTAGAAAACTTCCCAGAGATGAAAGATGGAATGGATTGCCAAATCCTGGAAGCCTACAGGACCCCAAACATTCAAAACCATAATAGACCAACTCCAAGACATATAATTATGAAGATAGCCAACGTACAGAACAAGGAGAGAATATTAAAAGCTACGAGAGAAAAGAGGCAGATTACATTCAGGGGTAAACCAATTAGGTTAACGACCGATTTCTCATCACAAACTTTGAAAGCGAGAAGATCCTGGAACAATGTATTTCAAATGCTGAAAAATAATGGATTCCAACCAAGAATACTATATCCAGCAAAATTGAGCTTCAAATTTGACAATGAAATTAAAATCTTTCACGATAAACAAAAGCTAAAAGAATTTGCAGCAAGAAAACCAGCTCTGCAAAGCATTTTGAACAAAACACTACAAGAAGAGGAATTGAAAAATAGTGCCCAAAACTAACAGCAGGAGGTATCTCAGTAAAGGGGGAGGAAAATAACCAAAAAGCAAAACTAGCCAAACTAAAATAAATAAATAAAGAAGCATGACTGGAAGTACAAATCATATCTCAATTGTAACCTTAAATGTTAATGGCCTAAACTCACCAATCAAGAGACATAGGCTAGTAACCTGGATAAAAAAAAACCAAATCCAACAATATGCTGCCTTCAGGAGACTCATATGATAGGAAAAGACATACACAGGCTGAAGGTAAAAGGTTGGGAAAAATCATACCACTCACATGGCCCTCGGAAGCAAGCAGGAGTGGCCATACTCATATCGAATAAAATCAACTTCAAACCTAAGTTAATCAAGAAGGATAAAGAAGGTCACTATATACTGTTAAAAGGAACCATCCACCAACAAGACATAACAATCATCAATTTGTATGCACCAAACAATGGAGCTGCAACGTTCATAAAACAAACTCTCCTCAAGTTCAAGAGTCAAATAGACCACAACACAATAATTATGGGTGACTTCAACACACCGCTCTCGCCATTAGACAGATCCTCTAGACAAAAGCTGAATAAAGAAACTATAGAACTCAACAGCACAATCAATAACCTAGACTTAACCGACATATATAGAATATATCAACCATCATCAAGTGGATACACGTTCTTCTCAGCAGCACATGGATCCTACTCAAAGATAGACCATATATTATGCCATAAGGCAACCCTTAGTAAATATAAAGGCGTGGAGATAATACCATGCACCATATCTGATCATAATGGAATGAAATTGGAAATCAATGATAAAAGAAGGAAGGAAAAATCCTACATCCCATGGAAAATGAACAATATTTTATTGAATGATCAATGGGTTATAGAAGACATAAAGGAGGAGATGAAAAAATTCTTAGAATCAAATGATAACACAGACACAACATACCGGAATCTATGGGACACAATGAAAGCAGTTTTAAGAGGGAAATTCATTTCTTGGAGTTCTTACCTCAAAAAAGAAAAAACCAACAAATAAATGAACTCATGCAACACCTCAAAAACCTAGAAAAGGAAGAGCAAAACAACAGCAAATGTAGTAGAAGACAAGAAATAATTAAAATTAGAGCAGAAATCAACGAAATTGAAACAAAAGAAACCATTGAAAAAATTGATAAAACTAAAAGTTGATTCTTTGAAAAAATAAATAAGATAGACAAGCCCTTAGCCATGCTAACGAAAAGGAGAGAGAACTCAAATTACTAACATACGGGATGAAAAAGGCAATATCACAACAGACACTACAGAAATACAGAAGATAATTAGAAAGTATTTTGAAACGCTGTATTCCAATAAAATAGAAGATAATGAAGATATCGATAAATTTCTTAAGGCATATGATTTGCCCAGATTGAGACAGGAAGACACACACAATTTAAACAGACCAATAACAAAAGAAGAAATAGAAGAAGCCATCAAAAGACTACCAACCAAGAAAAGCCCTGGACCAGATGGGTATACAGCGGAGTTCTACAAAACCTTCAAAGAAGAATTAATACCAATACTTTTCAAGCTATTTCAAGAAACAGAAAAAGAAGGAGCTCTTCCAAATTCATTCTATGAGGTCAACATCACTTTCATCCCAAAACCAGACAAAGATACTTCAAAGAAAGAAAACTACAGACCAATATCTCTAATGAACTTGGATGCAAAAATTCTCAATAAAATTCTGGCGAATCGAATACAAAAACATATCAGAAAACTTGTGCACCATGATCAAGTAGGATTCATTCCTGGGATGCAAGGATGGTTCAATATACAGAAATCAATAAATGCTATTCACCACATCAATAGACTTAAAGACAAGAACCACATGATCATCTCAATGGACGCAGAAAAAGCATTTGACAAAGTACAGCATCCCTTTATGTTCAAAACACTAGAAAAACTAGGGATAACAGGAACTTACCTCAACATTGTAAAAGCTATATATGCTAAACCTCAGGCTAGCATCATCCTAAACGGAGAAAAACTGAAGACATTCCCTCTAAAATCTGGAACAAGACAGGGATGCCCTCTATCACCACTTCTATTCAATTTAGTTCTCGAAGTACTAGCCAGAGCAATTAGACAGACAAAAGAAATTAAAGGCATAAAAATAGGAAAAGAAGAAATTAAACTATCGCTATTTGCGGATGACATGATAATATACCTAACAGACCCAAAAGAGTCTACAAAGAAGCTGCTAGAGTTAATAAATGAATTCAGCAAAGTGGCAGGTTATAAAATCAACACGCATAAATCAAAGGCATTCCTGTATATCAGCAACAAAACCTCTGAAATGGAAATAAGGAAAACCACTCCATTCACAATATCCTCAAAGAAAATAAGATACTTGGGAATCAACCTAACAAAAGAGGTGAAAGATTTATACAATGAAAACTACAGAACCCTAAAGAGAGAGATAGAAGAAGATCTCAGAAGATGGAAAAATGTACCCTGTTCATGGATAGGCAGAACTAACATCATCAAAATGGCGATATTACCCAAAGTTCTCTACAGGTTTAATGCGATGCCAATCAAAATCCCAACGGCATTTCTTATAGAAATAGACAAAGCAATCATGAAATTCATATGGAAAAACAAAAGACCCAGAATAGCAAAAGCAATTCTAAGCAGGAAGTGTGAATCTGGAGGTATAGCGATACCAGAGGTCAAACTGTACTACAAAGCAATAGTAACAAAAACAGCATGGTACTGGTACCAAAACAGGCAGGTGGACCAATGGTACAGAATAGAGGACACAGAGACTAATCCACAAAGTTACAACTATCTTATATTTGATAAAGGGGCTAAAAGCATGCAATGGAGGAAGGATAGCATCTTCAACAAATGGTGCTGGGAAAATTGGAAATCCATATGCAACAAAATGAAATTGAATCCCTTTCTCTTGCCATCCACAAAAATTAACTCCACATGGATCAGGGAGCTAGATATCAAATCAGAGACACTGTGTCTGATAGAAGAAAAAGTTGGCTACGATCTACATATTGTGGGGTCGGGCTCCAAATTCCTTAATAGGACACCCATAGTCCAAGAGTTAACAACAAGAATAAACAAATGGGACTTACTTAAACTAAAAAGTTTTTTCTCAGCAAGAGAAACAATAAAAGAGGTAAATAAAGAGCCTACATCCTGGGAACAAATTTTTACCCCCCACACCTCCGATAGAGCCCTAATATCCAGAATGTACAAAGAACTCAAAAAATTAAACAATAAGATAACAAATAACCCAATTAACAAATGGGCCAAGGACCTGAACAGACACTTCTCAGAGGAGGACATACAATCAATCAACAAGTACATGAAAAAATGCTCACCATCTCTAGCAATCAGAGAAATGCAAATCAAAACCACCCTAAGATACCATCTCACTCCAGTAAGATTGGCAGCCATTATGAAGTCAAACAACAATAAGTGTTGGCGGGGATGTGGGGAAAAGGGTACACTTGTACACTGCTGGTGGGGCTGCAAAATGGTGAGGCCAATTTGGAAAGCAGTATGGAGATTCCTGGGAAAGCTGGGAATGGATCCACCATTTGACCCAGCTATCGCACTTCTCAGACTATTCCCTGAGGACCTTAAAAAATCGCTCTATAGGGATACGGCTGCATCAATGATTATAGCGGCACAATTCACAATAGCTAGACTGTGGAACCAATCTAGATGCCCCTCAATAGATGAATGGATAAAAAAAATGTGGCATCTATACACAATGGAGTATTATGCAGCACTAAGAAATGACAAAATCATAGAATTTGCAGGGAAATGGATGGCATTAGAGCAGATTATGCTAAGCGAAGCTAGCCAAGCCCTAAAAAACAAATGCCAAATGTCTGCTTTGATATAAAGAGAACAACTAAGAACAGAACAGGAAGGAAGCGCATGAGGAAAAGACTACAGTAAACAAAGACGAATGGGGGGAGAGAAACGGAGAGAGAAGGGAAAGCACATGGAAATAGTAGGAGACCTTCAATGATACATAAAATTATAAGAGGTTATGAGGGGCAAGGGGGAGGGAAAAAAAGAGAGAGAATTGAACAACAGCAGGGGAGGTAGAGAGGGAAGATGGGAGGGGAGGGGATGGGAGGGGGGATAGTAGGGGATAGGAAAGGTAGCAGAATACAACAGTCACTAATATGGCATTATGTAAAAATATGAATATGTAACAGATGTGATTCTGCAATCTGTATTTGGGGTGAAAATGGGAGTTCAAAACAGGATTTGAGTCAAATGTATGAAAAATGATATATCATGAGCTATGTAATGCTTTAAATAATCAATAAAAAAAAGAAATCGACTTTAGAGTTTAAGAGATTCTGCTTTTGCATTTCTAGAAGAAATTCCAAAATGAACAAGCACAGATCACAACTTAAGAAAAATCTTCCAAATTGTTTAATTCTGAATTTGCTTCTAGACTTTTTATAACCATTTCAAAGGAAATTTCAGTTATTTTCAATGTCTGCTTTTTATTATATGGATGGCTAAGTTTTCAGTATTCACCACACTAATTTACTTTTTTTCAGATCTTCAAATTTATAATTGCATTGAATGCAGAGGCCAGCTGCTCTCCTTCCATCCATATGCAGAGCTGGACAGAAATGGCTCAGACTGCCCAAGAATTACCAGAGTTAATGAAATGGAAAAAATCCCTGAGATCAAAGGTTAAAAAATGGAGCAGACTACCAAGTGAGTTTTTAGGATTTCCTAGTATCTTTCAAAAGTAATCAGAGCAATACTGGCATAGAATACTGATCTTCAGAGGCTTGTGATATTGATGTAACCAGAGAAATACTGGCAAAGATTATTGATGATCAGAGGCATGTGAACTATGGAACTTGAAGCCTGGCTTAGTAAAGTTGAACAGAAGACTCAATTCCTTAAATAAGGTACAAGTATATTTGCACATGTTTATATAAGCAAGTGGGTAATTGTGTTCTATCAATATAATCAAACAACTTTTTTCTATAATTGTTGTATTATAGGGTATGATTGTGGGCAGGCAAAGAGATTATTATTTTATCCCATTTACATAAATTATTATTTGGATCATTGCAATGAACATACTTTATTTGTGTATTTCAAAACAACTGCTTTTTAAAAACTTTTTTCATTTTTAATATTCAGAACTGTGTAAGAAGACACATCTGATTCAGATCCTGGTTTTAAAATCTATTTGTCACTATGGACAATTTACCTTGAACATGTGACCTCTGGCTGATTTGTTAATTTCTCTGAACCTTGGCTCTCTTATTGTGAAATGGGGAGAATTACTAACTTCACAAGATTGTCTTAAGGTTTAGATACATGTCTCCCTTTGATCTATTTAAAATGAGAGCTGAGAAACAACACCCTCCATCCAACCACAACCCAAATTCATGTCTTTCAGATATTTTCCCAATGACAGTCCCACTCAAAACTCCCATCCCTAGCTGCAGGACTTTACTTTGCTGCATACTTCCTTTTGCTGAATACTCAGCCCAACCCTTACTTTTTATGATTGTTATGATTGTTATGACCACAATTGAACAAACTATTTACCTTCTTTATCACACACATGCAGAAGTAACCCAGTCTATCGGGTGGTATTAGACATTTTTTTTGGTCACTGTGACCATACCCTTACCTTATGAAATTACTCTACCCCCAAAATTGTCACCACCATTTCTATAAAAACAGAACTTCCATTTTAATATCACATCAGAAATTTAGTACTACAAATTTAAAGCTTATAATTTTTAAAAATTAGATAATTAGTTCATTTAGAGATAAAATATGTAATTATTAAATCAAGGTCAATGTCTTGGGTTGAATGCATGTACAAGGCACCTCAATTAGGAACACTTCATTGGATAAAGAAGAACCTGGCCATTTGGCACAGTGAAACACCAAGTTTCCTAGGCTACCCAGGCTTGAGAAACAATGTCTAGAGGACTACTAGCGCCCACAGGGGAGGACAAGGACAAAGCCTCCTTTGATAGCAAAAGCAGCGGTAACACCAATAGTGCTATATTTAAGCATCAAATTTCTTGAAAAGGTAAACTAACAGTTCCATGAAGGCAAATACTACATCTTATTTACTTGCTGTTACGTTCCAAACCTTAGCATCACATGCATGTTATAAATACTGGTGAGAGTGAATGAGCAAGCTAACATCCTCTTCAAAAACTCATCCACAGATGATGGCCTGCTGTTCTACAGAGTCATAAACAAAAATAATTAGTTCTTTATAGAAAAGCATTTCTGCATGTAGCGTATTTTAGATGTTGGAATATAAAAACCATAGTTAAATAGAGCATCTACCATAAGAAAATACTTCAGAAACAAGTGAGTTCAAAGCTTAGACATTTAGGAAATTAAAAAAGAGAAGAAGAAGAACATATGGCCATGTCTTCTATCAAGCCACAACATTCTGCCAAAGACTAGGATAAGGTTCTGCTTAGAAAAATGAAAGCTTAGCACAGACTCCTCTGGGTTCACACTGTTTTGTCTTTGGGGGAACCTTGGCCAGACTGAGATTTACAGTCATCACAGCTTACTCTTGGCTGATAATGTGCTGCCACCACCACAAATCTTTCTCATTGAAAATCCAATTTTTGAGAATACAATCCACTTTAAATGCTGACCAGAGATTTATGATGTAATTTCTCCTTTATTTCACAAAGAAATGACATAAAAGGATTCCTAAAATCACAGAACATGAATTAAGTTTTCTTGGGTTATGCTAGTTGTCAGGTAGTCACAAAATGAGCTACAACCCCATTTAAGTTGGTACATTAGGCCACAAAACTGACCAGTTGAGATTCTATTACCTCATCAATGATAAATAAAATGGCAGCTGAAAGATATTTTAGGTACTCAAAGTTGCTGAAATGTTTTTTTAACCTGGTAAGTTATATATAGCTTTGGTGTTAACACTGTATGTAGGCAAGATGTTCTGTGAATTCCATTTTATCAGGAATACAAACAACATTAGAGATAAATTACCTGGATTGTTTTGGGAGCATATTTCATTCTTATTTATTTATTGATTGATTGATTGATGCTGGGGATAACCCAGGGTCTCATGCATACTAGGCAAGAGCTCTACCACTGAGCCCAACCCTTATTTTTTATGATTGTTAAAGAGTTAAATGAAAGTAAACAGGCATACTTAAGGAAGTCATTGAAAAGAGCAATTTGCAATGACTTCAGCGGATCCATCCTTCCATGCTCAGTGTTATATAATTAGTGATGTTTACAATGGGCACCAAGGCATGACAGATTTGCACTAACTTCCAAATCAACAAACATTACGTTTTGCTCAATTTGGTGTTAATGGTGATTATAGTTTATTGCATTTGGTTATAGCTCACATACAGAATTGGTTGAAAATCTCAGTAAATGTAATCTCAGTTAACTGTAATAGCCATTTTCCCTTCTAGAAGGGAGAGAAATGTTTCTGACCACAACTGCAGTAGACTATTTACCTCCTTTATCACACGCATGCAGAAGCAACCCAGTGCAGCTGTGTTTTAGTCAGGGTTTTTTTTTTTTTTTTTTTTTTTTTTTTTTTGGTCACTGTGACCAAATATCTGACCAGAACAATTTGGAAGAAAAGAAGTTTATTTTGGCTCAGGGTTTCAGAGGTTTAGTCCATGGTCACTCACCACCATTGCTCTGGGCCTGAGATAAGGCAGAACACCATGGTGGAAGGGCATTGTGGAGGAAAACTTCTCAACTCATGACAAACAGAAAGAGAAAGAAAGTACAAGGAGTCAGAAATAAAATATATAATAATCCCCAAGCCCCATTTCCTCCAACCACATACCACCTACCTATATCTACCACACAGTAATACATTCAAATTATTAATCCATCAAATGGATTAATCCAGTGAATAGGTTATGACTCTCAATATCTGATCATTTCTTCTCCTGCATGAAACAAGAGCTTCTGGGGGGCACCTTGTGTCCAAACCAAAACAATCCGGGAGGGATAATGGCCTGACAGAGTAGGGATATTTGGTTAGTGGGGGGGGGTTTCCTCCTATATATTTATAACTGTTTTCATTGTTCCTCAAACAGTAGAGTAATATTCTCAGGGAAGAAAATATCATAGGACAAACTAAATTAGTAAAATTATATTATCATAAATAAAATTAGGCAATTAAACTTAGTATCACTAAAATACCAACTTCCCCTCACCTCAACTATATAAAGAAAAACCTACCTTATATGTTAAAAATCATGCTACAAATAAGATCTTTAAATATATTTAAAGATCTGCTTGTGTATTCAAAGGACTAGCAGCATTTCACAGCTTTGCTCTTGATACAGTTGTTTCCTAAATTAACTACACGGTGATGATGAGCCTTCGAAAAGGATAAGTACCATTATGGCTTTTCCTTTGTCTCTTTAGAATTCTCCTCCTCTTTGGTATGATCCACCACTCCTTGTAGAACTCTCTGCATATTTGAGTATTTAGAATGATGAGATACCCAATAAATTTGCCTATCGGGCTGTCTCTTGCTGGACAAGTATTAGTAAAACTTTCATAATATTGAATCATATTACCCTCTTGATAACTCTCTCCTCTGGTTCCTAGAAGAAGGTCATTAAGTTTATTCTCTTGTCTTCTCAACAACCCTTCAGATATCTGGTAACAGCTCTTAAATCTCCCACTGTAAAGAACATCAACTCCAAATTCTGAGTCAAAAATATTTGTGCAAAAAACCAAAGGTTGAAGGTTGAATGTTCTCTCTGATATGTGGAGGCCAACACACAACAAAGGGTGGGAGAGAATAGAAGTTCCATAGATTATAGAGGAATGAAATGAAGGGAGAGGATACAGGAATAGAAAGGACAGTGGAAAGATTCAGATGTAACTTTCCTATGTACACATATAAATACATCACAGTGAATCTCTGTATCATCAGTCTCTTGTGGTCTTGTACAACCACAAGACTGGGATCCTAATTAGAATAAGATGTATTCCAGGGCTGGGGATGTGGCTCAAGCGGTAGCGCGCTTGCCTGGCATGCGTGTGGCCCGGGTTCGATCCTCAGCACCACATACCAACAAAGATGTTGTGTCCGCCGAGAACTAAAAAATAAATATTAAAAATTCTCTCTCTCTCTCTCTCTCTAAAAAAAAAAAAAGATGTATTCCATGTTTGTATAAATAAGTCAAATTATAATCTACTGTCATGTATAACTAAAAAGAACAGAAATTTATGGGCTGGGGATGTGGCTCAAGAGGTAGCGCGCTCGCCTGGCATGCGTGCGGCCCGGGTTCAATCCTCAGCACCACATACCAACAAAGATGTTGTGTCCGCCGAGAACTAAAAAATAAATATTAAAAAAAAATTCTCTCACTCTCTCTCCTCTCTCACTCTCTCTTTGAAAAAAAAAATATTCTCTTTAAAAAAAAAGAACAGAAATTTTAAAAATTCAAAACAAATAAATAAATAAAATTATTAGTGTTTGAAGCCAATGCTAGAAATGCTATAATCTGAGCAGAAGGCTTGAGTCCAAATTTTAGTAAGGAAGAACTGGTCCCTAGATTCATGGGGTGGGGGCAAGTACTGCTTCTAAAATAAAGCTTATTTTAAAAAAGGTTCATAGTTTCAAATGCATGATCTCTGAAAAAGTAATTGTCCTATGTGCTTGGATGGTACCAATGACAAGAATCTTCAGGCAGATCCTTCACACCATCCCTTTTTCCCCAATTACTTTGGTTGATTTTCTTTGGTCCATTTCCTTCTTATCACATTTTCCTGAAGAGGAATTTCATGTGGCTGCCTGAAAGCTGCTTTTGACACAAATCACTTAAAACATCCCTATGAAATTAAAAAAGTAGAAGTTTAAAAAAATTTCAGTTTCATATAAAGAATGGCATGGAAGTTTCTTGCCTGTCCAATCTGATATTTGTAATGATTCCTGGATTGAGGGCTATGAGGCCCACACTCAGCTCAAGTGACAGTGGTCAGCATCTAGTTATAATATTCCTCATGGGTATAAACAGGGACCCTGAGCAAAGAAGCATTAAAACACAGTTTACGTCCTAGAATTCACAATGTCATCTACAAAATCCATTACCCTTTTTTTCTGTAGAGAACTTTTTGCAAGAATATTGAAGATAACACTATGGAATTTCCTTAATTATTTTGATTATTTTACTCACTTAAAACGTAATGTAAGTTAATCGTTACTCAAAATTTTAACCCAAACTTTCAACAGCCCTTATTTTTAATTTGCTCTTTTAAAATCTTTTTTCTTCAACATTCTAACATAAAATATGGTTTAGGGCTGGGATTGTGGGTCAGTGGTAGAGTGCTTGCCTAGCATGTCTGAGGCACTGGGTTGCTCTTCTTCAGCACCACATACAAAAATAAATAAAATAAAGTTAGTATGTCGGTCTACAACTAAAAAAAATTAAAAATAAATAAAATAAGGTATATACAAATACACATAGGTGCCCCACCCAGCTGTGGAATGTCTCTTTCGTATTTCACTTCCCTGTCACTTTGGTTTGACAGCTGTGAGTCAGGTGACACACACTGAAGTCTCTTTCCCATTACTAGGCATACTCCCAGATGAGGGCGAGAGCATGGCTAACAGACTGCTTCATCTAACTCCATTAGTTGCTAAGCAACCATTTCATTTCACTGGAACCTTCCTAACCTAAGGCAAAACAGGCCAGCTCAACAAATATGAAGTATTCAAGTTTTCCCAAGTGTTCAAGTACACTTTTTCTGCAAACATATTAGATGTAGGCTGAGGCAAATTTTTACACCTTACAAAATGAGTGGGGGTGGGCAGGTATGAGTTTTTACGAATAATCCACAATAGTTAAAGTACCTCTAAAAAAGGTAACCATGTGAAGAGTTTCTTTTGATCTTATTAAAATGTGTGTATATATATATATATATATATATATATATATATATATGAAATTTACTTCTAAAAATTTATGTACAAATAAATATACTTTATAAATTTTATACATTCATACATACATGTCATCCATCTAGATCTTTATTTTCATTTGAGTGAAATGACCTTTGTTTAATCATTAGGAAAAAAGCCTTTTTCCTTTAGCACTTCATTGGAGTTGTACTTTGGTAATAATAACAAGACAATAGTAACTCATGTTTGCTCAGACTTTACTGCATGCCATGCCAGCCCCCACTGTCACAGTCCTACTTGTATTAAATGTTTATCCTCAGAACTCTACAAGTACGTACTATTATCACCCCCTCAAATGTGAGGAAACTGAGAACCTGTAAAGTTAGCAACTGGCCCAGGTGATAAAGCTGGTAAGGGGGATAGTCAGGACTTGAACCCACATACTTTGCCAAGGTCTTTAGAGTCTACTTTTGTTTCTTCCTCTCAAGAACAGTTGGATAAACTGGGAAACTAGTAGGTCCTTCATTTCAAAGAAAAACAAAGACAGACATTAGATGGTATTTAGATTTACAGACAACTTCTCCCCAGCTTCTTCCCACAAGATTGACCTCAAAAGGATGAATATTCACTGTCTCACTAGACACTGCATTATTATCACCTATTACTGGAATCTCACATGAGGCTGACTAATTCCCATGGATTGTAACTGAATCAGGAAGCATCTATTAGATGTATTGCAATCAATGTGATACGAATGATGTGATATGAAAATCTCTTATCACTTTAGAGTCAAATCTCTTTGAAAAGAATACAATCTAAGAAAAGAAGTTCTTACATTGGTAACTATTAGGGCTTTGTGTTTAATGGACATTAGCAGTCTATTGTGAAAGATCAAGAAAGATGAGAGTTTAAGAGATTTAGAAAAGAGAGATCTCAGACTGTAAGGAAATTAAGAACCCTAGTTCCCTTTGCCCTGCTCTGTGGCTCCCCTGGGTAGAGGCAGCCAGCCCTCAGAGTACATAACATCATGATTTACTTATGCATGATTTACTCATTCACTAAGTTTCCCAGCTTTCAGAGAGCTTCCCCTACCTACAAAGCTACAGAAGCAAAGATCTCTCCAACTTCAAGAGACCACTACTCATTGAAGCAATAAGAACATCTACAACTACAATGGTAGACTCAAAATCAGAGACCCATTTCTTAGGTTCCAGGTACTACAAAAGCCCTCTGAATTCTGATGAAACTGTAGAAGGAAAAGGGGGAAGTGTTGGAGGAGAAAAAAAGGAAATATAAAAGACTGAAATATTATCCAAGATAGAGTCTACTTGTCCAATCTACTTGTCAGGATGGGATATCAAAGTCAAAAATTAAGCTGTGCTAAAAATAAGAAAGTAATGTATTTTGCACACTTGAGTTGACAAACTGATTCAAATATGTACCTTAAATCTGAGTGAGGATATTGGATCCCAATATCAAGTTCCCATAGTCATCTAAAACCAATCAAAGTCAACCTCAGCATTTGGTCATTTGGTCCCAAATCATATTTTCAAGAAATCCTCTGTACTAAGATAAATAAATGAGTCTTATTCCTCTAATCCTATTAGAGGAAGAGAGTTAGCAATTGAAACACTACTCTTGAAAAATTTCCAAATGCTCTGATGTTAGAATTTATATTTCTCAAAGTCTCTTTACTTCTAATAGATTCAAATTAAGGAAGTTTCTA
This sequence comes from Spermophilus citellus, assembly GCF_964194105.1. Taxonomy (NCBI): domain Eukaryota; kingdom Metazoa; phylum Chordata; class Mammalia; order Rodentia; family Sciuridae; genus Spermophilus; species Spermophilus citellus. The sequence goes on along the minus strand of NC_138186.1, from coordinate 105,399,893 downwards.
CTAACTAGCACAAGAAAAGAGATCACAATGTATATCTGATGACAATAAATATTTTATATAAATAAAACATTATTGAGGATTCAACACATGTCCCAAGGTATTGAAAGCTTATAAGCATGGTTTCATTAATTTTCTAAGAGTCTCTATAAAGCATGTCTCTTACCAGCCCTACTTTACAAAAGAGAAAACTGAAAGGAGGCAAGAATAAGAATCTTGGTTTCATGAATCACAGCTAGATACTGGCAGTCAGTCTTAAACACAGTTTTACCTTATGCCACAGCCCTTATCATTTTCTACTGAAGTGTACAGCCCAATGAAATAAGTACATTTGGCCTTGTAGATTATAAAGGAGATTCTGGAAAACAGAATTGCTCAGTTAATAGATAGGAGTATTAATCACAAGTGCTAGTATAAAAATTGTAAATATTTATTATTCCTAGAACTCTTGCCCTTCTAAGGAAGATGTATCCTTAAGAGGACCTATGGTTGTTTATTCAAAAGTAAGTTATTCTCCATAGAATGGTCATTTCCAATATTGAAGATAGTGTTCATTGATGCATATAAGAAATTCTTACTTGGAGGTGCTGAGACAACATTGCTCTGGCTAAGAACAGAAACCAGAATTTGTATATAGAGAGAGACAGTGTTGATGTAGAAATTAGTCAATTAAGCAAGCATAAAAATGGAAATTTAGTTGAAAATAAATGTCTAATAAATAATATTAATAAACTTCTGTGTAATAATAAAAAAAAAGAAAAGAATACTGTTAACTCAATTTTTCAGGAATCCAGGCATGCAAGCCCAGAATCCGATCAACAGACAGGCTAATTAAAAGCAATTGATTCAAGAAGCAGCGGGATCATCCCACAGTATGGACAATTCATTCTGAATCTGTTTTTTTTTTTTTTTAACAAGGATGGTAAACAAAATTGTGACACATCTACAGATCCCAATAATTACTCATTGGGTTCACATGATCAACCGTCTTTGCCTCTCTTTTATAAAACATCTGCCTTCGCTCAATACTTAATTTTGAAGTTTTAAAATTTCATCAGCTTTATTATCCTTCAAACATGTTTTTTTCAGATGAAGCTGAGGTGAACTGTATATATGAGATCAAATAAGCAAGAGGGAATTTTTATTTTAAATAAAACACTGTGAAAGTTATAATTTAAAAAGCATTAAAAAGATATGAAATAATCTTTCCATGCACATTTGAAGCAAATACATAAAAAGGACAGCACAATGACTAGCATATTACAAATGATACAAAATGTTAGCTATTGTGATATCTTTACAAATATTTGTCTAGCTTCATAGTTGTTGTATTCAGTAGAAATGAATCAGATTCAATAAAGGAATGAAATACAGACCAGAGTTCACCAATTTCCATTCACTATAATGAATACAGTGAATTATAAACACAATAATGAAAATAATAGTCATCTGGCTCAGAAACGTTAATGATTTCTCTGGCACTGACTCAAATAGTTTAGAAAAGGAATGTGACAGTGCTCTCAGCTTTCTATTTAAACAGGAAATATCATTTGACCACTATCACTATCAACTGGTACTTCACCTTGAATTACAAAAGGAGCTCCATTTTTAATGAATGCACTCAGTTTTCAAAGGAAATTATGAAGCTATTAAACACACACACACCCCTCTTGGTGCTCATAAGGTTTTGTCCCATAGCACACCCTAAGTCAGCCTTCTCATAGTTATTCCACTGTGTGCAGTGAATAGAGCAGCAGATATGTAGCTGTTTATTGTCAGCCAGACAATTAATGCTTATCCAACAGCCAATGAGTGTGCGGCTTTGTAATAGACTGTATAAAATGTTAGATTGACTGCTTAAATTGACTTTGTTGAATGTCAAGGCCATAATTAATGGTGCTATTTTTTTTTTCTGGCTAACTTTAAAAACTATTCCTTGAGGCCTTTTCTTGGTAGATACTGATTAATCATCAGATACAAGTTGTAGAATTTCAACTTCTACTCATAAAACAATGGTCTATTATGACTTAGGTAAGAAATTGAACAAATTATCAACATTGGGTGATTTTTTTTTTGTTCAATTTCTACAGTTCCTTAGAACTATGCTTTTTCATGATTTTTTTTTGGGGGGGGGTGATACTGGGGATTGAACTCAGGGGCACTTGACCACTGAGCCACATCACCAGCCCTATTTTTTATTTTATTTAGAGACAGGGTCTCATTGAATTGCTTAGCACCTCGCTTTTGCTGAGGCTGGCTTTGAATTCAAGATCCTGCTTTCTCAGCCTCCTGAACTGCTGGGATTACAGGCATGCACCACCACATGTGGCTATGATTTTTTTTTAAATTTATAATTGCCTTAAGAAAAGACAAGTATATCACAACACTAGCTCCCTCTTGTGAACCAGTATCAAATATTTCAAGAGAGCTGAAAGTTGAAGAAAAGGGACCATAAATGACTACATTAGGTCCTTAACTAATTACCAAGGACTCTTGTCCAGATTTTCCTGCCCGAAATTCCCTAGTGGCTTCATGCAAGACTAGGCTAACTGGATCTGGATTGGAGAAAACAGCAAAAGGCCCACTGGGTCACAAGTTTTTGGAATTCAGCACTTAATCTCCTTCTTGGCAGTAGGTCTCCACTAAGAATCTAAGAGGTTCTATGTTGGGAAATGGAAATCATCTCCTGGATCAGCAACAGCAAAGTCATATCCTTACATGCAGAAAGAAAATAGCACCAAAGAAAATTGGAAACATAGTTCCTCTGCTCTTCTGCTCCTCCTCCATGGCAGCTGTTATTCAGAGAGATCTGTATTGATAACAACCAAAACAGAATTTGTTTTAAGGAAAATCACTTTTACATTTGAAAGCAGAAATAAATGGGTGGCACTAATCAGCTTTCTACCTACAGTCCTATATGTAGATTCAGGGATGTTGTTACTGCTCAATAAATATGATCCAAAAATCTCAAGAGAGATATGAAATTTTGCTGAGCAGTTTTCACCTTCAAAAGTGTTTTTAAAACTAAATATTGGCTTTTTTGTCCTTACTATTTCTTTTGTTGTTGTTAAACAAGTAACCTATAGTTGTAGTCTTCTTTAAAATTTAGGTTATTACAGATAAGATTAAAAACCTACTTTCTGAAAAAGTTATTTCAGCAAAGACCTTGTAAGGGTCCAGCGAAAAGTCGGAGGAAGAGACCACCAAGAGACTGACTCATGCAATTGCAGAAGGGGATTTATTGAGGATCCAATTCAGCGCGCTGAGGCTCCAGGCTCACTCAAGAAGACAGAGCATCCCAGAGCCCAGAGCAGAGGCTAAGCAGTGCTTAAGTACACCTTTTGGGGAGGGCCGGGAGGGGGGCTTTGTATACATCAGAACAAATCAGCATGAGGCGTGGGAAAATTGAACAACAACTCTCATACATGAGTAGCACATTCATTGGCGGGAACAGGTCGGGCGGGGGTGATTGGTCACTCCTAAGGAGGGGGGGTGTACACATTCAAACTGATTGGTTCGGGCCCTGTATGCCTATGTGACAAGCTGCACAGGGCCCTAGGCTAAATGGCCAGTAGGGCGTTGTCTTAACTGCCTCAGGAATTTCAGGTTCTGGGTGTGGCAGAGGAACTTAACAATACCTGGTCCTTCACTTTTTAACTCAGGCCTTGCAGCTTAGAAACTTTACCCTTTCATTCTAAAGAGGACCAAAGAGCAAGTCCTGTGTCTATCTAGCAGAAGAATAATTCCTGGCAGAGAAAACAGCTGTGCAAAGATCCTCAGATGAGGGAGCACCAGGCATATCCTAGGAATAGAGACAGCCAATGTGACTGGAGAGGAGGGGAAGACAAGAGTGGTGGGAGGGACTGGCCTCACTCTGGGTGACAGTAGACACTGAAACATGTTGAGCAGAAGTAGTATAATCAGAATTTTTTTTTTTTTAGAGAGAGAGAGAGAGAGAGAGAGAGAGAGAGAGAGAGAGAGAATTTTTAATATTTATTTTTAGTTCTCGGCGGACACAACATCTTTGTTGGTATGTGGTGCTGAGGATCGAACCCGGGCTGCACGCATGCCAGGCGAGCGCGCTACTGCTTGAGCCACATCCCCAGCCCATATAATCAGAATTGTATCTTCAACAGAGCAACAGGGGCTGCAGTGATAAAATAGACTGTAAGGGATCAAGGCTTGAAGTTGGAAGACAAAGCAGGATTCCGCAAAACTCCAGGCAAAAGATGATGGTGATGTAGATCAGGGTGGTAGCAGTAAAAATAGTTGAAGTCTGGATATATTTTGAAGGTAGAGCCATAGGACTTTTCTGGCAGTTTGGATGCAAGAGAAAGGATTCAAGGATGATGCACATATTTGGGCCCTGCATTAAATACAGAGTTGCCATTAACTAAAATAGAGAAAACTGTACAGCAGTTTTGTGACAGGAACTGAGAGTTTGATTTTGGACACACAAAATTTGTGTTGCCTCTTAAAACATTAAGACATGATGAGCAGGCTGCTTGGTATACAAGCTCTGGGTTTTAGGGGAAGGTCCATTATGGAAATATAAATTTGTGAGTTATCATATCTGATGGTTAATTTTATGTGCCAACTTGCTTGGACCACAGGGTACTTGACATTTGGTACAACATTATTCTGGGTGTTTCTAGGAGTGTGTTTCAGGATGAGATCAACATTTTAATTGGTAATCTAAATAAAAGAAATGGATGTCCCCAATGTAAATGGGCCTCATTCAGTCACTTCAGGCCTGACTAGAACAAAATATCTGAGTAAGAGGGGATTCCTTTTGCCTATCTGCCTTTGGCCAGGGACATGAGCTTTTTTCCCACCTTTAGGCTTGAACTGAAATATCAGCTCTTCTTGGATCTCAAGTCTGCTGGCTCTCTCACTGAAACTACCTCCATGGATCTCCTGGGTAACCAGCTTGCCAACAGCAGATCTTGTATCCCCATAATCAAGTGAGCCAATTTGTTAAAATAAATCTCTTTCCCTCCCAGTTGCTCTATTTCTCTGGAGAACTCTAACATGCCATGATGTTGGATTACATATGGATATCATGACAGAGAGAAAGTTGTGGGGCAACATGGGATCACCGCGTTAGCTGGTTTAGACAGAAGTGCAAGGGCTGAGCCTGGCCTACTCCTACTTTAAGAAGATGAAGAGATGAGGCAAAACCAGCAAAGAAGATTGAGAAGGAGTATCCAGAGAGTAGGAGGAAAGTTGGCAGAATATGGAGTCCCAAGAGCCAAGTGAAAAAAGTGTTTAAGGGTATAGGAAATAATTGCAATTCTTGTGAGGCAAGAAAGAAATTAGGAGTAGAAACAGATTATTGATTGGCTATATTTTATTTGCAACTTCTTTATCTATATTAATAATGAGATGTGGATCTATTTCACTTGCTACCCTTGTGTTTGGTAATAGAATTATGCTAGCCTTATAAAATAAAGTTGAATGATTTATTTTTTAAATTTTTTTATATCTTTTTATTGATTTTTTTAAAAAAATAAATGACAACAGAATGCATTACAATTCTTATTACACATATACAGCACAATTTTTCATATCTTGAAAAACCAGCCTCTATCTCAGAGCAAGGCCTGTCCAAGGAAGGGACATGGTCTTTGTCCTTGGAAAAACCCACAGAGCACTCCTAAGCACATTCCCACCCTGCTAAGTTGTTTATCTACAAATAACAGGAGAGATCTGCTGCGCCAGGTGTCCCTGACTCAGTCAGGCTAGGTGGGGACCCATAGCAACCCACTAGCAGCCACCAATCAGCATGAGACAGGGAAATACTTGGGATGCCAGATAACCCTCCCAGTAGTTTATGGTGGTTGATAACAAGTTGGGAAACCATGTAGTTCAGCACTACACCCCTCTTGGCTTAAACCAATCAGTTCAAACGAATACCCCTTTTGTACTGACCAATCACCCCTACCCAACTTGTTCCCGCCAGTGAATGTGCTAATCATGTTTTAGAGTTGTTATTTGATTTTCCTGAGGTGTGTGATGATTTGCTAAGAGATGCTATGATGTATGTGAAGTCCCTGCCTTCTCCAAAGAATGTATAAAAATGCTGCAAACCCTGGGTTCGGGGCCTCTCAGTGTCACCAGTTGCTGTGTGTGTGCGCGGAGGACCGAGCTAGCTCGCAATAAACACCTCTTTGCTGCTTACATTGATCTTGGGTCTCTGGTGGTCTTTGGGGGTCCCGAATTCGAGCATAACAATCTCTGGTTGAACGTAAAATATGTTGACACTAATTCGTGTCTTCATACATGTACTTTGGATAATGATGTCTATCACATTCCACCATCCTTGCTAATCCCCTACTCTCTCCCATTCCCTCCCACCCCTCTGCCCTATCTAGAATTCATCTAATCCTCTCATGCTCCCCCTTCCTACCCCACTATGAATCAGCCTCTTTATATCAGAGAAAACATTTGGCTTTTTTGGGGGGAGGATTGGCTAACTTCACTTAGCATTATCTTCTCCAACACCATCCATTTACCTGCAAATGCCATGATTTTATTCTATTTTATTGCTGAGTAAAATTCCATTGTGTATATATGCCACATTTTTTTCCCACTCTTCCACTGAAGGGCATCTAGTTTGGCTCCACAGTTTACCTAGGTGTTTGATTTTCTGTCTTCTTCTAGACTTTAGAATGGGAAACAACAACTAAGTTAAGAGCTGGTAGTATTAGCAAGTAAAATATTGATCCCATTTCCTTTATGACAAATGTATAACTACTTTGACTACTACCTTCATTTCTAAATTTTTTCTTTTTTTGGGGGCCTAATTTATATTTTCCTAGAAAGCTGTTTACCAAGGTTTTGAATATTATTGATATAGAATTTCTATAGTATTTCTGATAATTTTTTCTTCATCTTTAAATGTCACCATCACTTCTTATATTGTATTTCTCTTTTGTGATTCTTTAACAATTTGATCAAAGTCTATTTAAATAATTAATTTTTAATAAATAGTATAAAAATATTTGATCCACATTGAATTTGTTGTTTCTAATATTTCATGAGCAGGATAAAATGCCTGTTTATATTCTTATTTCTTTTCAGCTATTTTTTTAGGATGAAAACCTTGCTCTTTTGCCAAGCAGGGCTGCAGGTAAATTGCTTCTTGGAAAAAAAAGTATGTGATGTTTGCATAGTACACAAGTCTTATAGAATTATTCCCTTAATCTTGTGTTCCCATCATTCACATCTGTCCCCTAACAATAATAGATATTTAATCAAAAGTCAATGAATTATTTTCCTTCAAACCCCAGTAATAGTGCCAGTGAAGTTATATTTACAGTTCTAGATAAAAATTTCTAATTAATTTTTATTCTGATATTGATATATTAGCACTTGAATAAATAAACATTATTCCCTACTCACTTCCCTGTTATGTTTGTCCCTGTTATTTAGTCTGAAATACGGAGCTTATAATTTCCAGTCAATTATATAATAGAGTTCCTGTCAGTCTTAACAGTTTATTTCACTATATGCTTCTAATTACCAATAAATCTCATTTGCAGTCCTTTCTGATAGACTGCTTACAATATATACATATCTTCATCATAAAAAGCCAATTATTCTTGAGTTTGACAAAAAAAGAAAAAAAGGATAAAAAGTCAATTCCTATACGTCTAGAATACAAAAAGTAGAAATTTTATGTTTACTTTTTCCTTCATGGCAACATAAAGTGAGAACTGAAATATGTATAGATACCCTAAAGCAGGTAAAAAGTCAAATGGTTTTTGAATCTTAAAGAAATGTTACATTTCATCAGAATAGTTTTAGCACCATGCATGATTAATCACATGTCAATGTTTTATTGTGTCACTTATGTAAAATGAACAAAATTATTTTAAGATGGTTTATTTCTCTTAACTAAAATATCCTCAGACACCATGAAGAAATTATCATATTTTAGCTAATTATCATTAAAGTACCAAGATGAAAAACATGAATCTAGGTATTTTTAGGAGAATTAGGTATGAAGACTATTGCTTCTATATCAAGGTCTCTTACAAAGGTTAAAAAGACAATTCTCTAGTCAAAAAGAAAAAAACATACAAAGAACCTACATTTTTGAAGGTTATTTTATTATTTTGGGGTTTGTCTAAGAAACACTTAAAAGGTTCCCTGTTTACTTTAGAAATTATAAGCAGAGGATTCAAAGTTTGTTCAATATAAAGCCAAAATTACATATTTATTATTTAGAGAGAGACATTTAGGAAGAAAATCAGTAGAGAAGAGACAAAATAAAAATGAAGCAAGGAAGGAAGGAATGGGCAAAGTAAAACAAAAAGAGAGTACATAAAGGGTCTCAGAAATAGCCAGATGGCAAGTTACAAGCAAAAAACCTGTGGGCAGAGAGCTCACTCCCCATGAGGGTGTGTGTTGGCAAAGGAATGAAAACGAGCAAAACTTTCATTTAATAACAACTTTCCCTTGGGCTCTTCTATGATATACTGCTAAGGTTATTCCGCAATTTTAAGAAAAATGCCATTCTGCTTCTTGGTACACAGTATCAACAAATTCATTTTCAATCAATAACTGATGGGGGGTCTGATCTGCATCAGGGGTGCACCAACACTCACACTTGAGAAGCTACTGCAGTGATGCTTAGTTTTCATGTTTAAGCTTTATGACAATTTATAAAATAACCTCTCATCATTTTGGCAAATATTTTCGTTGTTAAGAAGGGAAATAATGGAATTTAGCAAGTCCCAGTAAGTTGCAAAGTTGGCTTTATTCACACAGTATGTGTTTTATTCTTTTGCCTCAATAGTTGATAAACATTTCAGCTCTGGGAACACTGAAAAGTTAATATAAATTCTGAGTAAAGATATTTGTGGAACTTACATCCAAAGTTTAAACAGCATCTTAATAAGTACTTAGGTTGTTTATACTTTTTTTTTTTTCTTTGGTGGTGCTGGGGATTGAACCCAGGGCCTTATGCATGCCTTGTGCATGTGACACAAGCACTCTACTAAGTGAGTTATATCCCCAGCCCTGCTTAGGTTGTTTACAAACTTTTACTTTGTCATTCCATGGACTCAAAAGGCCTAACTGGGTCTTTCACTGTTAGATCTGAAGACATATTGCAGAGAGAGCTTCAGACTTTCTTATCCATAACAAAACATCACCAAATACCACTGTAACAATTTTTATTCTTCTTAAGCTCTGCCACTTATATGGTCTCAGTAGTCCGTTTATCGATCTATCGATCTATCTATCTATCTATCTATCTGGCACCATGGATTGAACCCAGGGGCACTTGCCCCTTTTATTTTTTATTTTTGAGACAGGGTTTCACTACGTTGCTTAGAACCTCAATAAGTTGCTGAGGCTGATCTCAAACTTGTAATCCTCCTGCCCCAGCCTCCAGAATTGCTGGGATTACAGGCGAGTGCCATCATACAGGGTTTAGGAGATTTTTTTAAAGATGAGATAACAAAGCAGGTACTATTATCTAGATTTTACAAACAAACAAACCAGGTCATGAAAACTAACTGAATTTCCTAAGGCAATGTGCCAAATTAAAATACAAAGAAAATTCAAACAATACAATCACAAAAAATTGCCTAACCCTAGCTCATTGTATTTTCCTGATACAGCTGAAATAATACTGGATAATGAAATCTGTATCTTCTACAACATGCAACTTTATAAATCTTCTCCCTATAAAGTACTAGGAATGTTTTCCCAACCGAACATGTAATGTTTATTTTAAGAGAACTTGCTTCATTTCACTATTTAAAGGCTAGGAAATGTAAGTATCCTTTTCTCACAAAATTACATGCCATTGGATTTCCACTGTTTAAGGTTACAAAACTCACTGACCAAGTGCTCTGAGGCATACTGATCTCTGTTATTAACAAGGCAAAGCTGAAATACTAAAATGGAGGATCCTTTGCAATTATGGTGCTAAGGAAAAAAATAGTAAAATAACAATCATGCCTGGTATGGTGGCACACGCCTGTAATCCCAGCAATTCGGGAAGCTGAGACAGGAGGATTGCGAATTCAAAGTCAGCCTCACCAAAAGCGAGGTGCTTGCTGAACAATTCAGTGAATACCCTGTCTCTTTTAAAAAATAAAATACAAAAAATAGGGCTGGGGATGTGGCTCAGTGGTCAAGTGCCCCTGAGTTAAATCCCTGGTACCCCACCCCCAAAAAAGAAGAATAACAATCATAACTATATAATAAAGTTTTCTATGACAAATATTCAAATCTTTCTGACTTTGTTCTATCTTGTTTTGAGATAAAGGAATCCACTTATTTCCTATATAATAGTTCCTATATATGGTTTAATTGCCTGTCATATCTGAGATGCATGGTTGGTTCTCATTTCACTACGTTTTCAGGTGGCATCTATGAGGTCAGGTCTGCAGAAATGATAGTGAGCCTATTCATGTCCAAAAATTCACAGAAATATCAAGGGAAAATTCACTTCAGCTACCTATATGAAAGTGTTTGCATTAGTTTCCTTACTGCCATGATCAAACCATAAATTTAGTGGCTTGAAACAACATAAATTTTTATCTTACAGTTCTGGAGGTGAAAAGTTGAATGGGTTTCACTGGACTAAAATCAGGTGTCAATAGGGCCATGTTCTTTCCGGAGCAAGAGTTCACTTGATTCATGTTGCCTTCCTTCAAGCTAGCAAGCACATCTCCTCAACTTCTGCTTCCATCATCCTATCTTCTCTGACTTTCCACTCCCTTGTCCATCTTTTAAGGACCTTGTGGTAAAGTTGGAACCAGCTGTGCAATCCAGGATAATCTCTCCATGTCAACGTCCTTAACCACAGGCTCCAAGGATTGGAGCATGAACAGCTTTGGGGGGACAATATTCTGTTCATGCTACTCAACAGCTAATGGCAACCTTACACAGAATGTTCTCCGAGTTCCATGCTGCCTGATATAATGAAAAGTTTAGAGAATTTGGAGGCATGTGGACCTAGGCTGGGCTTTGGAATCTGGCATCCACTAGTCCTGTGATCTAAAACAAACAACTCAACATTGAGTAAATTCAAGTTCATCATCTGTGAAGTTGTAGCATGAGAAGATTACACAAAGAATGTGAATACACCTAGTGCTGATGCTAGCAAATAAAGATAATGTTTAATAAGTGGCAACTTCCCTTCCTTTTCGTATTTAGACTGTGCAGTTTGAGTAACAATCATTCTTTCCTTGCTTAAAAAGTATTCATTTTTTTCAGCCTATAATTGTATCATCAGCATCATTTCCCACTAGGAAGTTTTAAATGATTTTATTATAACATTTACATAATCAGAGGATTAATCTGTAATGACTCTGCTCCTGCTTAAATATTTTTAATTCAAGATAAAAGTTCACTCTTAACATCTATCTCTTTTGCACTCTTCAATGAGTTCGGGTTTAAAATAATTTTATAGAAGTTTTAAGATTGTGTCAATTAAATACATTAATTTTTACAATTTAAAGAGTTTTCATTGCCTTTTTAATATTATTTGGTGTATTATGATTATACAAAATAATGGGATTCATGGTGACACATTTTTACAGGCGCTTAGCATAATTTGATCAATTTCATTCCCCAGTACCAACTCCTTTCCTTTTTCTCCTTCTCCCTCCCCATTTTTGCTACTTTAAGATGACTTTTATACATTATGTAAAAGGCACAAATTTCTTTTTATTATAGTTTTGAGATTTGCTTCCACTACACATATTGTCTGTGATGAGTAATTAATAACTGTCCTCACTACTACTAGAAAGATTCTTATAATAACCATTAGGACATATTTCACCGACTTTTCTAAGTGATTTATCAAAAAGCTTTTTGAATCTAACTTTGCCTAGACTACAAAGATAAGAGTTCATTATTTTCAGCAACCATCTCTTGCAGCATTCAAAGAAAAACATGTCTCCCATTCTAAAAATCAGCAATTGTATTATATTATCTCAAATGCCGACCTAATGGAATCTAATGTGTACTTGGCTAGACAACAATAAACAATCTAGCAATGAAATCATGCCACATATGACAAATGCATAATGTCCTTGCACTGTGCCTCCTCCCACCTATGATAGGATGATGCTTCACTGGGAATCTCTTATTTATAAAACAGAAGCAGAATTTTCTTAGGAGCAGACTGTCACAGATATTTAGTGTTATAGCACAGAAAATACTTCCACACATCCACCAGTACCTGCTTTGCCTTGTTGGAATGAAAATGGCCACCTTAGTCCTCTAACCTTCTAGTTTGCCGTCCAAAAGATTCAGTGACATTCTTGCTGTTAGGGGTAGGGGGCAAGCCTAATAACAAACATAGAGAAATGTGCCCTTTATTTTCTATGTTCTTTTTTAAAAAAATACTTTTAGTTGTAGATGGACACAATACCTTTATTTTATTGATTTATATGTGGTACTGAGGATTGAATCCAGTGCCTCACACATGCTAGGCAAGCTCTCTACCACTGAGCCAAGACCCCAGCCCTCTAGCTTTTTTAATTAGATCTAAAAGTAATTGCTGTTTCCTTCTCTAGATAGCAAGGTTTGAGGTCTTTAGATATTTGTTTCTCAACACTAGAATCAAAAGATAACATGCAGCAGGATATTACAAGGTTTTTTTTTTTTTCTTTAGGAAACCATTTTTTCTTTATTCACTCTTACCAAAACAAAAAAAGAAACAAAATAAACTGAGGAATGACAAAGGATTAATTCTTTTATATCTAAGATAATACAAAATTTATAATCAGAAATTTTATTTCTGGGTGTGTCTGTAAGAATGTTCCTGAATGAAATTTAACTCTTTTTTCTTTTTTCATAGTAATGGGGTTAATTCAGAGTCTGTGCATGCTAGGCAAGGGCTTTACCACTGAGCTACATTCTCAGCCCATTTTTATTTTATTTTTGTTTTTGAGACAGGGTCTTGCCAAATTGTCTATGTTAACCTTGAAAAGCTAGGGAACCTCCTGCCTCAGCTTCCCCCATAGCTGGGATTACAGCCAGGCATATGACTAGCTGCCATGCCTGGCAGACTATCGTTTGAATTGGGAGAATATGTAAAGCAAACTGCTTTCCATAATGTGGGTGAGCTTCATCCAGTTGGTTGAAGATCTCAACAAAATAAAAGGCTGAGTAAGAAAGAATTGTTTTGTTCACAGCAAAATCGAGCATAAATAGAGATTCAGTTCCATATAATCCCTGTCCCCTCCCCAGCCATAGATTCCTCCACCATCAACATGCACTACCACTAGAACAAAAGCAACAAATCAACATTTATACACTATTATCAATCAAAGTTCATAGTTTGCATTAGGGTTCACTCTTGGTATTATATATTATATGGGTTTTGATAAATGCATGATGATGTGTATCCACCATTACAATATCATGTAGAATAGTTTTACTGCCTTAAAATTCCCCTGTTCTCCATCTGTTTACCCCTTACTCCTTCCTTCAAGCCCCTGGAAACCACTGACTCCATAGTTTTGCTTGATTTCAATCTGTCATATAGTTGGAATCATACAGCATGTCTGTGGTCTTGTCAGACTGGCTTCATTCACTTAGTAATAGGAATTCAAGTTTCCTCTATGTCTTTCCATGGTTTTCTAGTTCATTTCTTTTTAATCACTGAACCATATTCCATGATACATATGTGCCACAGTTTACCTATTCATCTGTTAAAGGACATCATGGTGGTTCTGTAACTTTGGTAATTACATTCAATATTTGTTAGAGAATATTTTCAAGTAATTAGAATGAAAAGGAAAATAATGATTCAATGTATTCAAAAATATGATTGACAGGGATTATTAAAAAATATTCTTGGAAGTTTCATTTGATGTCTAGAAAATGACAAAAGTAGTTTCAGTAAGAATTATAATCAAACCAGATAGTTGGACCAGGCATTATCTAACAATGAAGTTAAAAATATATTTAAAAACAGAATCATATACTTATAATGCATACTGTCTGTATTAGTGTTCCTCAAAGTAGGCTATCTGGGAACTATTTCATAAGTATCCAGGACAAGTTACAAAAGGTATTTTTCAACATTCCATTACCATACCATTACCTGGATAGTCGGTGTATAAAAACAAAGGGCTTATTTTGGCTCACAATTTTAGAGGTTCTAGTCCCTGATTTCTTAGCCCCATTGCTTTGAGCAAGGCAACCCACAAGATGGGAAAACACATGATAGGAAAAAAACTGCTTACATCATGAGCTAGGGAGCAAGGCACGCTTGCAATGCCCTAAGGACTTCCCTCTAGGCCCACTCCCAACAGCAATATCAGCAGACTGGGGACCACAGCTTTTACATATAGGCTTTGGGATACCTTCGACATCCAAATTATAGCAGAAACCTTAATCAGAACGCAAGTGAACTCACTCACTGACACTTCCTTGAGAAAGTTTTCCCATGAAAAAAACTTATGTTCAAATGACACAGCGTTATATTGCTTATTTACAATCTGTAGCTCATCAGCATGGGCATGTATTGACTGGCACTTAACAATAGTTTGTTATGTTACCCCTACAGTTTGGCTTCCTCTCCCACCAATCTACTGAAGTTACCTTGTTGGATTGTTCTGAATCTTCCTTGATCTTCTACAGAACATGACTTTCTCTTGAAATCCTTTTTCTGGCTTTTATTAAAATGTGCATGCTGGTTATGTGCATGTATATTCAATTCTTCTTTATGTTCCCTTTGGCCATGTTCTTGTTATCTCCCTCTTATCTGAGTAAAAACATCATTTTTGTTCTGATCACAGATGTTTTAAAACTTAGCTTTCTCTTTTCCTTTCTCATGTGCAACCTCATATGTTCCTGAGATCTCAATCATCATCTCTGTGAAGATGGTGCAGTGATGAGTTTTGTAGCCATTGCAGCATCCAGCCCAAACATTTTTGCACATAATGGATGCTCTGTGAATTTCTATGGGATTGCAATGGTGGTAAATTATGTGCACCATTTGTCACTAGTATCCACCATGCAGTTTATTGGCTCTTACCACATTGAGAAGTGTAATAAAGAAACATGTTTATTTTTGAAGTAGCAATAATTACTGTATTGAAAACAT
Source organism: Spermophilus citellus (assembly GCF_964194105.1). Classification (NCBI taxonomy): domain Eukaryota; kingdom Metazoa; phylum Chordata; class Mammalia; order Rodentia; family Sciuridae; genus Spermophilus; species Spermophilus citellus. Next base: position 105,384,811 of record NC_138186.1, on the reverse strand, counting down.
TATTTGGAGCTGGGGTTGTAGCTCATTGGTAGAGCAGTTGCCTCGCATGTATGAGGCACTGCGTTCAATCCTCAGCACCACATAAAAATAAAAAATAAAATAAAAATATTGTGTCCATCTACAACTAAAATTTTTTTAAAAAAGAAAACATTATTCAATTTCATTTGCTGGTTTTTTAATTAAATACTGAGTAAAATCTAAGAAAACTAAATTGTAAATGTTTGAGAAAACATTTGAAATAAAAAATATTAGAGGTAAATTATTTCACAGTTGCACAGAATGAAGTAAATTTATCATCAGGAAGAGAATACAGCAGGGATAAAATGATTCTAATACCTGAATTTTTACCTTTTTCGAATATCAGGCATTTTTTAATTTTAAAATTCTATTAAATACTATCAGCTTAAAGATGATTACAATCTATAAACAAATTATTTCCTTGATGTTTTTGATCCCAAAACTCAAACAAGAAAGAAAATATACTTTTAAAAAAGCATATATCTGAATCATTTTCCCATAGCCTTGGTAATTTACCCATTAGGAGCTTTCTTACATTTTAATATTTCTTCTCAGAGTTCTTCATATTTTCAATGATGATATAACTGGATTCTCTAGCCATATTCTAATTTCTAACATACCTTGTTCTATTTCTTAATGATTCCTGTAAATGGATTTTGTAAAATTGAATGTTAACAAAATGTATGCATTTGACAGGAAATAATGATCAGCTTACCATATAATGCATAATTCATATCATGAGAGTGATACTGTAGTGCCTCTGTGATCTATAGGATAAATTCAGAAATGAGAGAAAGAAAGGAACACAGCAGTGTGCAAACATGGAAGAATCAGCAATGCTGCTATTTTAACATAAATGCTGCATAATCATGGGACTCAGGAGTGCTTATTTGGCCTCAAGCAGAGTAATTAATCACAGGACAGGTGGGGCAAAATTGGCTGTGGAAAATATTGAACATCATGGAATTTAATTTTAGTGACACTGATGCACCAGTAAAATAATTTCGGAATAATGCTTTGCTATTTAGACCAGCAGTAGATATTTATATCCTTACAGTAGTGATCAAAACAGTGAACTAAATGGCTATAGGCATTGAAGAGGTTATTTTACTATTCTTTTTTTCTGAAAAGGAGATTTGTTATATGTTACTCTCTGCTAATAATTAATTTTTGAGGACTCTTCGAATTAGACTATGACAATATTCCTGCAGAACAAATGAGTGAATCCTAGTTACAGCATCGAGTTCAGAGACTGTTCAGAACATGGCCAGAAAGCTGAGGCATGGGGTCTGAATGAAAAACAAAAACTGACTATTAAAACTCCTTTCATATTCCTCTAGTACTTGACAGTTTATAAGTACTTTTATTTTTAAGCTAATTCACGGGAAACATATTGAAGGCCCACAGAATCAATGGAGGTTAAAGAGCAGACTAAGAATAATGGCAGGAGGCTATGGGATTGGTGGCTAACAGAAAGATAACTGTTGACATTGTGCTGCTGCTTATCCTTAATTCAATAAACACTATGTATCTGCAGATGTGATTTCTGAGAATCAGAATGTTAATGAAGAATTTATAAAAATAAATAGCAAACAGCACGAATTTAGCAATGATTCCATTTATGTTTCAATGTCAGCAGTGTTATTAGCTTCAGGTCTTTACAGGACACTTTCTTAAAAAATAAGACAAACTAATGTCCAGAAACAGAATATACATACACAAATACACACAACACAAACACACACACACACAGTGGGTGCTCCTGGGGAGAAAATTCTGAAGAGCAGATTGGTGAGTGCCCACCAGCCCAACACAGCAAGAAATCAAAGCACACAGCAACAGGGAGAATGGAGGTAGATGAACTATGGTGTGCCAGGAACTGCAGTGAGCTCTGAGGAGGCAAAGAACAGAACAGCAAATAGGACCATGGCTTCAACCTCAAGAAACCTCTTAGAGTAGTTTTGATTTGCATTTCTCTAATTACTAGAGATATTGAACACTTTTTCATACATTTGTTGATCAAGTGTATATCTTCTTCTGAGAAGTATCTGTTCAGCTCCTTCGCCCATTTATTGATTGGGTTGTTTGTATTTTTTGTGTTAAGTTTTTTGAGTTCTTTATATGTCTTAGGGATTAGGTCTCTATCTGATGTGTGTGAGGCAAAAATTTGCTCCCAAAATATAGGCTCTCTGTTCACCTCATTGATTGTTTCTTTTGCTAAGAAGAAGCTTTTTTAGTTTGAGTCCATCCCATTTATTAATTCTTGATTTTATTTCTTGTGCTTTAGGAGTCTTGTTAAGGAAGTCTGGGCCTAATCAGATGTGATGAAGATTTGTGCCTACTTTTTCCTCTATTAGGTGCAGGGTCTCTGGTCCAGTTCCTAAGTCTTTGATCCACTTTGAGTTTTGTGCATGGTGAGAGATAGGGGTTTATTTTCCTTTTACTGCATATGGATTTCCAGTTATCCCAGCACCATTTGTTGAAGAGACCATCTTTTCTCCAATGTATGTTTTTGGCACCTTTGTCTAGTATGACATAACTGTCTCACACTATCAGAATGGCAGCTATCAAGAATACAGACAACAATAAATGTTGGCGAGGATGTGGGGGAAAAGGCACAGTCTTACAGTGTTGGTAAGACTGCAAATTGGTGCAACCATTCTAGAAAGCGGTATGGAGATTCCTTAGAAAACTTGGGATGGAACTATCATTTGACCCCATTATCCCACTCCTGGATCTATACCCAAAAGACTTAAAATCAGCATACTATAGTAACGCAGCCACATCAATGTTCATAGCAGCTCAATTCACAATATCTGTACTATGGAAACAATCTAGATGCCCCTCAATAGATGAATGGATAAAGAAACTGTAGTATATACACACAATGGAATATTACTCAGCATTAAAAGAGAATAAAATTATGACACTTGCAGATAAATGGATGGAGTTGGAGAATATCATGCTAAGCCAAGTAAGCCAATCCCCCAAAACCAAAGGCCGAATGTTCTCTCTGATAAGTGGATGCTGAACCATAGTGGTAAGGGGGAGACATGGGGAAAATGGGGAAAATTTGATTGGGCAAAGGGGAGGGAGTGGTGGGAGAGTGCAGGGGGATAGGAAAGATGGTGGAATGAGATGAACATCATTACCCTAGGTACATGTATGACTGCACATATGGTGTGACGCTACATCATGTACAACCATATAGATTGTGCTGCAATTGTGTACAATGAATCAAAATGCATTCTGCTGTCATATATACCTAATTAAAATTAAATAATTAATTTTTAAAAAAAGAAAGAAAGAAACCTCTTCATATACAGAGCCTTTCCCTGTTGCTTCCTCAAGGATACAGCTTCCTTCAAAATGCCTTGCAGCTGTTCTCTTCCTAGCATCCTCCATACCTCAGGTCTGTGGGCAGCATTAGCATCTCCTTGCTCTCATTATCCTTAACCTTGAGCCAGGGCTTTGTGTGTCACTCCTGTTTTTCCTCTCCTTCACTGTCAATTCTACCTCCTCTAAACCACTCCTAAGCACATTCTCTTCTCCCTAGCTATCTGCTCCTCACTTAGTTCAGACCACCATTAGCTCTTTCATAATTGCTTTTTTGGCCCCTATATGAATTATTTAAATTTGAACCTCCTTTATTTTTAAAATAAAGATCATAATATTAGTTCCAGCTTACAGGTTTCTTCAAAGGACGAAATGAGTTGATATACATAAAACATTTAGAATAAATGCTCTGAGCATAATAAATGCTTAATTAATGGTAGTTATTATTACTGTTATTATTGATTGAGAATACTGAGGGACAAAAGCAAAGCTTAAGCCTAAAACACCATTCCAAACCTCAAAATCCTGTAAGCAATTACATTATGTAGCAGTCATTTGTTCACTTATCTGTATCTCCCAACAGACTATGAATCCATTTGGTGTCTAGAAAATAGCAGGTATGTAACAAATACTAATTGAATTGAAAAAAAATTTTCTAATTATATAATAATGGACTTTATGCCATTCAATCAAGTAATGACTAGGGAATATGATTACAGAAATGCATGGCACATAGATTTTGCTTTTTAATATCATGGTTTGATGCCCTTCTCTCAAGTCTAAAAATTACACAGGCAGAAGTACACTCTGGCTCTAACAGAAAAAGAAGCTCAAATATTTAACTTTCCAAATGTCATATTTGAATCACTTTACCAACACATATATGAAGCTACATTAGATAGCCAAGACATCTGCTTCCTTGGCCAGAAAGTGCAGGCGTTCGTGGGGATTTAAGCTGGAGACAGCAAATATAAAACAACAGCTTTCAGAACCTACAGGGTAGCCTGTAGCCCAGGGATGCCCATGTTGGAGCCCTGAAATTTACATGCTCCCTTCAAGGGTCAATGGGGCTTCCAAAAATAAGGGATAAAAGGCTCACCTTTTACACACTTTCTAGATCACAAGGCCCCTAACTCTCCCGTTATATCTGATTCAATTCACTTGTGTTCAATTGTACTTTTATGGGCTTTATTAGTCCTTGACTAGTCACAGTCCCCCTCAGAAATGTTACTGGCAAAGTGACCACAACCCATAGTACATAATATTTAATTCTTTGAAGGAGATAAAGGGAGTACCTTACATATGACTTTAGGGAAATAGTAGAGGATGCACGCCAGTACCCTTGTTGTTGGCTATGATAAACCTTAGAATATAGAGTAGACTGAGAAGCCAAGAGGAAGTTACAGGTGCAAAGCTGAGAGTGCAAAGATCCAGAGGTATCTGGAGAATGGTGTTGCCACCACACTGAATGAGCAAAAGACAACAAAGGGTCAGATGAATGATACCTAAAGGTCTGGAAGGTCATCCCAGGGGTCTGGCAGCAGACAGTCAGGTGGAAGTAAATCACACAGTCCTGCACCAGGATTTGGAAAGGAACAATCAGAGGAGAAGAAAAGATAAGTGGTTACAGGAATGTTCTAAGAAGAGAGAAGGGGTGTCAGATTAAAAAGTGAAAAGATAGGAAAAGATGGAATCAAAGGTTATTCTGGCAAATCAAAAGGTGAGTGAAGCTGTGGCCAGCTGAGCATAAAGACAAATTGAACTTTCTTCCCACTAACACCCAAGCATGGCACAGCCAAGAGTCACAGGTTAGCCAAAGAGAGACACAGTTCATGTTTATTCAAATTCAGCTGTGCATTAGTCACTGAGCTGAGTGATTTATTTACCTTATTTGTTCCCATTTAAATCTCTATACAACCCACTGGAGAGCTCTGTTTGATGGTCATCAATTTAGATCAATTTAAAAAACAAAAGGTGCACAGCAATAAAAAGACCTTCCTGTATTCATAGCATAAATGGTGAAGAGGATGAATTACTCAGAAAACGTTGTTAATGGAAAACTTGCTATTTGCCAAGCATTGTGGGAAACACTGGCGAACAGACAGATACAGGTAGAGTCCCTGATTCAAACTCAGACCTGACTTCTAAGTCTATTCCTTTCTTCTTTTACCACTGCTCTGCTCTCTCAGAAAAGAAGTTCCTGCTGTGATTCAGTTACAGCATCTGACTAATGCCATGCTGTGCCCACACAACTGAAATTGTCGATAATCTTAATTCTTAAAGTCATTATTTTTTACTCAAGAATGTATTTTAAACCTTTAAAATGTTGATGATCACAGGAAGTCACAGTACTTTGTGCTGAACTGCTCATTCATTATTCATATTTTAAGCAAGCAAAAGTAATGTTAACTCTCAGACCAATATAAGAAAATGGTTTACATCAAAGTTTGAGCCTTCTCCCTCTGAGAGTCCCAGCTTCTTGAACAGAACAAGAAGTACTTAAGCTTTAAAATAATTTTCTAGATATCAGAGTATGGAGTACAAAAATGTAACTTGTATCAAAGTACTTAATTAACTTCAAAGGATTACACTAGAAGGAAAACTCCAAGAGTCATTTGTATATTTTAAATACTCAAGATATTAAGAATTGAAATATACATGGAACTCTATGATAATTAGAAAACATTTCTTCATTCACTTAATAAATATTTATTGATCACTTACAAAGTGATTTACAAAGGCAACTTTATCATTGTTATGAGATACTTAGAAATTACTACAACAAGATATTGTTTCTAGGTTTTATATGGGTACAGCACAAGACACAAGGAAACAAATATAATTCTAGTCCAGGGCATGTGGCTGTTGGAAAACAGTTCTCCAAAGGTCTCTAGCATTTCTGCATATATTGTGAATAGACCAATGACTATCCTTTGTTTTGAATTCTATTTTCAAGTATGTTTCTATAGCCAACAGCCTTGGAAGACAGAGGGTTATAAAAGTCCAGAGCATAGGGCAGGTTTGCTCAAAATTCTTGATATAGTATCTCTGCAGAGTGAAGTGTGGGAATGCTTACTGTCCAGTATGATGAAGTCTCACTCCAGAGCAAAGGGTGGACATATTTACTACCCATCATAAAAGATTGCTATTCCGGGGCTGGGGTTGTGGCTCAGGGGTAGAGTGCTTGCCTACCAAGTGTGAGGCACTGGGTTCAATCCTCAGCACCACATAAAATAAAGACATTGCATCCATCTATAACTAAAAATATTTTTTTAAAAAAAGATTGCTATTCCCTGAGCTCAATTGATCCTCTCCTATATCACAATCTATTCAGTATAGCAACACAACCTCGCTCTTTTTAATTGGTACTTTTTAGTTATACATGATAATAGGATCCATTTTGACATAATTATAAAAACAGGGAATATAATTTGTTTTAATTCAGTCCCCAGTACTTCCTCTTCCCTTTCCTTCCTCCTACCCCTGACTCCCTTCTCTCTATTCTACTGACCTATTATTTACTTATAGTGTTTTTTTTAGTTACTGTCTACACATGTACATGATTGTGAGATTCACTGTGGTATATTTATATATGTACATAGGAATAGGCAGTGGAATGAATCTGACTTAATTTTCCTAAGTACATGTATGAATTTGCCACAGTGAATCCCACCATTGTGTATATCCATAAGAAGGGGGTCCTAAATATAAAATGGATTTTTCTGTCATATATAACTAAGAAGAATAAAAAATAAAATTAAATAATTTAATTAAAAATAAAAAATTAGATTAAAAACCCAACAGGCAGAGAGCTAAGTGGACAGAAGTTAAGCACCAAGAAGACTATATTATAGTCTAAGAGATGACAAAACTCATATTACATAACATGCACACAATTCAAATTATTTTATTGTTTCAAAAACCCTCTGAATAATAAAACCTCTCTGGAAGATTAATACCTGACAATGTGAGAGTACATACATGGATCACTATATTAACTGAACTAAAAGGTCACTTCACAGATAAAGTACTCGGCTTCATTTTGGAGTTTTGAATCAAATCCCTATTTTTTTATTCTAGAAACAGAAATTTCAATTGATTACCTCTTTTCCTTAACATTACTCAGTTTTGTCACATTTAAAAGGATTTCTTTTATCATTTGGAATCTTCTCTAACACTACTAGTTGCAATGGAGTGCAGTTGATGTTGTCTCTAAACATGAAACACAAAATCATTATGGGAAATATCCAAATTAACCAAAGGATTTCCATGAGTCTGGGTTGGTTTTTATATCACTTAGAGACTTTGGTGAAGGACTTTAAAAAACAAATCACAATTAAATCTGTATTCCCATGCATATAGACTTATTATGTTTCAAAAATATTGGTCACTAATTAACAAAGTAACATTAAAAATAAATTTTTATAAGAACCTAAAAATGAATATTTAAGAATTAATACTTCAAAAAAAACTAGTACCTAGCTAATAATTTTCCAGGTTGTCCTTTTTATAATCAAATAAGAGAGAGAATAGCATAAGAATTAAACATGACTTTCAGTTTCATATCTGCCAATTAGGAACTGTGTGACTTGTTATTTACTTTCTGATTTATTACAAATTATTTAACCTTTGAGATCCAGTTTCCTTACACATAAAATGGTGATTTTAATAGTACTCATCTGCATCTGAACGATGGGTTTTATGAGGATTAAATGAGATATGCATATAAAGTCCTTGTCTGCCAAAAGAACAGGAAATGCTAAATGAATGGCACTTAATCAGCTATAAACATACTATACACTTTCTTCTCCCCAAAAAGATCATCAGAGCCTACATATCATTAGTAGCTAGAAATCGAACTCCCGAGTTCTACTAAACAAAACAATATATCTTACTCAGTCACATGTGTCAACATTAAGGTTTATGAGACCAATTGCAATTCTGTGCCAGGAGCGAATAATTAGAAAACATGGGCAACATGTGTAGAACATGCATAAAAATGTACAAAAATCAGAAACACTACATATATTTAGGAACTTTTTTAAAAAGAAGTTGTTTTACAGATTGTTCTTGTCCTTAATCCAGGAACATCCCTCCCCTGGCCCACACCCCCATATGGAGAACTAACTACAATACCACATTTCCTAATGAGGGTAAAGTACCAGATACCCCTTGGCTCAGATGTGAAAGACATGTCTGCCCTCCATAGGGACAAACAGCCATGCATCCAGATATGGATGTATCTCAATGGGCCCCCAGATCTCATTTTTCCTGCAATTCTGGAGACACATTCTAGTTGGTTCATGCTTGAGTGACAGATCAGGAAACACTGTCATTCTTCGTTTACTGATATCCTAAGTCAAACAAACTACCTTAACTTACCCGAAAGTAGTCACTGCATGCTGCTAGGACTGCCTTGTGAGCATGGAATTTCTGTTCCTCAGCAATCAAGGTGACATCGCAGAGGATGCCGTCACTTCTCTGCTGATTCAGCGCTGCCAGGACGCTGTCATTGTGGGATTCTGAGTGGCAGAGCCTCTGGCCTGTCAGCATTTCTTGAATACTACAAAGGAGAACAATCAAGTGAACTTTTTTCCTCTCAACAGTCCTGCTTCCTGGATGCTATCCCATCTTTCCACCCTGATGGAAGGAACTTGGCTTCCAGTGCACTGAATTTGACCTTCACGTTCATACATTTTTTTTCAAATCCCCTCTGTGCTATGTTCTTTTTTAAAAAAATATTTTTTTTAGTTGTAGATGAACACAATACCTTTATTTTACTTATATTTATTTTCATATGGTGCTGATGACCAAACCCAGTGCCTCACACATGCTAGGCAAGTGCTCTACCACCGAGCCACATCCCAGCCCTGTGCTATGTCCTTGTTTTCTTTTCTCTGATTCTTTCCTTTGTCCCATCTTTTTTTTTTTTTTTTTTTTTTTTTTAGAAAGAGAGAGAGAGAGAGAGAGAGAGAGAGAGAGAGAGAATTTTTAATATTTATTTTTTAGTTCTCGGCGGACACAACATCTTTGTTGGTATGTGGTGCTGAGGATCGAACCCAGGCCGCACGCATGCCAGGCAAGCGCGCTACCACTTGAGCCACATCCCCAGCCCCGTGTCCCATCTTTTTATCTCCTTCTAGTGCCCCTTTCTCTAAGTTTGTGTTCATGTGTGTCCATCCATCTGTGTCTTCCTATTAGTCCATTTCCTGGATCTGTGAGCCTAATTCTAGGTCCTGATCCCCTCAGCATGTACACCTCTGAGTACAAAATTTGCTCTTGATGTGTTTGTGTGTGTGTGACTCTTTCCAATCTGTGACTCCTGCTCTAACTGATTCTTTCTCCAGCTTTGTAACTTAAGATGTCTCCCCACAAGACATAATACTTCATTAATAAATACAGGAAAAGTGAGCAAATGCTGATTAGGGAAAAAAGAGCTACAGGTTGTGAATCCCTGTTTCCGGACAGCAAACTCTACTTAAAGCAGGGTAAAGACAGCAAAAGGATGGTTGAGCATTGCCTCTCCTGTGCTGATAATTCCTGCATCCAGTCCCTCCTTCTCAGTGTGCAAGGGCTGCTCAGGAAAAGCACAGAGTGGCCACCAGCCTTGCCTTCATGGCTGGTTTATTGACAGGGTTCTGCCCAGCAGGTGCACCGGTTGCCTGGTACATTACATGAAGCACAAATCACCACCTTAAAACTAACTAAATGCTTCCCATGAAATTCCAGAGTGCAGTCAGTAAGCTCTATTGGACATTTTCAACTGGGAAGCCTCAGAAATGTCAGAACTGTGGAAAGAGAATAACTTGACAGAAGGTGATGATATAGGAAACTCTCGTGGGAAGGTGGGTGGATTGTTTTTAGTTGAAATGTGGCAGTGAGTTTTGAAATGGTGACTGTCACTGAACAATCATCTAGTGGCTCTAGCTCTAGGAACACTTAAAATCAGTAATTGAAAACCATGTTCAGAAGCATAAATATTTTTTATAAGTTCCTATGTAAAGCCTAGAATGGAGATTAATCGGCATCATTCAGTTAAAGAAATGAGGAAACAGAATGGTAACAGAAAAATTATAACAGCTAAGTACATCTTTAGAAAGTCTTTGAAAAATCTTTCCTAAAAGGATGACACTTTTGTGTATTTAACAAACACAATGCTTATACCACATTCAGCGAACTCTTCTTAGAGATTTATAATTATTAATTCATTCAATTTTCATAATAGCCCTAGGATGCAGGTAGTATTGTTAGCTCTATTTTACAGATAAAAAAAACACAAAAGTTCAAGAGCAGGCATTGTTTTTTAAATTTTTAAATTTTTTTAGTTGTAGATGGACACAATACTTTTTATATTTTTCATGTGGTGCTGAGTATCAAACCCAGTGTCTCACTCGTGCCAGGCAAGCACTCCACCACTGAGCCACAACCCCAGCCTAAGAGCAGACATTTTGAAAACATAACACTGAGAGTTATTCCTTCTTTTGCTTAAAAAAATCTGTAAATATGAGCTCCAAAATGTATGCCTGAGGGGGACAAAGGGTACAAAAGTCCCAAATAATTTTATATTTATATTATGCATAATAATCAGAAAATCAGCCCTTTAGAATAATATACATGAATATAATAACAGGAGATCATAGATGTTTGAAATCATGCTTCAAAAACATTAATTTTTATACTGTGACTTAAAGTTTTGAGGTAGAATGTAGATTTTTATTGCAATCTTAGAAAATGTATTTAAAACTTTCATGAATTTTTCCCCCTTTCTATCATCTTAAATACTAAATAAATGGATTTTTAAAAATTTAAATTGCCATGGAATAGAATATATTAAAACAATTTCCTTAAAATGTTTCCTTACTCATTTTCCAAATATAGTGCCACAATGCATGTCCTTATTATTAAGCCTAAGTCAGTATTTGTATTTCATATATATGTAGAGAGTAAATAAATTTTGCCAGGAAAAGAGCAGCTGTAAAATGAAATTTGGCAAAGGAGAAAGGTCTCCACTTTGAAACAATAGTGATGCTGCACAATTTCACAGGATCATTCAGCTTGGCTTGAAATATTCAAGCTTAAAGAAAATAACAAGCTAAATATTTAAGACAACACTTGGCACAAGATCCCAAATATTTTGGAACCAATATGTTAGAAATCTTTAAAAGCAGAAACAAATACTCCAACATTTGGCAAGAAATAAAGGCCCACTAATCAACAAGTCAATATTGTATTCCGAAAGTAACTTCCCACTCAATTCTCAGATATAAATCTGCAAAAGACTTCAACCCTCCAGTGTAAAGGAACATGTGGCCAATGAACACTGCTGGAAGGTGACAAGCCCACTTTACCAAGTAATAATCATAAGCCAGGGAGGAGAGGAATCAAAGTCTTCCATGTACCATGTTTAATTAACTGATGAGCAGATACTTACTTGCAATTAGCTTCTGTCAGCATCTATAACACACCAAATTAGCAAACTACACCATTCAATTTAGAGGAATTTCCTTTTACTATCTGGGAAACAAAAGAAAAAAAAAACATATCCTAAAACTTCCTAATTCCTGGAAAAATACATGAAGAAGCAACTATATTTCTCAAGAGAATACAGATTTGATTGTCAAAGGAGAACAATCAAGTTCTGAGAAAAATGTTCCATGAAAGAATTGTTGCCACCTCAAAATTCACAGGTAGTGCTGTGGCCTACCTCACCCAATGCAACTCAGTGTCCTTTTCTATGGCCTGCCTTACCCAATGTAACTCCAATGTCCTTTTATACAAGGACCCGATGAATTGCACTGTTTCACATGAGAGCCACTAGTTATACATAGCTCCATAGGTGGCTTGCAAATTAAAATGTGATGTTAGTGTAAGATCTATACAGGATGTCAAAGATAGTATGAAAGAAGAATGAAAAATATCTCATTAATGTTTTAATATTGATTACATGTTTAAATTATTATAGTTTGGGTATATTTGGATTATATAAAATATATTAATTAATTAACATTAATTTGACCTGTTTATATAAAATAAATTAATTAACATTAATTTGACCTGTTTCTTTTTACCATTTTTTTCCTAATGTGACTACTTCAAATTATATATGCTTCCTATTATGGTTCTTTTGGGAAGTTCCTAGAAAGCTATGTTCCTTTATCTCTTTTCACCTGAAGCCTACTAGGACTTCCGGTGACCCCAATCAGGCTCCTGAGCTGAGCCTGGGCCTGGTGCAACAGTGAGAAGCCTAGACTCCCTGAGCTACACATTGCTTTTTAGTAACATCAGGGAGCAACCACTTGATTGACTGTATGTCAGCATCAGTAATGGGGAGATTAATAAGTGAGGTCTTGGGGAATAGTAGTATTCATGACTTTAAGCCTGTAACCTTCATTCTTGGACGGATGGCAAAAACTGATAAATTGAATGCAGAGCACGAAATTCATAACAATGTACACCCTACTCACAGCAAGTCACTGCATTAGTGCAAGTCACTAACTCCATTCAGAAAGGGAATATTTTTCATCACAGAAATCCCACAGGGTCTCATTTTCATAGAATAAAATTTGACTGAGTTCAATCACTTCTTATGTTATAAATTCCAAAATGGCTATGTGGTTTTAAACATCTGCATTTCAAATTTGAAAATTCAACTGAATTTCTATATCAGTGTTTGCCTACTACTTCTATATACAAGAACATGCAAGTAGTCTTCAAGTAAGGGTCCCAATAAGATGTTATACTCTTACATGTCAAAAACAGCCAAGTAGTATAAACAGCCTTAATCCTTTCTTTTTCCTTACATTAATACGAAAATAATTCTACTTATTTATCTGGGCAGGCTGCTAAAAGTAATGGAACTTAATCTTATTTTTTATGAAATACTTTATAAATTTTTATGATTCTACAGTTGATAGCAATGGCCATTATAATAGCAAAAAGAGATCATGGAGAATGGTTAAAAAATGCTAAACAGAAAGGAACTTAATTGTAAATGAACAGTTTTGTATCCTTCCTTGCCTCATTCATTCATCCCACAAATATTTATTCAGCCTATTGGTAGCAGGGATAAAACAGTGAGCAAACTCAGATGTGGCCGCAGTCTAGTTTAGTTAGGCAGTTACACATTAATCAAGTAATCTGGCCTTCCTAAAGTTCCTGGAGGTGCAAGCTTAAGGACATAATAAATAACCCTGGTAAAAGGATGAGAGGAAATTTTCCAGGCAAAAGAACAGCAAATGCTATGATCCTGTGGAATGGGGGAGAATGACCCTTACACAGTGTCTACAGATGGTTAATGGCTAGAACCCTGAGGAAAGGGGAGAGCCTGGTATAGGTGAGGCTAAAGAAGCAGAGGCTGGAGCCCACTCATGCAGGGTGTCTTGGTCAGGTTATCCCAAGAGCCATGGGAAGTCACAGAAAAGGTCACTCAAGCTGCAGTATCAAGAGAGGAAAGGGAGACCAGGCTAGACAAGAGCAGCTCTGGACTGCAGCTATAGTTCAGATGAGTTATGGACTTGGACCATGGACTGGAGGATGGGAATAGAGTTCCAGATGAATGGGTTTGAAAGCTATTCTGAGAGAAATATAGAGGCATTGGTGGTGGACTAAATATGGAGGTGGGAAGGAAGGAGGTCACCATGAAGATGCCTATATTTCTGTTTTATTCCCAGTTTAAAAGGATCTGAACTGCAGAGAAGAAGATGATAAATTTGGTTTGGGACATGTTGAGTTTGAGTTGTCTTTAAGACTCCCAAGAGCACATGTCAAATATATAGTTTGATTCATGGATGGAGCTCAGAAAGAAGTCTTGGCTAGAGATATAATCTATGGCTTATGTGCACAGAGGGGGAGCAGAAGCACAGCTCTGTCTCAAGAACACACTTTGATAACCAACAAGTCACCAAGAAAATAAGAAAGATGGAGCTTAAAGCAGATAAGCAATATTGGGCTTAGTTGTAGAAAAGGATTGCCCCTTGAATAGCAAGGAATAAATAGGTGGCCCACAAACACATACTAAACCTCTGGGCATGTTTTTTCTTATTGCATCTAAAGATTTTCTGAATTGGTCTCCAGTGGACAATGTAGGCGTGAAATACAGATAGTGTGGCTCATCTGAATAGGAGCTTTTTTCAGATAAATGCATGGAAAATGTCAGGAATGCAAGAAATTAAGGATTTATCAAGAGTTATAGAATATAAACTGTTTAAGAAGGAAAATGAGAAGAAGAAATGTTTGATTGTGGGTTAAAAAAAAATAGCAGGGCCAGTAGGTGAGACAGTGTAGTGATGTCACAGTGCAGTCCTAATGGGGGTACATAAATCAGCAAGCCAGGAGAGGAGGTTCTGGAAGAGTAAAGTGGCTGGTGTATCGATTTCGAAAATGAAGCAATTACAAATGACAAGGCCCAAGGTGTGACCATAGGAGTGGGTGGTTCAGTGGAAGGAGAAGAACATTTTTGGAGATAAGCAGGTTGAAGGTCCAAGGACCATGCAGCTGAAGAGATCTTCCATGCTGACACTGAAGACCCTGAAAGGTTATAAAGGGAAGGCTGCAAGCCAGGTGCCAGGGTTCTCAGTGAATAAGGGAAAATGACCTTGACTAAAGTGAGGAAGAGAATCGAGTAAGAGAGCTGAAGAGTACTACCTTCAGAACAGCATGTCTTTGTCATGGTCTTCTTGAACAACTCGGCTAAGGATTAATGATTTAAAAACAAAGCTGAGAACAATCTCTCCACTCATCCTTGAAATATATGGGATGTGATAAAATAAATAATGTTGCCACTTGAGAGGGATACAAGAGAAGCGGTCCTTAGGGGAGAACAGTTTCAAGGAAGTCATGAGGTAAACAGAGCTTTTGGAATGGGGGACTTGATACAACTGAACATTTAATCATGTTGCAACAAACAGTTCTACTTGACATGATGGAAGAGTAAGAGATGAGAAGGGAGGGTTCTGGGTCAAAGCATAACAGGAGAGAACATTATAATAGAGATGAGATGTTGTACTATAGATGACAGATGATGCTAGAATGGACACTGGTTAATAAAAACAGGAATGACAAATTGAAAGTCAGCATCAGGGGCTGGGGATGTGGCTCAAGCGGTAGCGCGCTCGCCTGGCATGCGTGCGGCCCGGGTTCGATCCTCAGCACCACATACCAACAAAGATGTTGTGTCCGCCGAAAACTAAAAAATAAATATTAAAAATTCTCTCTCTCTCTCTCACTCTCTCTCCTCTCTCACTCTCTCTTTAAAAAAAAAAAAAAAAAAGAAAGTCAGCATCATTTTGAGAATGCACACTGATAATGGTAATCAGAAATAAATGTCTTGGCTGAGGTGGTGGCAAATAGATACCATAGTCCCTATGTGCTATATTGGTTGATGACTAGATTCAGGTAGGGTTTATCAGCTGCAATACTACTGACATTCTGAGCTAGAATGGTTTTTGCTGTGGGGAGTTGTCATATACATTGTATGATGTTTAACAGGATTCTTGGCCTCTACCTACTAAATGCCAATCATACCCTCACTCCTGTAGATAACCCAAAATGTTGCCAGATGTTGCACAATATACCCTCATTCCCCATTGAGTAAAACTGACCAAGTGCAGCGGACTCATGTGGGAAGAGCAGAGGCATTACACTTGCTATAGCAATGCCAGCATTTCTGAACACATTCTTGGAACTAGTCACCTTTAATAACTTCAGAGTCATGGAAAAAAGCTGGTATCATTATTTAATAGACATGCTCAATTCTTAATATTAAAAATGTATTCTTAATGTTTATCACATGTCTTATTCATTGCTCTGAAGACCTTTTGACTATTTCCTTGAGGATGATAAAGATTTGCCTCCAATGAGAATATGCCAAGTGCACTCTCTTGGCTCCCACTGTTTCTGGAACATGCCAAGCTACTCCTTCCACTCCAGATCTCAGGTCATAGAGCACTTCCTCAGAAAGGCATTCTTATTGTATTTATCCTGTACTTTTCCTTCAGAGCATTTTTCACGACTATATTTGCATTGCTGATGGTGTGATTATTTAATGTCTATTTTTCTCATGGAATAGCCGTTTCATGAGGGCAGGTACCTTATCTGTTTTATTCATAGCCGGGTCATCTGAACCAAGTAGTGCTTGGCTCAATAAGTATCTATTTAAAAAGTGAATTATTAAAGGAAAATGTTATCAAGATGTTGAGAGTAAGCATTGCACTCCCCAAAGTGATTGCTTTAAATCATTTTAAAGCCATATTCATTGGGGATAATATTCATACATGTGCATAGTTTTCTGAATTGTTTTAAAAAATCATATACCTTTGTGGTGGTGTACTTTTTGTTTGAGGGAAGTTATTATTGCAAATAAGAAAAAGAAAAAAAAAGAAAAAAAGTAATAGCATTCAAAGAACCACGAAAATTCTTCAGGTTATTGACCAACAACTAGTATTTAGACCTGTGCCATCACACCAAAATCATAAAACTTTCACTGGTTGGTTTATTCCTTCAAATATGTGTTCAGCCTCTGCTCTGTACTTGGTCCTGGAATGTGCAGTGTGACCATTTCAGGGCTCAATAGATGAAGCAAGGATGTCATCCTACAGTGTATACCTGAGGCAGCGTTCAGACGGCATTGTCTAGCTGGGTTCCTCAGGGTCTCAGTCTTAGAAGTTTGCAGAGGAATCAGCAAGCATTCCAGCTAGATAAAAAGATAAAAAAGAAGAGCATATTGAGCTAAATGCAAAAAAAGCACATTCTGGGTGTCCTGATGCTAATGTATTAGAGTCCTGAGGAGACGGCAGGAGAGCTCCATTGTTGACATGTAACATTTTGATACCAGGCTCTTTTAACATGCAATGGTTCTAGATATTTTGAAATTTTTAAGCTTTTTCACATTATTCAAGGACAAGAAAGTCAAATATATTTGAGAGTCAATAATATTTAATTAAAGATTGAAATACAAAATAAAACATCAGATGGCCAAAGGGAAAAACTGATTTGATAAAAGAAATTTGATGATCTAAATCACTGATACTAGTTGACTTGTCCTTCACAGAGATTTTACTTCCCTTCCAAACATGCTTAATGAAATTAAGTTAAAGTCAAGTACTTCTTGGCTAAGTGTTTACAGAATGATGATTTTCTATTCAAGGAGCAGATTTCTGAAAACAAGATGAAAAAAAATGACATATAGAGGATGAAAATTAGCAGGAAATGAAGACTGGATTCTTACAGGATTAGCATAATTGAAATATGTAATAGGATGCAGTTGTCAGGCTTTAAATGGCTCCTTGGCTATATACACTTACTCACTTACTTCCTGCTCCCCACTCTTGTCTTGGTTTTAAATCATTGATGTATCTCTAAACAGAAAAATAATTATTTAAACAGTCTGGGACCTGGTCCATGACTACACTTTACAACTCTCTCTAGAGGGTCTAGCTCCCATTTTCTAATACATACAAGTAGCAAAATTAATTGCAATCTGGATAAGTTAAATAGGCTTCCTTCTGTCTCAATTTTATTTTGAAAAGCGAAAACAGGGTGAAAATGCCTATGAAAGGAATATGCTAAACTGTGCCTATTTCTACTGATTTGTATAAAAAAAAAGAGAGCTACAATTTGCAATCTGACTAAAATACAGGATTTATTATATTGGACAGAAACCCTCAATTGGTATGATTGTATTTCATTGTTAGTGATTCAAACAGTTTTTATACAATTGAATCTTTTAATTCTTATTTTTGTTTTTAATTATGGAAAACAGGATATCTATACTTTAATTTATTTCTAATGCAAGTTTTGATAAACCTAAAAGCAAACATCATTTTTAAATGATTCATGAGGGGTGAGCAGCACAGGTGGTCAGAATGATTCTAGGTACATTGTTTAATTAGCTGAGACACTTGCTTAGCAACCCACTGTTGCTACAGTTTCCTTTCAGAATCCAGGTTATAAACTCGAGGCTGTTATATCCTAACACAAACACTAACAGAAATGGACACTTGAGCTTTAAAATTGCAAAGAATATCTTTTATTACAGAGAGGTGAAAAAGCTTAATCTATCTGAAAGCCCAATGTTTTGAAAACTCTTCCAATAATCAGATGAATGGAGAATACGGATCATAAAAGTTATGTAATTAACAATTAAAGGACAAATCTAACTTGATATTTTTCAAATATTTCAAACATGATCATTGAAAATTATAAGATAAACTGCCTTCTATAGACACTTACTTTTTGGAGACCAACTCACCAAATTATCTCTTCTCCAAAATTACCCACTGATAATCTGCTACATCCTGCAAAGCTTAGTGAAATGGATACCACTTTAAAGGTGAGTCAAAATGAGTTATGAAATCACCATTGAAAAATTTTTCTTACTTTTTATTATTTACTATTTTTATATGCATTTTTTACTATTTAATTTGATTAAAGTCATAAATTTAGTTGGATTAAAGTTAAAATTTTTAGGCAAATGCACTCTTTTTATGGAAACATCCCTGACTACTCTCAGTACAGTGTACATACAATATGGCTGGTTGTCAGTGCCAGCCATTTAGACCTCTTCTCCCTCAGCTAGCTTCCTTGCACTTTTTCACATGCCTGGAATGTGGATTTTTTCCTAATTCAAGATGCTCAACTTTTCCCATGAGCTCAGGGAAATACAAGACATCTCCTGTCTTTCCCCTCCCAAGAATCCACACTTGGATTCAGAGCTGGGCCAGCATGATAGAGCATTGAAGGGAAAGGCTCAGGTTCCTCCAGGCACCCAGCTCCTAGGGCTGCTTGCGCACCTTAAGAAACATTACCTACATTTATCACAAACCCTAAGGGGAGTGCTGGGTGGGGTTGGCAGCATGGGGCATAACTCTTTTCCTATGAATTGAGAGTGACCACCTCAGTGGTCTCTTTCAACTAGTCCCCTACAACTTTGTAACCCACTGGCAAGACCAAGATTCTCTCCTTGACCCAAATCCAGTCAGGCTCTTTTAAGTTCCCACCCCCCAGCAAATAGTCCCTGCCCATAGTCATATCTTCAAGAACTTTTACTCAACCACTGAATAAATAAAAAATATCACTTTAATGAACACAGAATTTATATTCTGAATATTTATTCTCTGAATAGTAAAGGTGGCAATAAAAATAGTTAAGAAAATGTATATTACATATTTCAGTATCATTACATGAGCTTCTCAGTTCAGTTTAAGGAACTCAAGAAGGAAGGAGGGGATTTTTCTGTGCAGCATAACTACTTTAAAGGAACATGCAGGGTAGGGTACCAGAATATGCCATTCTAAACTATGGGTCTTTCATTAATGGCCATTTGAGAATTAGCTGCTGCAGGAAAAACTCTAACAGGACACAAATTTTCCTTTTGTAAGGAGAATTTTCATTTACAAAGGACTGATGTATCATGGAGTCTCAGTAAATGTCAATATGCACTTTCTTTTATTATTATATATACAAATATGAATTCTATTGAGATTTGCCCAGGTGACAGGTATGTGGGTTAATTTTTACTTATGTTTTACTTTTTGCCAAAGTAGTTAACATGACAAGTACTAATCGTTTCATATCTTATTAATGAGTTTTTAAAAGTACTACTTATTCCTGCTATCTGTAATTTATAGTAATTAAAGGGAATGATCACCAGTTATTAAACAAGTAGAAGTAAAATATAAGACATACAGAAGTGATACAATAGAAGAGTCCAGATATATTTATTTATTTATTTTTGGTCCCAGGGATTGAACCTGGGGCACTTAACCACTGAGTCGATTTCCCAGTTCTTTTTATTTTAAGACAGGGCCTCACTTAAATTTCCAAGGCTGGGCTCCAACTTGCAATCCTCCTGACTCAGCTTCCTGAGTAGCTGGGATTACAGGCATGTGCCACCATGACCAGTGAGTTCAGAGACTTTTATACTTATTATGAATTGTAGACATAGGTCATAACCACAAAAACATAGCCACATTAGATAATTTTCCAATGTACTCAATGACTTCTCGATTCCAATTCAATATCTAATTAATATGCCTTGAAAGGAAATATTGCATTAAAGCATAAAACATATTGGGATATGTGCAATGGTCCTAGTCATTATTTTATTTATGTATTACATGAGATGACAATTTATCTTTAACTCTGGGATTTCTGTTTATCACATGAAGTGATACATTTTTAATATCAGTTCATTAGCATGTGGTACCTAAAAAGTAATAATAGATGTTCCTTTTGTCTGAACAGCAAATATCCAAGGGTCTCCCACTGGCATATTTTCCTGTACAGAATGTGCATTCCTGAATATTAACAAGGATGCTTTCCATTTCAGAGATTGAAAACACCCAAGTTATTCCTCCAAATAAAAATTAGCAGGGCTTAACTGTCACAGTAAAGGTCCAATGTGTGATCAAAAGTTCAGTTTGCCACCTCAGTAGAAATTTAGGCCCAAAGAGTAAAATCGTCCCATTCTTACTTCCAAAACCCTACAACTATTTAATACAGACAAGACTGATTATCTGGTCAGAAGTGGTGATGCACACCTACAGTCTCAGTGACTTGGGAGGCTAAGGAAGGAGAATATCCCTGGTATGAGGCCAGACTCAGCAACTAAATTAGTGAGGCCCTATCTCAAAATAAAAAATAAAAAAGGATGGGGATGTAGCTTGGTGATAAAGCACCCCTGGGTTCAATCCCTACTATCAAAAAAAAAAAGACTTGATTATTCATAACATACTCCCTGAGATTATAACCTTGAAGCTTTCCTATTGAACAACTGATATTAAAATTTTAACTCAAAAAATTTGAAAACAATGACTATTTCACCTAGTATCATTAATAAAATGTATTTTGATCTGTATTATAGTAAACAATGCTTTACATGAATGAACTGGTTTAATTCTCAGAACTTGATATAGAAAAGAATATTTTTTTTCACTTTGTTGGTAAAAAATCTGTAGGTAAGGAACTCAACAAAAGTCACAGAACTAAGAATTGGTACTGTCAAAGATCAAAACTGGGTCTGTTTGAACAGATACTTTTTAATTTCTGCTAGGGTTACATCCTGATAAGCCCATTGTAAACCAAAAATATCTTGAAAATTCACTTAGGAAACTTAACCTACTCCACCATAGGTTAGTAACTGCAGAGTAATGACTGCTCACCCTCCTGAGCCCCCGGCTGACTGAGAGCTGCAACCTGGCATCATGAAAGTATACTATAGTATATCACTATCCTGGGAAAGTATCACAATTCAAAATACAGTTTCTACTAAAGGTACATCCCTTTCATGCCATCGTTAAATTTTTAAAAAATGTAAATTGAACATTCATTCATCTGCAATAGTCTGCATTCTGAATTGTTCTGCTCTAATCCCAAATTGTATTAAAGCCATAAAACTACTACTTTCAAAGACATCTAAAATAATAAAAATAAGTTACATGAAAATTACAGAAGAAATATAGTCAGTGAATTCTTAACATTATAAGACATAAATATGTACATTTTGATATACTAAGTATTTCTTAAAATCCTATGAGAGAGGGAAAAGAATCAAGAGGGAAAAGATTAAATATCTTTTTGAAGATGGACTTCACTAAAGGTTGACAGAACACACAACAAGTTTATGTTGTCCCAGCACAACAATACCAGAAAACTAAATATCTATAATAAGAAAAGAAAAAACTTTTGTAAAATTATACAACACACTGAATCACAAAGTGTCAGTATTGTCTACTATTCTACTTTACATTTTACATATTTGAAAGCACCTAGAATGGTGCTTAGTACACCGTGTTACATAGTGAACATTAGCTTGATTCTCCTTTCCCATCACCTAGATGGAAATATTGAGGGCACACTTGTCAACAGTGTATTTAAGATTAAAAGCTGAAAGAGAAGCTGAACAGGTTGGATGGCACAGTTAGCTCCAGGGAGAATCTGATTAGATGAAGTTAACAAGGCTCAAAAAATGTTGCTGTATTTCATTTCTTTTTATTATCAAAATGAAGGAGAAGTAGCTTAACAGTCACATGAGATTTAAAAAACAAAACAACCCATAACCCTACATTTTTTTAAAAAATCATTTGTATAATTATGCATAGTAGTCAAAAGAGTTTAAGTCAGAATTCACTAATATTCTTAATATATAATGTATTTATATATCAATAAGAATAAGATGAACAACTCCATAGAAAATAATGGTCAAAGAGCACAGATAAATCATCAAAGTGGAAATATAAAGAAACAATCAATATTTGTTCAACCTGTTTAGTAATAAAAATTTCAAATAAATAAAAAAAATGCCAGTTCTTTCCAATGGAGCAAGGAAAAGGAACCTCTCACACATGCCCACAGGTATTTAAATTGGTAGAGGGCACTTGTAAATATGGACCAGAGGCTTTAAAATGTGCAAACCCTTAACCCAGACATTCTATATCTAAAATATACCCTATAAAATAATCAGATAAGCATGCATAGGTATAGCTACAGGAGGTTTTACTGAAGTGTTGTTTATTCAAGCAAAAAATAGAAGTTATAAATGAGGGGATGAGTTTTTCTTCAGTGAAAAAACAAGTAACTTAACAGCAAAATGAGAAGGCAGATAAATTCTTGAAAAAAAATATTTACATATTTTAAGAGAAAATATCAGAGTAATAAAATTATATTGTATTATGCAAAATAACTTCTGTAAGAAAACATGATTTTCATCTTGTGAAAAATACATTTATGTGTGTGTGTGTGTGTGTGTGTGTGTGTGTGTGTGTATATATATATATATATATATATATATATATATATATATATATATATTTGTACCAGAGATTAAACCCAGAGGCACTTAACCACTGAGCCACAAACCCAGCCCATTTTATATACATATATATATGGTCTTGGTAAGTTGCTTAGGGCTTTGCTAAGTTACTGAGGCTGGCCTTGAACTTGTGATTCTCCTGCTCAGCCTCCCAAATCACTGGGATTACAGGTGTGCACCTCTGTGCCCAGCATGAAAATACTTTTTAATTTTGAATATCTGTATTTTCCAATGTTTCTACAATAAACATATGCTTTGTACATAATTTAGAAGGATAAAAAAGAAAAGGAGACTTTGCTCTACATCCTAAATCTAGCACTTACCAGTCATATAATCTTAGTCAAATTGGTTAATTCCAGCACTCAGTGCCTTCAGATACAGAACTGACACAACAATCAATTATACCCCTCAGGGTCAGTTGGAGGATAAAACTAAGAGTAAAAGCACTTTGAAACTGAAAACTGCTTCATAAACATTAGTTGTTATTACTGGCTGACAAAACATTCAGTAAGACAATCTTATAAAGAGGCTGGGGGAAAACCTGATAGACTCTCAGGGGACATTAAGAGAAGTGTGAGGAAAATGTGAGTCTCCTACCTGCCCAGGTCATATCTTAAACATATATATATATATGTTAAATATATATATATATATATATATATATATATATATATATATATATACACATACACACACACGTATGTATATACAGATATATACATACGTGTGTGTATAATGTGTGTGTGTCTAGATACACACACACACACACACACACACACACACATTTTTTTTCCTGAGGTTTGTTGAATCCGTGGATGCAGAATCCTCAGCTATAAAAGACCAACTACAGTTTGTTGAAAGACACACAAGAGGTGATGAAACCAAGCTTCAATCATAGCAGAGCTGCCTCCAGAGTCCACACTCTGATCCACAGCTAACAGGAAGAAGGGATCGTATTCCAGGATTCAGTTACACCCTAAAGTGCTGAAGAGATCTACCAACAGTTTCAGGAACCACCTAGTACCATTCCTGGAGAATGAAGGCAACAGTGACTCAATACAAAGGACGTTTTCAATAATCTAAAGTGCTCAAAGGCTATGTAAGTTAATATTTCCATCACTGGAAGTAAAAGATGGAGCAATGGCACACTCAGGGTTGTTCCAAAGAAAACTCAAAGGCCCCTAGGTCTGTCTGATTTGCAGAATCTAACACCAGAGGATCAGGACCTATAGCCACCAATTTCTGGTATCTCCCAAAGAGGCCCCAGTTACGGGCTGAATTGTATCCCTCCCAAATTCATATGTTGAGTTCTTAACCTCCAATATCTCAGATTTTGTTTGCAGATAGTGCCTTTAAAGATGTAATTAAGCTAAAAAAAAAGTCACATGAGTGGGCCCTAATCTTATACCCTGTGGGTATAAGCAGAGATGGCTAAGTATCTAGAATGTCAAGCCCAGTCTGATCTGTGCCTAAAGAACCTGCCACCTCCTAAAACTCAGTTCCTGAGGCTGCGCTATACACCTGCATGACTTTTCCATTACTTAGGATGTTTTTTTTTTTTCCCTCAGCAGGCCTTCTACCAACCTGCATTTCATAGGTAGCCCTACCAGCTTATTATATATGATCATAAATGTATGAATTCTTTGCAGTGTGGTTCTGCTACTGGTTCTACTCAAGAGGGAAAGGGAAACACTGCCATTTTCATGTGCTAGGGGAGGTGGAAACCCAGTTCCAACTGAGTACATGGTAGTCAGATGAATACAGGCAAAACCCTTAGCCATCTGATCAACTCATCTCTCTGCCTGAAACTGTTGTGATAAAGGCAAACTCCTTAAAATGGCACCATTGCATATCTTTCTAGCTTTATGTTTTGCCACTTGGTCCTTTGGCTTTTGCTCACAATCATGTAAACCAACTCATCCATGCTGAACTGTTCTATCATTTCAGAACACTGGTAACCACTATCTCTACTCCTTTCTGCCTGGTTAGTTCCTATTCATTTTGCAAGTCTCAGAGATCACCTCTTCTTGGAATCTCTCCCTGACCCTCCCAGGTCAGAGTTAGTTACTCTCCCACATGCTCTAAGAGTACCTATACATCAACACTCAACAGCATATTCACCTCATTAGCACAGTCTGCATTCCTATTGCCATTCTGGCCTTCTAAGTCCCCACCAGAATCATGCATTAAGCTCTGCCTACAATATTTGAAAGCTTTTCCAGTCTGCATCTCTAAACTTTTCAAAATTCTTCCTCCAAACCAGAGATGAGGACTATACTGGAAACTATACTAGAGGGCACTGTATTATATTCTGGCAAAGAACTTGGCTACATTTTGTCCATGTCCTGAGACTCTGGGTGAGGATGAATTTAAAAACTATAGACTTATTAATCTGGTAGAATAAACTTCAAGGCAGCACAGCATTCAATCAGTGGCATGAACATCACGGGTGCTTTTAGCTAGATTTACTGTGATAATCAGGAGCAAAAACCAGAGCTAAAGGATTTCCAAAACTTGCAATTTGGCTAGTGGATATAAACTGGGATGCTTATTGAAGCTCCTAAAGACATGTTAAGTACTTTGCATAGAAACAATAAGCAAGATGCTTATGGGACCATTTCAGAAATGTGCAAGATCATACCTATTGCAGGCACAAAGGTACAGAAGGGAAAATTCCTTTGAAAAGAGATCATTCAGGTGCTCAGAGGCTGCTGCATCTGTGATTCCAGGGGGCCCAGGTATTGTGAGAGCTGGCATCAGACCTTGGCATTATACGTGAAGTGCTGGTTCTATGGTATTGCAGGATGATAGGGTCATGAAGGCTTATACTAAGACTTCAAAGGAAAGTCTGGGAGACTAGGAAAAGTGCAGCAGGATCAGATCTCTATGGGCCACGCTTTAGGGGGTGATATGTGTAGATGTGAAGGTAAAGCTGAAGCTAGAATAGAGACCAAAGAAATCAAGAGTTGCCAATAAAATGGACCATCTGCCAAGAAAAGCTGCTGGCTACCGAGAGAGCCAGACTAGAAAGAGCCCATGTGCACTGAACTGACAAGGCCAAAGGTATTGTGCTGCCTAAGTCTTAGGAGAGAACATTAAGCAGCCATGTGTCCTAGATTCTGTATGTGGAGTTAAGGGTGGGGCCCATTGTCTGGATAGTTTAGGTCTTGTTTTGGTCCTGTCCTTTCTTTCTCTGCTCCCATTCTTCCCTGTTTACTGTATATTGGACATATATGTAACATGCTTTTGATTTTTACAGGGGCTCACAGCCAAAAGTTCAAAGTCAGAGGAGACTTTGAACTTGAGTAATGCTAAAACTGTTAAGACTGCAGGACTCTTGGAGAGAGACTAAATGCATTTTTCATAAGCTTTTCGTGGCCAGGAGTGAAATGTTATGATTTGGATATGAGGTGTCCTCCCAAAACTTCTGTATTAATACAGAAAAGTTCAGAAATTCAATAATTGGATCGTGAGAGCTGTAATCCAATCAGTCCATCCTAGTGTGAATGAGTGGGTGGTTAACTACAGACAGGTGGTATGGCTGGAGGAGGGGCGTCACTGTGGGTGTGTCCTGTAAGAGTGCCTCTTGCCTGAGGCCCCTTCCCTACACCACCAACCCTGCTTCCAGACCCCGCCTAGGATGAGCAGTTTTCTTCCGCTGGGCTCTTCCCCTATGATGTGTTGCCTCACTTTGGACCCAGAACAATGAAGTCAGCTGTCTATGGACCAAAACCTCTGAAACCATGGATCCCAAATAAACTTTTCTTCTTCTAAGTTGTTCTTATCAGGCATTTTGGTCACAGCAATGCAAAAACTGACTAAAACACTATCATCTTGTTTATAGGCAGAATCCACATCTATCTTGCTCATTGTTGGAATCCTCAGGACTACCATTATTGTTATAAATCCTTAAAAGCAGAAAAGTAAAAGTACAATGTATTTCTGTTTTAGAACGAAGACCATGAAATCTTAATGACAGATATTTGCGTATATTGAACCATAATGTTTCAAATTACATTATGAAATGCATTCTCTAAAAGAATAAAATACTACATTGTATATGAAAATTTTTCCTTATGTAAAAATCAGGACAAAGTATCTAGTCACCCTAATGAATATGGCTGGAGACCTTGAGAACCAAACTAAAATATAATATTTAAGTCAGTTATTCCAGTCACATTAGCACACCCCTTTTCAGCTCTCAGTTTAATTTAATTTTTAGTTCCATCACTGCTCTATGAATAGAAACATAAAATGCTTGGATCAGTTACACAGTCTTGTCAAAATAACCTAACCTGCAATTATAACATCCTGAGGTGCTTTTTTAAAATGTTGCCATGAAAACTTTTTCATTAAAGAATTTCTTATAGTTCTCACATCATTTAAAATTAAATTATCCATCTGCATCTTTACAGATGGCATAATGTAGATCTTGAGCATTTTGCTATTATAAATTATTTTTATGATTTATAGCATAATACCATATAGCATGGCAAAATCATTAATGTGCTACATATGTGCAATTATTTTATTTCATTAGACAACCCTGTATAAAAAAGTTCTTAATCAGACAGTAAATGACCATTCTTTTGTTAATGTTTCCCTTCTAACAAATAGAAAACACATGGTTTAGAACCATATGATCTAGATGTAATCCAAGCTCCATTTTAAAATACAGCAATGGTCTTAATTTTGAATTTTAAAATATTAACTGTTCATTTATCAAATATTTGCTAAATGCTTAATACAGGATCCACTGAACAAGATATGATGAAAAACAAAAAGATTTAAAATATCTACCTTCAAAAATCTTATAATCTACAAAATAAGGAATAATATCTCCACATATACCCTGATATTATAAATGCAGTATATTCTGCATTTTCTGCTATTGAGTAATATACAGATATTTTTTCATTTAAAAAACGAGAATTGAAGCATATTATATACATTAGTATGTTACTATTTTGTACCCCTTTAAAAGCTGATGTGTATCTTACAGCTGCAAGAAGCACTGGGACAGGGAAAATGCTGTTGCTCAAGTACCTACACATGGAGGCTAGCAGTATGTATGTACGTTTGCTATTACATTTAATTTTTATAACAATCTACCCTTATAAGAATTAAATGTGTCCTTTCTTTCTTTTTCTTTTTCTTTTTTCCCCCCAGTGAAAAAACATGGTCTCAACAAACTGAAATGTTCAAGGTAAGAAAAGCTAATAACTGGTGCAGTTAAGATGAAAATCCCCAGTTCTCTTGTATTATACTGTATTATATTATCCTTCCAAAGGAAAGATTGGTGTCCTTTAGAGTGCTGGGCAAAAGTTAAACACAGAAACACTGAAGAATAGAGAGAAACTTCTTTCCAGATGAGAACAACACATTCAAAGATATGAAGGCCCCTGAGCTATAATTTTATGAATGAGAATCCTGGACAAGCTGGAGGTATAGTACAGTAACCTGATAGAAAGAGTGGGGTACAGAAGTAGATTGCTTAGATCTGCAACCTGATTCCAATACTGGTTTTGTATTTTTGTCAGTGTTTGCATTGTGGTGACTAAAATACTTGACAATAACAACTTACAGGAAGAAGAGTTTATTTGGGGCCCACAGTTTCAGAGATCTCAATCCATAGATGGCTGACTCCATTACTCTGGGTCCACAGTGAGGCAGCACATCATGGGGCAAGAGCCCAATGAAGAAAGGCTACTCAGCTCCTGGAGGTGTTGGGAAGGAGAAAGAGGGAGTGGAGAAGGGGCCACAGGGAAGATGTACCTTCCAGAGCACACCCCAATAACCTCTTCTAGCCATGCCCTACCTGCCTATAGCTACCACTCAGTCATTCAAACTAGGATGGACTGATAAGGTTATGGCTCTCATGATCCAATCATTGCAACTCCAAATGTTCCTGCATCATTAATACAGGAGCTTTGGGGGAACACTTTGTATAACCCATAACATTGTGTGAACTTTTAGTTACCTAATTTCTCTAAACCTAAATTTCCTAAGAAATTAAGAAGGTGTAAAAGTGGAACTTAATAAAAGACAGATTCCCAGTTACAGATGGTGGATTGAACACATGTCCATTGAAATGTTTACACTGATTGCAACACGCATCCTAATTTCAGGAATGCTAAATTTCAAAAACAATGTCTTTTCACAAGGAAATTGCCCAAATAAACCATAGTAAATGGATTTAAAAACAACAATAAATATACAAGATCAAAGGGAACAAGAAATAGTAGCCATAAAACCTACTGAAGCTTAAGAACAGATGGATGCATAATAGCTGATTTCATACAGAAGGTGAATTCTACTCTGTTAAAGAGGAATGCAAAGAAAAATTCTAATTTGCATCAAGGAATATATATGTTGGAAGATTCAGGAACTGATGGTACCAGCATGAGGTTCAAACTATGGACTGTCCTCCTGAAATTGATATGCTAATATCCTAATAACCAATGTAATGCTTTGTTTTGTATCCATCTTGATTGGCTCATATCTCCTTCCTCAAGGCAGACCATAGGAACTAGAATTTTTCTTCCTCAACAATATGTCATAGATGTTCTAACCTTCTACTTCCTCTGGCTTTCTGGAGCTCTGAAAAAAAGAAAGGGCAGGGAGGGAGAGAGAGAAGGGAGGGAGGAAGGGGATGGAAGAAAGGAAAGTCCAACAGTAACTCATAAGACCTTGCTTGTTCCAAAAGGTTCACCCCTCATTTCCTGGAGGAAGGAGTGCTGCACAGAGAGACCAAGAATAATACTGGAGCAGACAGATCTTGATGGGATTCTCCACTCAGTCTACTAGCCTTGGCTCATGCCCTTTTTGTCCAATCACATATTCACATAGTTGTCCAGGCCTTACTTCAGTCACACCTATGCAATCAAGTCTCCATATAAACCAAAAGGACATGGTTCAGGGGGCTTCTGTGTAGCTGAATACGGAGGTTCCTGGAGATTGGCACACACAGAGGAGGCATGGAAGCTGCAGGCCCCTTCTCCCATATCTCAACCTATGCATCTCTTCATCTCTGTCCTTTGCAACATCTTTTGTGTTAACCAGTAAACGTTAAGTGTTCTGCGACGCGCTTGAGCAGATTACTTGAACACAAGGAGGAGGTTGTGGGAACACTAATTTACAGCTGCTCAA
Organism: Spermophilus citellus; assembly: GCF_964194105.1. NCBI lineage: Eukaryota > Metazoa > Chordata > Mammalia > Rodentia > Sciuridae > Spermophilus > Spermophilus citellus. The sequence continues at coordinate 105,354,501 of NC_138186.1, read as the reverse complement.
TCAGAAGTACAAGTAAAACAAAATGAAACTTGCAACTAGCATCTGAAGTGAGGGTGGGCACTGGGATCTCAATCTGTAGAGCCTAACTCTATCTCCAGGTAGACAATGTGAGAATTTAATTGAATTAGTGGACACAGCTAGTGTCCCCAGCTGCAGAATTGCTTCTTGCTGGTGGAGAGCAATCCTCACACCTTTTAGTGTCTTCTGTGTTGGTTGTGGTGTGAGAGCAGAGAAAAACAGGTGCTTTGTTTTTCCTAATCAGGAGGTAGTTATGAAGGTGCAGCCTTCATGATGCCATTAATACCCTTATAAGAAGAAAAAAATGTTTTTCTGTCTGTCTGCTCTCTATCATGTGAAGATATGGTGGGAATTCGGCCATCTGCCAACCAGGAAGGGAGCCCTCACCAGACACCTGGTCTGCCAGCACCTTGATATTTAGCTTCCCAACCTCCACGTTATGAGAAATAAAATGCTTGTGTTTAAGCCACCCAGTCTATGTCTTTGTTATAGTGACCCAAACTGTCTGAGACAGTTGCAATAGAAAACTGGGGAAAATCTGTTTTAAAAGCAGTCAAGACTCCTAAACCCCCACCCCTTTCCTGCCTCACTGGTCCTGCCTCATCCCAGTGGCAGATTGGATATTTGCTGTCTAGAGGGAATGACAATTTAGACTGGGCATTACAGACATAGTGGATGATGGAGATGCTTTGCTTTCATGTCCCACTCAGCTTCCAGAATACCAGTAGTTAGGTTCATACCATTCAGGGGAATTAGAGTATTCCTTGGGGTATATAAGCCAATAGTAAAATCTAAAGGTCAGATGTAAAATGAACAGCTCAACCTGATCACTTTACCAAGTAGACCCTGGGTAACAAGCCTACCCATGTATTCAGAGCTTCTGGTCATCTCTTTTTCTCCCTCTCTCTTTAAAATGGGTGACTATCCAAGGATCACCAAAAGTTTGAAAAGAACAGAAGAGAATCACCAAACCAAAGAAATATAAAACTAAAACTAAACCTAAAACATTTTTCCCCCTGGGCTTAGAGTATAGCTCAGTGGTAGATCACTTGCCTAGCATGTTCAAGAACTTGGGTTCAAGTTCAATCCTGAGCACCACAAAATAAATACATAAAATTTAAAAAGAGAAAAAAGTCTCCAATGTGGAATTCTATACTCAAACAAAATTATCAATTTTTTAAAAGTGTTAAAGTAGAATAAAGATGTTTACACAGTTGCAATGTATAAATAATCTCCTAACTACTTTCCCAGGAAGTTACAAGGGATATTTTCTACCTAAACAAAGGACTATATGAAGAAAAAGGAAGACATGATTCAGGAAACCAAGAATTCAATTACAAAAAGTTCATGACAGGAATCTCCAAGTGATGGTGAAGGGAAATCCCCAAACTACAACTATGAAGAACACTCAGACTAGAGCAGTTCAAGAGGGACCAGAGAGACTTCCCCAAGAAGGTAAAACTGATAGAAAACTGATAGGAATAACAAAGCTGTGTGAGAGAGAAACAGCGCTCATGGTTTGATTATGAAGAGCATTTAGATTGCCATGGCCATATAAAAATAGAATACAGATCCAAATAAAATATCAGTGTAGCTAAATTAAGAGAATGAAGGGACAGGGAGTGAGCAAATGTGTTACAGGAGATGGATGAAGAGGGAAACCAATAGACTCAAACCAAAAAGAACTGGCAACATGAGCATGTTGCTGAGAAATATCAAAATAAAAATCCAAAAGAATTGAACACAGCTGCCTCTTTTTTATTAGTTCTAATCAGTTATACATGACAGCAGAAAGCTCTTTGATTCATTGTACACAAATGGAGCAGAATTTTTCACTTCTCTGGTTGTATATGAAGTAGAGCCACATCATTTGTGCAATCATACATGTACCTAGGGTAATGATGTCCATCTCATTCCACTGATCTTTCCCACCCCCATGCCCCCACCCACCCCCGTCCCCTTTGCCCCATCCAGGTTCCTCCACTCATCCCATGCCCCCCATTATGGATTAGCATCCACTTATTAGAGAAAACATTTGGCCCCTGGCTTTTTGGTATTGGCTCATTTCATGCATCTGCTGCTTCTATACCTCTACATAATAGTCTTGTGAATTATCTGACTCTTCAAATCATGTGTGAATATAATGCTGATAAGATAAAAACTCATCTTACAATATATACAATTTAATTAGCTGAATTACAACTTAATTAAACTTATGAGATATATAATTAAATGAGATAATCTAGAGTATATATCAATATATTATTGAAAATACATTAATGCAAAAGACACATATTAATATTATCTTTGGGCTTTATCTATGTTTTTGTGTTTTTTTTTTTTCAGTGCTGGAGATACATCTCAGGGCCTTGTTCATGCTAGGCAAGTGCTTTACTACCAAGCTACACCGTCAACCCATATATTATTATCTTGATGATGACACTAAGATGATGGTAGTGATGATGAACCTTTAGATGTCAGTCTATTTTAGCTCTAAACAGAGAATAATACTTTTGAATCCATCTTTGCCTTTTTCCTAATGGAGTCTTAGCAAAGCCAGGTCGTACACAGTAACTACCTTACCAGCAATGGTTAAGGTACAGAGATAGGTGGGGCACAGCACAGCACCAATATCCCCTAGTCCTCTTTTGAGACATACTCAAAAAAGAGCCAGAATCATCATAGTGCTCACTGGACTTTGAGCATTAGTCACAAACTTTCTTCCTGCTGCTGTCCCCTTATAGTATCAAACTGTGGGCCACTGACACCAGCTAAACACAGTCCATGTTTACATGGGAAACAATGTGCATAAGAATGCTGGTGATCTTCTTCCAAAGAGACAGCCCAGACTGTTTCCTTGTCTGAGCCCCACCTGGTCCCGGCTTCTTGCTCATTTTCTTTAGGCTGCTGAAATCTCTCTTATCCTCAAACAGAGCCCAAGTGAGTATGATCCTGTACATTTTTCTATCATTAACATAAAAATGTAAATATCATGCTTTAAATCAGAAGTTTAAATAAGAAACTTTCTATTAGACTGGTCACAGTAATTTATAAAACATTCAGAATTGTATATTTTGTGGGAAGTACATTTTTAGTTCAAACTAAGAAATTTGCATTAAAAGCCTTTCTTAAGTTTAAGACATCCACAACAGCCATATTCAAATGTCTACAAAGTACAAATTGCATTTTCCTACCATCATCTCATGGGCTGTATTATAAGAATGTCCTCTGTTGTAGAATCCCAATACTAACTAGAATAGTATATTGAAATGCTTTGGCCTTTCTCGTATCAGTCCTTATCAATCACTTTGGGTACTGGTAGGACTGTTTGCCACTTTCTCCTGTGGGTATGTGCTTTAGGATTGGCCTGGTCTGTCTCTGTCTTGGGAAGTACTCTCAAGCTTAGGAAGGCACAAGGTCAGGAACTCACCAAGATCACCCAGCTCCCATGTAGGTTTTCCAGCTCGATGCTACACTGAATGGTTTTTCTTCCTAGTGTAATGCTAGTGTTTTTCATCCTAATTCCCAGAATTTGTGAATATGTTGCCTTAGTGTGAAAAGAAGAATTAAGGTTGTGATAGGACTGAGGCAGACACCCAGCTGGTCTTGAATCTAGATTACCCTGGGTAGTCTGGATGGACTCAATGTCATCACAGGAGTTTTTAAAACCCAGAGAAGAGGTCTCAGAGATGCAATATGAGAAGGACTGGCTGACACTGCTGGTTCTGAAGACAGAAAGGAGACCAAGAGGGAAGGAATGCAGCCAGCAAGGAAACAAAGGGCCTATGTCCTACAACCACAAGGAATTGAACCCAAAGCAGAAAATAAATTCTCCCCCAGAGCCTGACTAGAATAACAAATTCATGTAAGAGTTTTTTGACAGTGAACATTGTACTTTACCTGGAACATCTAAAACTAGAGAGTGAATGGTTGACTGAAAGTTCTAAGATCTGGAAATCAATGTTTTATTTAGGTTGATGAACAGCATGTGGGCCAAATCCAACCGACTGCTTTTGCCAGATGAAGTTTTATTGGAGCACAGCCACACTCAGTTGGTGAAGTATTGTCTATGACTATTTTCATACTACACCAGAGTTGAGCAGTTGCACACAGACCATCTGGCCCACAAAGCTTAAAGTATTTGCTAATTTGCCCTTTATTGGAAAAGTTTGCCAATCGTTGAGCGAGGCTGACATGAAATCTTTCCTGTGTTTTTTTTCTCTGACTTTCCATTTTGAAGATATTACTAATATCCAATGTCTGCAGTGAAGAGGACATAGTGATCTACCAATTTGTTAATTTACACTTCAGGTGATAAAGATGCAAGTTTCCTAGACAAACTATTTGGTTTTCCATGAAAACATATCTAACTTGGATGAATAACAAAGAAGTTACTGTAACAAATCATGCATTAACCCTTCACTTGTTCACTCACTCATTCATTCATTCAAAACTTAAATAGTATTTACCATACTCTAGGAATTCATGTTAAAGGAGTGAGATTAAAATGACTTTGTAGAGCAAAGTGTCTGGCTTTTTTTAACATGACAACTGATAAAAGCTATCATTTTCTTTTTAATAAAAAGATGTAAGGTAGGAGAAAGTACGTGGGCAGGAGGTTGAGTTCCTTCAGCTGGGTTGAGCTGCATGTTAACTGACATCCTATCTATGAATTAAAGGGGCAGGGACCACATCCCACTCACCTCCATGCTGGAATGAGCTTGGTTCCTAGAATACTTACTAATAAATGTATTGGTCTTGTTTAGTGAGTTAATGGAGTTTGTACCACAAATGCAGAAGTTCCAGACACCTCCCAAAACACTATCCTGTCCGTGAAAAGGCACCCTAAGTCTTTTACAGAGTATGCACAAGATTCTAACAACTTCATATCAAGACAAAAAAGAATTCCAAATTTCATTCTCATTTTAAAATTAGCATCCTTTTAAAACCTTGGCTTTGATGAAAACTCTGTAGCTAAGAGATCTCAGTTTTAAGAAAATATTACATGATTGATTCTACTTTTATAGAATAACTAAACAGCAAGTTGAAGCACTTTGAAAATATGATGTGCAATTGAAATGCTGAAGTCATAATTTCACAATTACCAAAGGGAACACAGAATATTGATGTGAGTAACAAAATTTCAAGTTAGTATATTTAATTCAAAAGTCAGTGGCAAACCATTTACATATTGAGCCTCTTTGCCTTAGTTGTAACTAATGCTACTAAATGCCTTTGAGAAATATTAAAATTTAAGGGGGAAAAAGATACGAAAGTAGTGCTTTCTGAATCACTGTACAAATTACACTATGAATATTTATAAACAAGGTGAAATTATTGATCTCACCGGGGAGTTTTAAGACATTATCTTATGAAATTAAATAAGAGCTGTCATTAATAATTTGTACAACCCTGCTATGATGCAGCCAAGTAGAAAATATTAATATTTTTTTTAAAGTGAAATTACCAAACTCAGTCAGTTTACATGAAAACAATGTCAACAATGGAGATGGACCCAGAGATTTTAGATCTGGATGAATGAGTGAGGACAAGTATGGACAGAGGAAAAGGAAGGCAGAGGGGATGACAGAAAAGGAAGACTGACTAACCAGAGTACCATAGCCAGAGCTCTGGATAACGAATTAAAATGAAGGGAAATGTTTGAGGATTTTAAGAACATTCATCCATTTGAAAATATCCATTAGCTCCTACTACATACCGCTAGGTTCAGGAAGCACAGTTTAGTGTCCCCATTCTCACAGAACTTATATTCAAAGGGCAAGAAACAGCCAATGAGAAAACACCAGATAGCAATGGGTACTATGAGGAGCCAAACATGTGACATGATCCAGTCAGTGGGCGTTTAGTTTGAGTGGTCAGGGAAAGCCTCTAGAGAAATGAAGCTAACCGAAAATAACCGTTACACAAATGTCAAAATACTGAGGAATATTCCAAAATCAGAGATGAGAAAGTTTTCCACATTATGTTTTGTGATTTGAGAAATGTTTTGAATTGCTACATGACTTTTTGGCATGAGTCAGAAGAGGAGGAGGAGAGGAGAGTCTGTTTTCTTGGCTCAGTCAAGAGGCTTGGGTGAGCTTGACACGTGGGAGGACGCATCTCAGAGAATAGTGTGGGGAGGTAGAGGGGATAAAAGGCTGTCAAATCCATCAAGTTTGATATTTCACAATGACTGAAGTAGAATTCTTTCTTCATTAATCCCTCATTTTCCCAGTGCACAAAAGTTATGAACACATAATGTTGCTTCAAAAAAAAAAAAAACGTATAGTGTATTCTCTGATCAAGGTATTACTGCCCTTGGTAACGTCCTACACATGAAATTAGTAAACATTACTTGTGAAAACAAAACCATCGTATTTATTTCAAAGTCTATTCTATAGTTTCAATAACTGTGTATCTCAGAAAAATACAATGTCACACCTAAGGACATACCTACATTGCAAAACTTTTCTTAAGTTTCAAAAATTATCTGATGTTGAGGCAGAATATTTTTCATCCACATGCCATTAAAAACAAAACTCTTAGGTCTCTTTGGAGAAATATTTAGGAACACAAATTATGGTGATCCAACAAGCACAGGATAAGAAACCAATCTCAAGTTTGAGGTACAAGTTTGACTTTATCTTACCTCCCCATCTGTATTGCTGAATTATCATCCTTCTATATAGTGAGGCATAACAACAATTAAAGTCTTTAAGAAGTGAGAGGTAATCTTTACAAGATGATTAGAAGATGTTGCTTATAACATTCACTGCAGTGTCATTTTCAGGAGAATCCTTACGAGGGATTTCTTTGGGACACTAATACAAAGAAATGAAGAGCATTGATGCCCCTGAGCATTTGGTTTTGGTTTATTTGTGTTAAAAGAAAAACTTTAGAGTGATTAAACAGAATAGTGTTTATTTGAGCAAAGAATGATTCATGAATCAGGCAGCACCCAGAACTAAAAGAGGTTCAGAGAACATGAACAGCAGGCTTTCCATAGGGTGAATACAGAAGCAAAGTAATTTCTTAATTGGCTACAGGTAGGCATTTGCCTTATTTGGGTGTGATCTGGTAGAAAGTCCCTGGTGAGAGATTGTCTGGTGGTTTCTGATTGGTAAGCTTAAGTTTCATTTTCCTGTTTACAGTTTCCTGGCTTCAGTTTGCTTATGTAAGAGCCTTAAGGTGCTGGAACAACTTCAGCCTAGTGACCTCCCTGTGAAATTTCTTTTAACATTTATAAATGCTTTAAAACAAGTAACTCCTCAAGCTTCTCATTTTATAATCACTGACAAGAAAGTTTGGAATTCAGTGTGTACCTCATTCTTAGCATATGGAAGCCAACAATCTGCTTCTTTCTATTATTATTATTCACGGTTTGTCTTATGACATCCCCTTTCTTTTGCATTTACCAGCCACTTGTTATGAGTTAACCCTTTTTTCCCTTAACTCTTTTTTTTCTCTCCTTAAATTACCAGGGGATAAAAGAATCCATTGAGAGGAATGCAGTGGGGAAAGAGGAAGAGGCGTAGGACTTGTCATCTCATTATTACCTACCTCAGGCTCTAGAGAGGGCAGCACTGGCAGGAATGGCAAAAATATAGGGTAAAAGTTACAAATTCAGAAGTGGTCTACTGCAATCTTTCTCTCTCCTGTACTTTGTCTCTGCCCAGTTATCAATAATGTAAAAGAATTCTCTAGGTCCCTATTCCTCACAATCTATTTCCCCCAAAACAGTTCTAATAATCCCAAATTCATAAGCAGAGAAGTGGCAGATTCTTGAATTAAGAATCATCAAGTATTTATTGCATGGCTACCACATTCAGACTTTCTTCTAAGCACTTGGGACACATTGATGAGCAGAACAGACGAGATGCCTGTCCCATGGAACAAGCTTTCTGCATAGAGAAAACAGATAAGCAATAAACATGGCAAGTAAGTAAATTATATGGTGTTCCAAGAGGTGACAAGTATTTTGAAAAAAAAAATCAAGCAAGGTAAATGGGATCTGAATGAAGGGTTTGTGTACAATAATAATAATTTTACCAGAAATTGCAAATGAATATTATATATAAATCTGAATGGTTGAATTGATTAGAATGATATATATCACTTAAAGCAAAAATTTTGAAGAATTTTTGCCCTAAATATATTCACATTTTTAATGTGTGAAAGTTTTATTAAAATTTTGTTGACATTTCTTTGGGAAAGTCAACTTTTTTCATAAAATGATATAAATTACATCATTTTTGTGTAAACCCTTATAAGATCTCAGAAACTATTATAAAATATTCCTTATGTGACCTTGCAGCTCACATTTGCAGCTGTATAAACTGACCACACAGGGAAGACCAGCTCCTCAATTATCCCAGAAATTCTTGAAACACAATCCTCTCTGCTTCCACATTCTCACTTCATGCTGTCTCCATTCTGTGCAATAATGCCTGCTGCTGCATCTATGATGTTTATACCAAACATTTCTAGGCTCATGTAGAAAGTACTAAGGATGACAGTAAAGAAGCCACAAAGGAGACACTGCCCAAGAATGTCCTCTCTTAGAGTGAACTAAATTCTAAGTGCCATCACTGCCCAAGTCACTGAAGCCACCCAGGATCCCATAGAGGTTTTAGCAAAATAACGCTTTTTAAAAAATATTTCTTCCCAGGGGATAGGGAGGCTGAGGCTGGAGGATCACAAGTTCAAAGTCAGCCTCAGCCAAAGGGAGATGCTAAATAACTCAGTGAGACCCTGTCTCTAAATAAAATTTAAAAAAAAATAGGGCTGGAGATGTGGCTCAGTGATTGAGTGCCCCTGAGTTCAATCCCTGAAAGAAAGAAAGAAAGAAAGAAAGAGAGAGAGAGAGAGAGAGAGGGAGGGAGGGAGGGAGGGAAAGGAAAGGAAAGGAAAGGAAAGGAAAGGAAAGGAAGGAAGGAAGGAAGGAAGGAAGGAAGGAAGGAAGGAAAGAAGGAAGGAAGGAAGGAAGGAAGGAAGGAAGGAAAACACAAAAAAACACTTGCTCTTTTAAAAGTATCCTCCTCTTTCTAGGACTTGGAATTGAGTCCTGTTGGATTTAGGCCAAGGGACAATCTGGATGGCAGACACTGCTCTGCTTGGGATTAAGCTTTTGCTCTGACACTCACCCACTGGACTAGAAATAAACTTGTAAGCCTTACCCTACCTACAAGGTCTGTGATCTCTGAAAGGGTCTGCCTCATAAGTTCTTCAGACCTGCCCAGTCTTAGTGTACCTGCTGGGATTTCTGCTCTGACCGAACTGGATATGCTTCCAGCTCTTTGGAAGGGAACAGCAGTAAGTTATGTGGCACCACAGTGAACAATGGAAAGTGTCAGATAAGCCCTGCTATGTATGTTCACAGCTAGCACAAAGAGCTGGTACAGGAAGGTGCCAGGATAAAATGGTGGTACCTAAAAAACTACCACAAATGAAAACAAAGTCCTAGAAGTGCATCCTATCTCTCAAGGAAGGGCTTCCCAAATTAAAATAAAATAATTTAGTTTGTGATAAAAAGACCTACAAATTCATACTGAAATAGGGGAATTATTCAATATAGGGGGAAAGTCATATACTTTAATCATCTTTGGTGAAAAAACGTTGCCAAAGAGTACATTCTTAAGAGCTATAAATTTAAAGGAAAAGATGATAATTCTTCCAGTGAATACAAGTTCTGGTAATCCCATTAAAAGCAATTTTCCTTCCTGTAACTGCTTACTCTTCCCGTAAAGAGTGGATCCAGAAAGTTCCACCAAAAACTATAGTGTTTTTTGTTTTCTCCCATACCACAAGTATATTATAGAGGTTTCTGCCATCACAAAGATTTGCAAAGTGTTATAAAATTATGGACAAATCTTATGTTCTAACCCAATTCCTGAACTTATTACTCATATAATTTGGGCAAATTGTTCAGTCTTTCTGAGTAAACATTTATTTCTCCATAAGGCAGAAGGAAAACCACCTCCCCATAATACTTCCATTGAGACTAAATGAAATGATGAATTTGCAAGTACATTTTAAACTGAGGTACAACATAAGTAGCATATGTACCACCATCAAACTCTTTCTACCACTGTGGCACTTAGAGTTACAATAATAGAAAACTTAGGTATTACAATCTTTTTGTAACTTGAGAAATCTAAGAAAATTAATTTATTCCCCCTAAAATGGTATTCCTCAAGATCTTATTTTCTATTTTGTAAAGAAGTTTAAAAATTTTATTTAAACTCCAAAGCAGTTCATTATCCCCAGACAGCATTTTTTGAGCCAGACTATTTGAATAAAATAAGAACAAAAACATTTTATTATTTCCAAGGCTATTCTAGAAAACGTCTTTTATTCTGACACCTTGAATTCATGCATGCCTCATAGGTAACGTTTTCAATTATTTAAGCACTAGTTAATATTGCTAGTGTCGGCATGATCAGTGATTACTGTCTTAATAATCACAGGCCTCTGATTCCAGCTGCTCCCATCTTTGATATAACTGTGAGCAACAGCCTGGAGGACAGGAACTGACAGGGAAAGAATACAGCCGGGGGTCAAATTAATGCTGGTGGTGTACTAGCTTTCAGTGAGCTACTAAAGTCAGAGGCATATGCTGAAAAATGAGACCACAGATTGAGAAAGAATTAATGTCCTGAGAGTTTTATACAAAAGAAAATATTTTCTGAACATGAGAATGGCTTTTGAATCTGGATCTGAGGAAGCAGCCGAAATATATCATACCTCCAACAACCTTCTTTGGAGTAATTATAAAAAGAATGCATCTGCACTCTCATTCCTGTGCCAGATAAGACTTTTCCCTTCCCCAGATGGCTGGGGCAAGTGTCTGTGCATATGGCAAGGGAAAAAGACAGGAAACTCAAAGTACTTAACTGTTAAAAGAAGTGAAAGCTTATGAAACATGCTGTGTGAGGCACCAAAGGGGCCATAAAATCAAAGAAGAGCAAAAGATGAAGGCAAGGCCTTTGGAAACCTGTATCCTTTGTCCCAACTCTGCTACCATTTTCCTGCACAAGCCAGTTTGTGTCTCTGGGTTTCTGTTTTCCCTTTTGGAAAGTGAAGGGATCATCTAAGTCATTTGTGGGAGAGTTCTGTACAGCCAATGTGACATGATCCAATGTTGAGGGAAGAAGTAAAACAGGTGTTAGCCTGTGTACAGATGCAATCTCCTTAGCAGAACAGTTAAAGATGTTATCTTCTTTTTGAAATAAAAGTAAAAATCGTATTACTAGAGATTATTATCACAGATTCTATATGAGTGACACCAAGAGACCCAGCCCTTTAAGACATTTACCATAACCAAATGCATTTTGAGGAAAAGAATAATGGGCACATCACAGTCATCTATCCCAGGATAGGGAATGAGAAAGTATGTGTGCATATATATGGATATGCAAGCATGTGTATCTATGTGTGCACACATATACACAAACATATATGCACACACCCCACACATGTATGCACACATAGGTAGGGTGTGAGTATATATGTTTGTGTGTGTGTGAAAGGAACATGGATAATCCATCTCATTTCTTTTCCGTATTTGCTTCCTGTCCCTCCTCTAAATCTCTGGTACTGAGTGTTTAATTTAATTTTTAACCAAGGCATATAGGCAAGAGGTAAAACAGGTTGCCTACGCAGAATCCTTTGGGGAAAGGCTGTTTCAGTTTCTCAAGTCTTTCTCCATTCTCTCTCTCCCTCCCTGATTTTAATGTGATCCCCAGGGTTATTCTTAATGTAATATGTGCGTGACCATGCAAACATACACATCACAAATGTACCGAGTCACTGCTATTGATTGGCTAAGGTGCAATAAAAGGATCTACAGGCTAATGTCTTTTCTAGCTCTAATACTTTAGGACACAACTTCTACTATTAATATACTTCTGAATTAAGGAAACTTATATGAGATGACTAGAGGATAACAAAAGGCAACTCTCCACAGCTACATGGCAGAATAAATAAGGGAAAACATGATACAGGCAGGTTAATCAGGAATGATTTCATAGAGAAAATGAGCATTGAGCTGAATCTTGATTTTGAACTGAGAGGGAACTGAATAAGTATTCTGTAGATCAGGCATGTGTGCAGCAGCATAGTATAGGGACAGTGTCATATCAGGTTGACCATGATACGTGGGGCCAGCTGATTGTGGGCTGCAAAAGCCAGCAGAACCTGAGCTTGCACTGCCTGTAAAGCCAGAGAAGAGTGAATGAAACATGGTTCAGGAAGCTCCTTCAGACCATGGCCCCTGAGACAGTTCAGAACAGAAGGCACTAACCTGAGATCCATGAACAGATTTCACATATTTAGAATGGCATATATATGGATGCCAATCATTTTGTGCCCCCTTTTCTGTACCCATATACACACATGCATCTTGCACAGGAATGAGGACCTGTACCATATATTAGATTTTTCAAGAAGGTATGGAGCAAATACTTCCCCCATCCCACCTGTAAACCAGAAAATTTGAGTTTAGTAGAAAAAAGTGCTACAAATTATCCTCAAGTTCTTCTCATTGCTTAGGTGGGCCTGATTAGTGAAGATAAATTAAAAAGAAAGTGCAACTATGTGACATCATCCCCAGCTCTCCTTGTGTAGTGGGAACCCAGCAGAGGCTCCAGAGGGGAAGCCTGGGAAGACTCCTTCTCAGCTGTGCTCTTAGAGGGGCTTTCTTGGATAATATGAAGTTGACTGCCACATCCAATCTTCATCTGAATTGTTTTATGAAGATAGCCTCCTATCGAACTTCTTGTGTTTAAAATCAATGCCTTTCAGGAATTGATATATTTGACTAAAATATATCAGAAAACTTATTTAAAGAATCAAGTCAGATGAAGTATTGCTAATTCTTAATAGGGATTAAGAATTAAGGGAGGACTTTCAAAAGAACCATATCAAATATCAAAATCCACATTTCACTACTTCCTAAATAGACAAAAGACTATTTGGTAGAGATATTTCTCAAAGTTAATATTTTAAAAACTAGTATAAGCCCAAGTTGAAAGAAGAAAATCTACCTTTTCATCCTCTGTATTTTCAACCCAAAGCAGTGCTGATTTTTTTGATTCTTCAGTTAAATTTAGTTTGCTGTTGGAACATGTGAATCATAAAAGCTGTGTACCTTTAAAGGCATTTTCAGAGATATTTATTTTCTGAAATTTTAACCTTATAAGCAAAGCCTTGAAAAAGACCTGAAAATTTGTTTACAAAAGTACAAAAGAAGAAATGACACCTAAGACTGATGATCTATCAGTGGCACTCTAAGCTAAATCCAAAGGTGTTAATTATCCCGGATTTCCAGGAGGCTTCTTTGCCCTACAGAAGGCTCAATTTTTGATTGTGCACTTCATGTTCCCAGTTTTGATTATGCATTCCACGTTATCTATTAAGCTTTTCCTCTTTTGAATTCCAATAATTTGTGGCCATGTTAGTGGTGCTTACACTATGCCTAGATGACAGTTAACAGATGTATTCCTGTGAGACCATTCCTCCCCTATTCTGTGTATGTATTCAAAGCAGGGAGCACCTTTCACCAGGCTTCCATATTGGGCATCTAATAAGGTCCCCTAAGTGAATATATAGACAGCATTTAGAGAGAGTATGGATCTCACTGCAAGGTCTGATGTGCAAGGAACAATTTATCTTCCTAATTTCTGAAACTCAGCTTAATTTCTATTCAAATGGTGAGGAAGCTCAGCTTTTTTGAGGTTGCTCAAGCAGAGTTATGGTATGGTTTGGGGATTTATGTGGTGGCAGAGTGAGGAGGTCTGGGCTTTAGGTTGCCTCTAGTCTCCAAGTCACCCCCACATGCCTTGACTGTCATTAAATCCTACTGTCATTTCCATTCCTCAATTTATGGGGTATTGGCAGCATTTCAAATTACTCAATGCTCTCTTTTTGAACCACATTTCCCTGACTTATAAGATTTCCTCCTCTCTTGGTTTTCCTCTTTGCTCTTTGGCTACATTTTTTTTCTTGCTCCTTTTTGCTCACTCCTCTCTAGCTCATTATTAAGTGCTACCATTCCCTGAGATGCAATTTAATTCTCTATTTTGTCTTTAGGCAATTTCAATCCTAATCAAAAATTGTATCACAGTCCCAGTCTTCTATGAACTCCATAGAATAATCTTCTATTTGATATCCTCATGTAAACATCTTAAAGACAGTTCATATTTAATACTGTCCTAACCACATTGTTGTATGGATTAGTACTGCCACTCATGCAAGGGGAAGCTCTACCCATGTTGTTGTATGGAGTGGCACCACACCAATGCAGGAGTCATCAGGTTTCCCTCTCCACCAGTGTTCAATCCATCTCCAAGCCCTGAAAATTCATATAGTCCTTAAAGAATAACCTTCTCTCATTCTCCATCCCCAGGCTCAGCTACTACCAGCATCTCTGGTCTGAACCAGAGCAATGGACTCCAGCTTTCCTACACTGATGAATGCTATCCTACAACAGGAGCCACCATCAGCCCTCCAAGTCCCTCACTCTCTGATTACAGTCCTTCCTCAAGGGCACCACACTGTCTTAGGGGTAATGGCTTTCCTGTCTACCCTCTCCCTTTTACTTCCTTAGCTCAGGTCTTTCAGGTCCCCAGCCCCACCTCTTTAGGGAACCGATTAAACCCCCTTGCTTTATATTTGTCATAATACCTCAAATCTCTTCCTTTAGCATTTAATTCCATTGTGATTTTACCCTTATTTGTGAGATCATGAGATGAATGCTTGTCTCTATCACTGGCGTGTCAGTGCTGAGATGACAAGGACCGGATTGTTTTCCTCACCATTGAATCATCAGCGCCTGGCACAGTGCCTGACATTTAACAGATGCCCAGTAACCACGTGCAGAATGAGCATTCTTGACAGAATAGAAAAATATTAACGAGAAAACTGGCAAAGCTTTTATAATCAAAAACACCAACGGCAGCATATTTAAGAAGCAACAACAACACAGAGTACTTTCCTTTCATCCTGAAATGAGAGCAAAGGGTCACACAGGCCAACCAGGTGTGGTCCATGAGTCATAGCTGTCATTAGCACTGGAGATTGAGCACTGGAAAATATACACAGTGGTCAAAAATACTGCTGATGTTCTCAAACCCCCCCCCCCACACACACACACACAGGGATGAGAATGGAAAGAAGGGACTGCTCTCCCTGATGAATGGGGAGTAAGCCATTAGCTCCCTGGGCCCTCCTGTTTTGCTTTGGAATAATTATAACATTAGTGGCAAAACCTTACTGGATGGTGACTTTGTGCCAGGTACCAGACAATGAAAATGTAAGTGTATTATTGTACTTGATCCCATGATTATACTACAGAACACAATGGAGGATTCTAAGGTTCAAAGAAATAAATGATTTTACAAAGTCTAAATCAGTATCTGAAAGAACCAGGATTCAACCTTAGAGCTGACTGTCTCTGAATCCATTTCACTGATGCATGCTGTAGCAATTGCCTGAAAGAAAAGAAGGCAGCCACAAGCAGACAAAGCCCACTGACTGGAGAAGGCATAGCATACCAAAGGTACCCTAACATCCTTGGTCATAAGGCAGGAGCAGAGTACCCAGAAGCAATAACAACAGCACAGGGAGAGTTGGCTGTGACAGCTTTAGTATAGAGAAACACAGATGGCTTGAGTGCAAGAGAGGTTTGCACTATACCACCCAGCCCTGCTCCAGTACCAACACTGAAGCCCTAGCCAGGGTCCAAGTGTAGACCAAATGCAGCTGAGGTCTAGTCCTGAAGCTGGTGTAGCTTAGCCACATTCAGTTTCCACTGTGGAACTGTTCTATCACTTTTCTCCAGTGTATTGGGGCCAGAGGAACCCTTAGTAAATATAAAGCAAATCTGGAGCTGTTATGTTTTGAATCCACAATTTGGGAAAACATATACAGATTAGTCACTGGATTCCTTCAAATAGTCAACTCTTAGAGGCTTTAAGGATTTGCTTGTTAGCTTGCTTGCAAACCAATTACTCACTGCCAGACAAAAACGCCTAGGGATCAGACAAACATCACAATGAAGTTGTCTAGGAAGAGTATTTCCTGAAAGCATGTTAATTTATAGAGCTTGAGAAAGGGGCATAGTTCACATTGTGAGGAATAAGCAGGCAAATGAGGAAATGCCTTTGAGACTCATTAAACCAAGGATCTTAGAGTCAATGGAGGTTTCCAGAGAGGAGAGATGATGGAATCCAACTCTCTAAACATTGTAGTGCAGCAGTCCATACGAAGGGATGGAAGGAGAAAGAAAGTGACAGAGACCAGAAGGAAGCTAAAGTGGCAAGCACCTGCGTCAGAAGGGCAACTGTGAGAAGAGAAGGGCAGATGGGAACCCAGGAGATAGTGAGAGAAACAGCTAGGACTGACTTCACCCTCTAGTGCATAACTGAGGAGGAAGACAGAATCATTCATAAGAAAAGGTGTGAGAAGCCAGCTCACCTCCCTGGGAACACTGGGGACATAGAAAACACCAGAGAGCAGAAGGGAAATCACCTGACAGACAAACACAGCTGGAACATTGTCACCCCTACCTCTCTTTCTCATATCTGCCCCACCTCCAACCTGCCAGACACCCTAGTTGTGTGCCAAGGTCATAAGTACACAAAAAACAGTAACATTTGAATTTTAAACAAATATGCAACATCTTCACCAATTCAATCCGTATTTGCTGAGCACTGTACAAGGTAATCTGTGGGGGTTCAAAGTCAAATAAGACCAAAATTTAAATATCTAGACTTTTAGATGCAGAACAGGATGGGGGAGGGGGTGATACAGCTATGAATAGGCACAAGGGAACTTTCTGGAGAGACAGAAGTATTCTTTAAAACAGAATCATAATGTTAACTGCCCACAACTTTATACATTGGCTTTTATTGAACTGTACACCAGTATGAATGGCATACTAGTTTCCCCTCAGTAAAGCTGTTTTTAAAAAGTGATAAGAACTGTGAGTAAAAGTAATTCAGGGCAAGGTGAATTGAGAGTACAGGGAGTGGGGGAAATCAGGAGGGTGACCACAGTGGGCATCACAGAGACGGTGACAGTTGAGCAAAGACCTGAAGGAGGTGAGGCAGTGAGCCTGGGGATAGCCAGAGAAGGAGCATTCCAGGCAGAGGGAACTAGGAGCTGTGATACACAGGTTCTATGGCAGAAAAGGAGACTAGTGGGCAAGGGAAGGAGTAAACAGGGAAAGAGTAGCAAAAGACAGGGGCAGGTGAAGAGAGAGGAGAGGTGGTGTGCAGGGTCCTAGTTCTTGGGCTTGAAAGCTATTGCAGTCTTGAGCAAAGAAATAACATAACTTGGAGATAAAAAGGATCGACCTGGCTACTGTGATGGGAAGAGCCCAAGGGAGACCAAGGAAACCTCCCATCTAAGTAAGGGTGATGCTGATGGAGCAGGCATGGCTACAGGAAATGGAAAGAAGGGTCAGACTCTGGGTGCACTTTGAGGGTAGAGGCAACAGTTTCCCAAATGCTTGAGTGTAAGTTGAAAGAAATGACATCAGAGATGATTCCAAGGTTTGGGCCCCGGCAACTAACCATGGGGAAGCTCTGGAGGAGGCAGGTTTAGAAGAAAAAAATTAGAAGGCACAGGTAAGGAACTTTGATACTAAGTTATAGTATATGTGCCCAAATCACCTGGCATAATTTTGGCAACTTTCTTTTAAAGACCACCTTTGTTACATTTCCTCCAATAACATTTCTCAAGTATTTTTACAGCACTGACCATGTAAATGTGTAAATATTTATTTAAAATCATCTTAGCCTTCTTTATACTTACTAACAGGACTCTGCAGAGTATCTTATTTTCTTCTAACTTCTTAATTATATTTCTAATGGCATTAGACTTCACCTTCCTGGGAAGATCTGGCTTCAACATTGCCAAATGGCAGTCACAGCCCTGGGCTCAAAGAGACCAGAGAAGCTGGGTGAAAGCCAGCAAATGTTGGGATATACTAAATTCACCTCATATGATAGAAGGAAACTCATAAAGCATCATAAAGAAATACCCAAATTTTAAGTAGGGTCATTCTCTCTTGAGATTTATTTCTCCTTAGGAGAAAACTACTCTGAAGGTAGAAAAGGCCACCTACTTGCTTAAAGATTTAAATAGTACCTACTATTGTTTTGTGATGTAAAACACAAATTCTCCTTGCTCTCACTTCTAAGTTTGGGTTTTATCCTATTTGTTATGCATATTTGTCCACTGAACTTCTTTATGTGCTCATTATGTTTATCACATGAGTTAGAAATACAGGTTTGGCTTAGTAGCTGTGCCTGAGGTCATTACATCCCATCCTGTGGCACAGATGGCCAAAAAGATGATGTCGGCAGAAGAGTCAAGACCTAACCACCTATTGGGGCTGCAGCCTCCAAATCAACCAACAACAAATGCAGGTTCAGTTAGCATTCTCTCTGGGTCCCCACTTCTTCTCTCTTTTTTTTTCTCTCTCTCCCCCATCCTCACTATCCCTACCCCTTCTCCCTTCTTCCTTGTCCCCATACCTCCCTCCACCCTCCTTCTATTTGTCTGACATAAAAAAACAGAGTCTGACCTAATACCAGTTTGACAAAGTTCCAGATGTGGAACTTCATCTGATTTCCTACACAGTAAAAGGTAACTCAGTAAAACAATTCCCATTCTGAAACAGGCTTTCTTCAGATCAAAATATTTTTTCCTTCAACTCAGAAGTATTATTAAGTATGAAAAAAATTTCCTGCCATAGGAATGGTTGTACCAAACTCAATGTCAGGGAAGTCACGGCAGTAGTCACAATAATGACTAAATCACAATGGGCAGATAAGCATGATATCGCCCTTCTGGTGTGTACTCACACAACAGGCAATGACTTCTCTTAGGACTGTCATCAAGCAAGCAACATCTCACCATCATAACCTTAATCATTTCTGTGGGTGCCTGGAAACTCATGAGTGATCTAACAGCAAAGATTCTTTTTCCTAACTATATTCCAGTGCTTAATAATTATATATCTCTTCAAAATGCCTATCATCCAAAAATCACATTTTGAACCTTCCCCAAAATAAATAATAAACCACAATTTGAAAACATAGTTTCTCTGTTCCCCAAATTCTTCCATATCTATACTAGCCTGCAGCAATCCACTACCAACCTGTTCATCAATGACTCATAAGATTTCATCCACAGTAGAAGTAATATTCTCCAGCTGGCTTATATAATGCCATATAATCACTATTAATTTTCTAAATCTAGAATGTATAAGATAAAAATCATCTGATTTTATCTCATGCAGAAATGCACTTTAAAAAGAAAAAAAAAAACAGTCTACCATACGGAGAATACCATAACATTTATAAGGATACCCTCTGCAGAAATTCACCAGCTTTGGTAATTTCTACTTTAGCAATGAAGATATTAATCACACATATACTCCTATCCAGACGGGGCTTATGGTTAGCAGAGAACTGCCTGTATTGTTTAAATGCCCACTGAGTATCTGGGGACCTATGTAACCTAAACAGACTTAATTTGCTGTTTGTTGTTAAGTGTGAATGACAGAAAGTTGAGGCCCAGGTCCAGATGACAAGGCTGGTCCTTGGGAGATGGGAATAAGAAACAGAGTGCGAGCAGGTCACTGTACTCTAGATAGAAGCTCCCAAGTTAGACCAATTGTCAGAATGACTTGAAAAGGGCTTTTTCATACATGAATGGCCCAGCACCAATGCAGATCCTAACACGGTAAATACAAAGGATCCAGGAATCTTCATTTTTAAAATAATTTTAGGTATTCTGAGGATTAGCCTGGCTGCAAACCTTTATAACAGACTTATTTGTAAAACACTGGTAAATATATGATTCTCTAAAGCAAGGTCCTAGAATGGCCAATCAGAAGTAGTAACAGAGCACATTTTAGGTATATACAATTTTATTCTCATAAAAATGGTGTGAGAAAATTAAGATTCTTCAGGTTTACAGAGAAGGAGATGTAGGCACAGAGTTCACTGCAAGTCTCCCTGCAGAGTGGACACTCAACGAATCTAACCCCCCATCCAACTCATTGTGCCTACCCCTACCTTCTCCTTACTCCACTGAAACACTACTACCAGTGGGAAATTTTCAATACTGCTGTATGACTCAAGCAACCACAGGTAGGAGCAACCTTAAGAAAGGGCCTTTTTGAGGGTATAGCTCAGTGGCAGAATTCTTGCATGCAATGTGTGAGGCCCTGGGTTTGATCTCCAGAATAAAAACCAGAGAGCAGGAAAAGGTATTTTTAATTCTGGCACTGCCTTAGGAAACCTCAATGCTCTATTCAATGCAGACTTCTACTAATCAGAATTGACAAAACAACATAAGACAGAAATAAAAAACTGAAAACTTTGTGAAAAATTGTAAGGTCAGAGAAGAGAAATTTATCATCAAACTCTACAGATGGCACTAAAATTAATGAATCAGAATTTCAGTAAAAAGTCATGTCAAATGCTGTGCAGAAAGACCTAAGCACTATGCCTTAGTTTCTCAAAGGACATTTCATCAATTAAGAAACCCCATCTGTAGGTGATATTAAACACTTCCAAGAAATTATAAATAGCTTTGACCCAAAGCGAAAGAAGATAAGCTGTGCCCTAATTAAATCAGACTATAGGTAATTAATGTTAGCATAAATAAATAAACCTCCCAGCAGCTCAGGAGGCTGACGCAGGAAGACTGCAAGTTCAAAGCCAGCCTCAGTAACTTAGTGAGATCCTAAGCAACTCGGTGAAACCCTGTCTCAAAATAAAAAATACAAAGGAATTCATTTCCCTCCATGTTTGTTATCCCATTCCCCTCATAACCTCTTATATGCAATTTTGTATAACAATGAGGGTCTCCCTCCATTTCCATGTGATTTCCCTTTTTTTCTCCCTTTCCCTCCCACCTCATGTCTCTGTTTAATGTTAATCTTTTCTTCCTGCTCTTCCTCCCTGTTCTGTTCTTAGTTGCTTCTAATGTATGAAATATGATTTGTCAAGAGCTTTGTAATGTTGTAAACAACCAATAAAAAAAATAAATAAAAACAACAACAAAAAAAAATACAAAGGACTGGAGATGTGGCTCATTGGTTAAGTGCCCCTGAGTTGGGTTCAATTCCCAGGACCAAAAAAGAAGAAGAAGAAAGAAAGAAACCATAACCTCGATTCCATAATTCTTTTAAGTTTTGAATTCTCAAAACAAAAAACCAATTAACCATATCAGCTCAAGGACATCAGTCTGGAAAAGACTTGTGAATCTTTTTGCAGCCAAGGGGTTATTTGATTATATCTACACCACTGTCTATCACAAGAGCGGCATTTTTTTTTTTTTTTTGAGTCTCCTTTCAGGGAATGTCAAATAGAGTAAACGAGGAAGCAAGTCACAGAGAGACTATCAAAATAAATCTCTTCCAGTCAGATATCTACCTCAATTATGAACCTAAATTTCCAAAATAATAACCATAGCTGTCACTTGGAAAGTGACTGAGAATAAATCCAGTGTCTTCACATTAGGAGTAGGCTTTTTTTTCTTAGTGATAGGATTTTGTAACTTTGCTGCCCTGTGAAGGCAATGCAGACACAAAACCTAGCAATAATGCATCTCGGCACCATATTTTTCATACCAGAATTTACACCTCACTATAATCAATACCAATACATAAATTTTTTTACCATTATTTTTCTAGAGTCTTAAAGAAACCAGTTGTTGAGAGCCACAGCCAAAGGGGCCCCAGCAAACTTCCAGCTGCCAGCAAACTTCCAGCTGCCGGCTAATGATTGGCTCACAGCAGTCCCAGCAACATCTAGCTGATTGGCTCCTCTGCGGTGATGTTCATTGGGCTGTTTCCCTGCCCTTCAGACTGCCAGCTGATGATTGGCTCACAGCGGCCCAGCAACATCTAGCTGATTGGCTCCTCCACGGAGCTGCTCATTGGGGGACTTCTTTGGCTCCGCCCATGCGACCCAGCCAATCGGCCTCAAGAACAGGAGGATTGTGGGAGGTGGTGAGGGTTGTGTGGGGGTGAGAGGCTTGTGGGAAGCCGGTGGTGGCAGTTGGGCTCTGAGGGTTTTTTCCTGAGGAGCTGTTTTGTTTGGCGTTTGTGGTTCTAAAAATAAAGTTAGTTTCTTTTGACAAGTGGCTCCTGAATTGTGCCCAGCCAGACTGCGGCAACCAGTAAAGGATTTTCAGTCTTTGACAAATCACATTTTTTATTTGTTTATTTTATATATACATGATAATAGAATGTATTTTGGCATATTATACACACACAAAGTATAACTTATTCTAATTAGAATCCTATTCTTGTGGTTGTACATGATGAGGAGTTACCCTGATCGTGTTTTCAAATACAAGACTAGAAAAGTTAAGTCTAAGTAATTATACTGCCCTTCCTATTCCCCTTCCCTCTCCCTTCCCTTCCTGCTCTACTTCAGTTCTTCCTCTCTCCACCCTCCCTTTTTTTGGGTTAGCATCCACTTATCAGAGAGAACATTCAAATCTTGATCATCATTGTTAACATGCATTTCTTATTTTAAGTATATAAACTAGTGTTACTTACCAACTACCAAAAACACATATAAATTATGAAATTGCAACATACTTTATACATACCAATATAAATAAACACATGCATATATGTATACCCAGTATAAGCAGAGCACATTTAGCACAAGAAAGAGTTTGTTTCTTTTTCTTTAGGGATGTGCTTTGTGGTCTATTTTATGATGAAAATAGAACTTTTCTTGGTCTATGGGTTTTTTAAATTTACAGCTCAGACTAACTTCCTACAAGTGTTTTTGTCATCCTGACCATTGTAGAAGTCACCAATCTGGTGGGCAGTTCCCATTGTCATCTGGGTTACCCCTTATTGGAAGTTGTAAATCAAGACACAGTAACCTTATTTACACTCCTAGGTCACCAGGAAATCAAATGGTATTTAAAATGCAGAAAAATTACTCTGTCATTCTCAAGGACACGAAGTTGCTGGGCAGGGGTGGGGGAAGAATGGGGAGGTGGTGATGCAAAGGGAAAAAAATAGCTTTAGCTAGAAAGTATTCTCTTTGAGAAGTGAATAATCCTATCTGACTTGAAAGAGAATATAAGGAGGTTTTTCTTTGAGCCTGGTGAGCTTTTGACCTTTTCATAAAATTTACATAATTCAGCATGAAGGGAAACCCCTAGTTGTCTAAAAGATGTAGGCAACTAGAAATTGACCTTGCAGAAAGGCTAGGAGGTCTGTACCCACCAGGTACTTGGTGCTGCTATTATTCATTCCACAGAGGACACAAGATGTAGTTCTGCACTTTTTACAGATGGAGAACCCCTGAAGCAATTCTATAATACAGCCCTGAGAGCTACCTAGGAAGGAGGAAACTGATCCTCCTTCATTTTCCCTATGACCAGGCTAGAGTTCCAACAGCTGCAGAATAGAGGGAGACGTGGCTTACTAGAGAGGAAAGACACCACTAACCCCAAGATATGCATCACTTTCCCTGGGAGAGTCCACTCAAGCAGCACACTGTGTAACCCAAAGTTCGGTAACACAAAACGGATATCTCAATGAATTGAAATGCATTCTGCTACCATGTATAACCAATTAGAACAAATTTAAAAATTAAAAAAATTAAAGGGCTAGCTCCTCTCTGAGGCTAGCACTGGCCAGATTAAGATGTTTTATATCATGCATGAAATTTAAGTGGATTCTAACATCATTGAGGGAAAGGGGGGGTAGCAAAGGGAATTAATAGGTACAGAGTTTTTATTATGCACCAAGCATTATGATAGATGTTTCTATGCATATCTCATAATCTTGGAGTCTCTCTATGCCATGGTTTGGGTGTGTCCCCCAGAAGTCGTGTATTAGAAACTTAATTCCCAAAGTCACCTATTAATAGTACTTGGAGGTGGGGCCTTTGGAAGATAGTTAGGATTAGATTGAGACCTCCATGATCGAATTAGCAGTTTTATAAGAAGAGGAAGAGCAAACCAAGCTACTAAATTTGGTTATATTAAGATGCAGCAGGAAGAGCCTCACTGGATATCAGCACCTCATTCTTGGACTTCCTAGCTGCAAGAATCATGAGCTAAGTAAATCACTATAAATTTCACCTTCTTCTGTGTTCATTTATAACAATAGAAAGCAACCTAAGATGCCCTATAATCTAGGTAATAGAATCTTCATTTATAATTTGAGAAAAATGTGATCTATAAGGAATATATCACTGGACTGTGAATCACAGAGCTAAAAAGTATCTGATTTCATATTCAAATCCAGGCTCCAAGGCTCATGTTCTAGTTGTGCCATGCTACTTTGCACTTTCAATTGTAGAACTAAAAATCACAAATAATAAGGCTTCTAAGTAATGATTTAAAATGAAGTATCAGATTTTTTTGTCATAAAAAACTGCAAGATGCCTCCTCCACTGCTCTTATTGTCTGCCATTAGCATCAAATGTGTTCCCACTGAAGCAATCAGCCAGGATGGGACTACTTATCCCATCAATATCCTGTATGCCAAACCAGTTGTATGTCAGGGTGGGGAAGGGGGGGTGGGTAGCCCTGCTTCTAAGTAACTGGA
Organism: Spermophilus citellus; assembly: GCF_964194105.1. NCBI lineage: Eukaryota > Metazoa > Chordata > Mammalia > Rodentia > Sciuridae > Spermophilus > Spermophilus citellus. The sequence goes on along the minus strand of NC_138186.1, from coordinate 105,329,879 downwards.
ACTGGCTCATCTGGCATGGAAAGTAGAATATATTATGCCTCAAATAAATATGTAGGAGAATATTGTCAAGAGTCCATGAAAACTGCCAAAGATTTTCCTTCTCCATTTAAAAATCATCTTATCAGGTCGGTGATTTCAGCCCTGCAAAGGAAAAAAGCTATTTTAGACATATTCACAGCTTTCAATGCTTTATGCCATATGCGGAACTAATCTGATTCCAAATCAAGTTTGCAAAACTGTTATTTTTTAATATATAATTCTTTAAAAAATTTTTACCCAAATTTATAGTACCATATGTCTAAATCAAGCTAAATTATATGCATCAATGCATAGCAGTGTGCATATGAAATAGAGCAAGAACAAAAGAGATATGAAGAAATTTGAGCCCTTCCTCCTGCTCAGTTCCTCTCAAGTGAAGATCTTGGTAACAAGAGTCAGAGAATAAAGGATCAGTTTAGAAATGCCAGGAAAGGGAAAAAGATGAACAAAATTAATTCTATCTACTAATTCCCAGGAAAAAGCAAAGTAAGATATTCCAGGGTAAACTCTGAAGATTAACTTTGCCAACTGCAATATATTCTGCAATAATGAGAACTGGGGGAGACAGAAAGAGCCAAGTCTATCTCCACTCTCACCAGAAAGCCCAGTTTAATAAGCAAGATGGGCTCCCTACATCATTTGTTCAGATTTTCCATTACTTAGCAAATATGTCTGTGAAGGGAAAATCATCATATTGGCTTATATTGTACTTGATGGGAATTACAATCCCTCCTACTTTAAAGTGAATTCCTGTTATGTCAAATGTCCCTGGAGCTAGACTCTAGTGCTAACGGTTTTCTATTTTATTTAATCCTGTTACTTTGTGCAGTCATACTAAGAGGCAGCTCTCTTATCCAGTCAATGCAGGTCTAACACTTGAATCATTCAAACTTTCACTTGCTCATCCCTTATATTTCATACCTCCATTCAGGTAAAAATGTTGACCCAACAAAGATTAAGAGCAGATATCTACCTTCACCAAAGGCTTCCTTCTGTGCTTGAGTATTGCTTTTCAAATGGCTCACACACAGCTCATATTTCTCTTTACTTGTCCCACAGATATGAGGTGTGACTTAAGTGTAACAGTAAAATCTCTTATCTGTAAGCATTTCCCTAAACTCCAAATTATGACTCTCCTAAAAGAAAATGATGACAAATTTTATCATCTAATTTGCCCAAATCTTTCCATTTCTGAAAATCCATGTATTTGTCCACTTCAATTGAATCCACATACATACACTCTTCCCATAGAAAAGTGATATCATGAAAGGAAATTATGTGCCTTACAATGTATGTTAAAAATCTAGAAAACCCAAAATAGCTAATGGATACTTGCTATGGACCAGGTCTATGTAGGACATAATACCTGACTTGTCCCTTGCCCTTAGCATCAAAATGTTTAGAAGAATCAGTGCTACATTCTCCCTTATGTTACAAGCTTCTCATCTCTTTCACTAATTTGTCTTTATCCCCTGACACACATCTCCAGTTCTACCTTCTTGCTGCACTCCATCCTAAAGACCACATTCTCATGCTTTCCCTTATCCATTCAGCTAATTAGCTCATCAGTATCAGATATCACCAGCATTATCCTCTCAACTCATATGTCCAACTTGACTGTCTGGCAGAGCCTCCCATCTTTCAATAGATGAAAAGGAACTTCACTTAATATAATCAGATCCAGCCATCAATCCCCCTCCTATATAAGGACTTAACTGATCTCCACAAACAGAACATTTCTTATTTTTGCTGTGTCTATGCTTCAATTTGCAATCTTGTATATCTACTGTAGCATTTTACATATAACTGCCTCAGTCATATACAAAATCACAATGATGTACACATATATAACCTCCATTAGGTAACAGGCAGAAGAGGAGAGTGAAGTGAAAAGTTGAGATTTAAAGTTTTCTTTCTTGGTCCAGTTTAACTTAACATAGTCCTGAATTCTTCATCTTTATAAGATGCCCATTTTATAAGGACATTGTGAATTTGACCAGAAACTGATGGAAAATACCTTAAACTTAGAGGGGGCTCAAATAGGATGCTTCCAAATGGTTTGTTTGCTCTAAATTCTGGAAGAGCACTCAGTCTTGACTTTGTTATGAAAATATTTATGAACACCTGCCTAGCTCCTTTCTAGAGGTGCACACTGAAATGAAATCAAAATCCTTTTATTTACTATTAAAGCATCCTTCCAGAGGGAGATTTTAGAATAGGAGAACCATTAGAAGCTACTATTCTCATCTTTTCTCCCCTTAAACCACTTCTTTCTGAATCCACAAAAGAATAACATAAATAGTACTCATTTTCAACTACCTACTTTAGTAAAGTCCACTGACATCACTATAACTTTAGTGAAAATATGAGAAACAGCTTCTCAAAAGGTATTTGTTTCATTACAAGATGCCTTTAAGGAGCAAACAGCATTTATTATGTCAAGATGCTAGAATTTAGTGTCTCTTTGAGTTTCACAGGTTTCTTTGTTCCTTTGACTTTGGCAACTTGCAATATCATAGTGGGTTTAATTAATTACTTAACTCCTTAATAGGAAGTATTCATTGAAGAGCTGAGGATGCTCCTTTTTTTGTGACCATCTTTTTGTTCTACCTCTTTTTACAATGAAAGTATAGTCTTTTCTTGGTACTCACTGGGGGATTGGTTCCAGGATTCCCACAGATACCAAAGTCTGCAAATGTTCAAGTCCTTTTTTTTTTTTCCTTTAGTACCAGGGATTGAACCCAGGGGTACTTAATCACTGAGCTACATCCCCAGCCCTTTTTATTTTTGATTTTGAGACAGGGTCTTGCTAAGTTGCTTAAGGCCTAAGTTGCTGAGGCTGACCTCGAACTTCCAATCCTCCTGCCTCAGCCCCTGAAGCTGCTGGGATTAAGTGTGTGTGCCACCACACCCAGCTCAAGACCATTTTATGCAAAATAGTATAGTATTTGCATATATTATATACACATCCTCCTATATACTTTAAATATTTTCTAGGTTACTTACAATACCTAATATCTTAATGCAATGTCAATGCTATGTAAATAGTTGTTATGCTTTATTGTGTAGGGAATAATGGCAAGAAAAAATCTGTACATATTCAGTACAGATGCAAATTTTTTCCAAATATTTTAATCTGCAGTTTGTTCATCTGTAGATACAAGGGACCAAGAGCACTCAACTGACTTTTTGTACATTCTTAGCCCTATGCCAAGAAAAAAAATTAAGTCAGGAATGAAAGAATGTTAAACTGCAAATACTTTTTTTTTCATCAGATTCAAACATTCCTATTTTGGAGCATCTCACTCTCTTTAGTTTTCCAGAAGGCACAAGACAGAGACCTAGGAAACCTCAGAAACAAACTTGGACCTGTTTAATGAATAACAAATGTAGAATATTTATTAGACTTTAATACTGATTGAGAATATTCCTGATCATTCTTATAATTGATTCACTTAAGTATTTTATTAGAGAATAACAGTTTATTATTGGATGAGGCCTCAGTAGTCATAGGTAACAAACTGACAGGCCATGGGCCACATGTGTCCCAGACATATTTTTAAAGTTTTCCTTACAGTTTTTGTAAGCCCACATTGTAAAATTCATTTTACAATGACAAGCATAGTTATTCTTGGATACCCTCAGAGGATTGGTTCGAGGAGCCCCACATAAAGAAATCCAAAATCTTCTGTTTTCCTTGAAAATTTAGTATGTTTTAAAGACCAGGCAGAAACAATTAGCTTCAGTAAAGAAGAAGCTGCCCTCTTTCTGGTGCCTTCTGGTGCCTGTTGCAGAGGCCAAAGTCCACACCCGCTCTCTCAGATGTCTCCTACTAGGCTGCTCCACTTCTCTATCTCACCTGTCAGACCCCTGAACACATTTCAAATGTAAGCACAACTTTTTTTTTTTTTTTTTAAGGCAAAGAGCCTCTATCCAGAAAGGGCTTCCCCACTGACTACCTCTGTGACCTCCACAAGGTTTGAATCTTGGGTGTCCTCAGCTTTATACTGAAGGTAATTCTTTGACCTCATGATTATTATGAGGATTGATAAAGAAATAAATGAAAAGTGCTTTGTAAACTATAGTGTAAAATATTTGTCATCATTTTTCATCTCTCAGCATTCTGTGAGCTGCATAAATCCCTTTTACCTACTTCAGTTATTATTTGTCTTCTTTGTTCCTCTTATCATTACGCCATGCATGACAGTTTAAAATCTAAATTAAGGAATTTGACATATTTTCCTTGCTTTATTTAGCAAGAGGTAGAAAAGATGAACAAATATCAAAGGAAAACAAAATGAATTACTGAATGACAGTGAATCTTTATTTAGTCATTCCTCTTTGTGATGAAAGTATGAAATTAGTGCAAAGTGTAATTACTGGATTGCTGATGCCTTCAAGTGCTGTGTTACAAGTTCATCCACCAGGCACTTGAGGTACAACCAAAACTGACACCCCAAGTATTAAGGGGCTTCTGTGAAATAAGGGCCCTAACCAGTGTTTTGCTAAAGAATTCAGTACATCAGAATCAAAAAAAAAATCTACATCTTAATATGAGTTCTAATTAGACTCTGGGGTTTTAAGCCATGGCTTACATTTTATATCTATCAACATATATAGATATATAAATACTCCCTCCTCAAATCAACAAGAGGTTTGAAAGAAAACAGAATCTTCTCAGAAATGGGCAGAGGTGCAGAAAACTGCCTTAATTAGTGATGCAGTGGATACTAAAATGTTAGCAAAGCTGCATTTCATGAATACTATATTGTTATCTTAGGGATTCACAAATACGTATTCCCCTTCTGGTCAATTTACAACAGATCATCGTGATGTGAGGAACCACAATACAATCATCTGCTTTTAATTGTTAAGAATCACGCCTAAGTGAACTGCAAAACAGAACTGAACATAGAAGGGAAGAATAGATTTAAATTGGAATCAGCATTCTTTATATCACCAAAATGGAACTAATTCATTATTCAAAACACAATCCGTTGAAAATTCATCTGAAGAATCCTTTTTAAAGCATATCGTATACCGCAATTACAGCTTTTCTTGAAGTTGAATGAAACCGTCGCCTGAATACAAATTAACGAATGTCAAATTGACACAAGATTTCCAGTGTATATTTTATTTTAAAAATCAAAATAAATAACAGCATCATTTAAGAAACCAGTTCTATTCAATAGATGTCCCAAAGCTAATGTTTAAGCAAGTCTCCCTGGCAACCAAGGAACACAGTGCATATTGGGCTGGGGGGAAGGATAGAAAGGGGGAGCAACTCCAGGGTTGGTAGAATAAGTAACCAGAGTAGTAATTGCTCCGCTAGACGACGTTGGTAGAGGCTGTATGCCCCTGAAATTTCAACTCCAGTTCTCGCCCCCTCTGGCACAACAGCAGTTTCCCACCCTCTCCCTCGGGTCTGCAGGCACCAACCCGAACAGGTTACTCCCCAAACAGGAGATTGCCTTACCCGATGGGGTGAGCGGTCTGCTTGGTTTTGTACCCGAGGCGGCAGCGCAGGCACCAGGTTCTCCCTGATGCACAAAGGCTGTGCTTCGCCCCACGATCCTGGGGTTAAGAGAAATTGCAGTAGCTTCTCTCTGCGGGTTTGGGGATGCAACTGTGAAGACGAGCGCGCCAGTGTGCGTGTGTGTGTATGTGTGTGCGCGCGCGAGTGTGTGTGTGTGTGTGTGTCTGTGTCTGTGTCTGTGTACGCGCGCGCGCGCGCCTGCCTGCGCGATCCCGGGCTCTCCTGCGGGGAAACAGTGTTCCCTAGTAAATAAAAAGCACCAGCCAGCGCTGCAAAGGACACGTCCGGCTAGCTACCCCAGGCAGTTGTCAACCAGTAGACCCACCTTGGAAGCCCCGGGGTGGGTTGAGAAGCCAAAGCGGCTCCGCCCCCTCCTGCCCCCGGCGAGCCCGCGCACAACACCCCCCCTCCCACGTCCCCCTCTGCTGGAGAACCAGCGCGCACGCTCCCCTCCCCTCCCTGCCCCCTCCCCGCCGCCGGCGAGCCAGCGCGCACGCCCGCCCGCCCGCTCTCCCCGGAAGTCCCCCTTTTCTGTGCTGCCGCCCCCCTTTTCCCTCTCTGGCACCTGCGCCGCTGGCCGCCGGGTCACATGCACACCCTGCAGCCGCAGCTGCGGCCCCTGCTGTGAAAGAATTACACTATAGAACCTAGCCTGCTTACCCCAGACTCTCTTTCCAGGACTTGGCAGCAACCTGTGCCAACCGAAGCCATGACCCCAACTTGCTGTGGAGAGTACTGGTCCTGTGCTTTCCCTTTCCCTGACCTAGGGAACTTGTAAAGTTCAAGTTCCCTCTATTTCAAGAGGCCCTAAAGTGGCCCTCCTTAGGATTATACATGTTAATGTTGAGAACAAAATCAAGATAACTTTAGGAAACTTGATCCACCTCTCCCTAAAAGGTGGACAGAAGTCCTGAACCTGAAGAATAAGTAAGGGTATTTGGTTATAGCTAATTCTGAATTGAAACCGCAGACAGACAGCAACCTCAGAACACATCACTGAATTCCAGAGCCTGGCACACTTTCAGACCATTCATTAATTCATTCTTTTGAAAAGCCTGCTCAAAATTCACATTTGAGTGAAATGATTAGTTTTAATGTGTAAATGTTAGACCTGTGAATTGAAAACCTTGATCACATGTGGAGTTAATCCACTGGAACAAGACAATATAGCTCGACATTAGAGATAACTTTATTTTGTAGGCACTCAATATTTAAACTTCTACAGGATTGGAAGGCTCATTCCTTGCAGATTTATGTTTTGGGCTAGGAAGTATCTTTTTGGAGCATCCTTAATATTCTCCTTAGTCCCAAATCAATTTCAGAGGTTGTTTTCCACTTTTAAACTTTCCAGATTTCTAGGTTTATTTGTCCCTGTGGGACCTGTCTTTTTCTTCCAGTGAGTGCTTTATTCCCATGATCTTGATATTTGTACATTAGGAAGCTGAGCACCTACTCATCTAGCAGTCCTGGACACCAGGATAGAAACAGAGAAAAGAATGACAAACAACTAAATGCAAACAGTAGATGCAGTGTCATTCTCTAGAATTTTTCATAAACAACTGATATTTTTCATTGGATGTTATTTTATACTTGAAGATCAAATAAAAAAGTATTTTTGAACCCAAAATATTAACAATGACTGGTGTCAATAAACAGAATACTCCATTAGGATTTACAAGGTGTCACTAAATTAACAACACTTAATATGTTAATGTAGTTTATACACACACACACACACACACACACATATACATACATTTATATATCTCCAATATACCCATTGGATTATCCTTTTTGAATAAATAGCTTCTATTTATTAAATATAATCGAACAGTGCAAATAACTGCATGTACACAGAAAAAGAATCTTTATTACTACCAATTTGCCATCTGTATGATAAGGAAAGGTCTCCTACAGCCCTGGCTGGTGTTTCTTGTTTATTATCCTATCCCTTGACCCTAGCTCATTATCTGTCACATAGAAGTGACTCAATAAATATTGCTTACCTACATCTAAGATGTTGAGGAGTAAATAAAAAAAAATTTATGTTAAATAAGAGACTCAGTGTTTGTTAGGTAACCACCGAAACTCAACACAAACATATTTTCCAATATTACTAGGGCTTTTAGATGTTTTTTTTCTCTCAAATATCATTAAATTCAGTCTTTCTCCTTACTAAGAAAATAGTTTAAGACTTTTTAAAAGCTGTTTTTGTTTGTTTGTTTGTTAATTTTTTGTTTGTCTCTGGAATACTGACCATGTGTTGAACTTTTTGTTTTTTGGCCCTTATAATGTTAGGCAGTGTAATCATTAAATGACTTTTAGTTGTCATTAAGAGACATTGTCCATGTTTCAATCTAGTGATATTATGAAAGATGAGCTGAGGAAGAAAAACATGTGGGGTCCTTTGATTGCAAGTAAAAGAAAATTACTTCACTCAATTTAAACAAAAGGGGACTTAAGAATATAGGGAGCTCGAGAATTGATAGGAGGCCTCCCTGGATATCCAGGCAGGAATTAGAACATCCACAGAGAACAGAGAAGCAGTGACCACAGGATAACTGGGTAACTCCCATTATTGGAAGAGATAAACCCCAATCTACTGCTCTTTATACTCCCTGTTCAGATCCCATTTCCAGTTGTCCTAATTTGAAGGCTTGGCCTATCTCTCAGGTGGTCTGGGGTGGAACCCTTGATCACAGCCCCCACAGAATTTACTAAAGAAAAATGGGCCTTGGATTAGGTGGAAAATAGCATACATTCATGGCAGGAAATGGGATGTGATTTAAATGTGTTGGGGAAACATTAAGAATGAGATCCCTACCCCATCTACTGTAATTCATTTCTCTAGAGAGAGAAGATGGGAGGGGAGGGGAGGGGGGATAGTAGGGGATAGGAAAGGTAGCAGAATACAACAATTACTAATAGGGCATTATGTAAAATTGTGGATGTGTAACCGACGTGATTCTGCAGTCTGCATTTGGGGTAGGATTGGGGGTTCATAACCCACTTCAATCTAAGGTATGAAATATGATATGTCAAGAGCTTTGTAATGTTGTGAACAACCAATAAAAAATTTTAAAAAAAAGGAAAAAAAAAAAAAAGAATGAGATCCCTGCCACAATAGTGCATTAAAGACTGAGATCTTACACTAAGGGAGCCCTACTTTCACTTTCTTAAACAAGTATCCTGGAATTTGGTTGAGTGTGGAGCACTTATTTTTCAACTTACTTCTTACTCTTTGGGGATGTGTTTTGGAACACGAAAGTTTTTGCAGCATTTGTTGTTGTGGTCTCCATCTATCATCAGCTTGTCCATAAACCAAGATGTAAGAACACAGCATAAATCCAACGGTATCATAAGTTTTTATACAATCTGTTTTTTAACAGCTTTGTGAGAATTAGGGAGATTTGAAATTGTCTCTAGACACCAGATGTCACTCTCAAACTACATAATAAAGTAGAGTTATGCCACAGCTCCTTTTTCAAGTCCAGAGCAAACAGCTGCTGTAGCCCTTTTGCTACACCAAGTGAGGAGACAGGTGTTATTCTTAAAGCCAGTGTCATAGGTTTCTGTCACAAACCAACAGTGACATTAAGAAATCACTGAGCCATACTTCAATAAGTGTGCTTCTGGAGAAAACAGATCAATATTAATTATACCAAAATCAAAATCGATTTTTGGCTGATATTCTCCAGTTTTCAAGTAAAAAATGCAAGCTAACTCTAGCTAACACCTGCATGTATTCAGGAACCTGTGGGCACATTTTATAGGTAACTCATTCTGTTCATCAGGAGCCGAGGTCACTCAAAACCAGCCATGCCAAGAGAAAGCTTTCATTGATGAAATGTTTAATATTTACATTTTCTATGTCACATTCTCTGATACCAAATGCTATTCTTGTTTTTTAGTCTATTCCGTCTAATCAATTAGACTTGTAATGGGAGCTTAGTAAAAAGTTACTGTACTGAATAGGAAATAATCCTTATCCATAAGATAGAATATTTTAATTATACTACTAAGTAGGTACAAACACAATATGAAGGATATTCTTAGTCATCATCAGGGTAAGGCAGATTTAAAACAAGTTATATTTTTCCATGTATCAGAGTGGCAAAGATGTACAAAGATGTTAATATCTAATGTCAGAGAGAATGTTGATAAATTATGAATTTATGAGAAAGGAAATGGATACAAATATTTTATAGGACAGCTTGTCAATATTTACAATTGTTATGTTTTTTTTGAAATGCATATGCCTTTGGGTCCAGAAACTCTGCCTCTGGTTATTTATCCTACGGTTACCTCTAACAAAAGCACAAAAACTTACATAAAAAGATACTGTGGGCGATTGGGGCGGTGATGGTGCATTTTGAGCATGTCTCCTGGGAGCAGCTGCGGAGCTTCATGTCCTCTCCTGGACTGTGCTTTGGTGCTGGGCTCACGCAGACTGCAAAGCAGAGGCCCGCTGCATCCACGTAGTCGAGCTCGCACCAAGAGCTTCTCCTGCACAAATATGACAAGTTTCCTGTGAACCCTGGAGCACCAGTTAACCACTGGCCTTCCTCAGAAGTCTGGTTTCAAAGTTCTGCCCATTCCACAAAGCCCAGGTGATCAATAAGGCTGTGAAGAATCTACCAAAGGTGAACTTAATGAAGTCAACCCATTTGTGAGGCGCATGGCAAAGTTCTTCACTGAAGAGAGTATGTGTGGCTTTCTTTGTCATCACCAATTCTTGTTCATCTTGAGTCCTGGGATTATGTGCATGTGCCTCTGAGAAACTGATGTGACTCCATTTTTTAAAATAAATAAATAACAGCAGCTTCTACCTCAAGGCCTGTCCTAAGGAAGGTGGCGTGACCCTTGTCCTTGGAAAAACCCACAGAGCACTCCTAAGCACATACCCACCCTGCTGAGTTGTTTGTCTATAAATAACAGGAGAGATATGCTGCGCCAGGTGTCCCTGACTCAGTTAGTCTAGGTGAGGACCCATAGCAACCCCCTAGCAACCTCCAATCAGCATGAGATAGGGAAAATACCTGGGATGCCAGATGACCCCCAAGTAGTTTATGGTGGTTGATAACATGTTGGAAACGGTGTAGTTTAGTACGTACACCCCTCGTGGCCTAAACCAGTCAGTTCAAAGGAATCCCTCTCCTTGTACTAAACAATCACCCCTACCCAACTTGTTCCTGCCAGTGAATGTGCTAATCAATGTTAAGAGTTGTTGTTTGACTTTCCTGCGATATGGAATGATTTATTGTGTGATGTTGTGACACATAGAGTATCCCCTCAAAACCTATAAAATCTCACTGGACAAAGGACTGGGACTCACTTCCTGGGACCACTGTGTCAGGAATGGTTGTGAGTCCAGGCTCGAGCTGGCAATAAAGACTCTTGTGTGCTTGCATCAGATTTGGCTCCTGGAGGTCCACTGGGATCCCACGAATCTGGCATTACACCTCCACACCTTGCTTACCATTCAGCATTTATAAAGAAGAATGCTATAGGTGGAAGTGGTAGCAAAACAAAAGTTAAAGTTCGGCCTCATCAATTTGCCAAGAGGCTATCTTAAAAGTAAAAATGACTTGGGATACATGTAAGTGGCAAAGCAACCCTAATTTCAAACCACAGAAACAAAAGAAAAGAATATGTTGCCATTTAGAATAACCTGGATGAAGTGTGGCCAGGTGGCTTGGACCAAGCAGGGATTTCCTTACCTCTGGATTATATAGAATTCACTGTCAGCCTCTTGTCTTCTATTCACCATGGCTTCTTCTGATATTCAGGTGAAAGAATTAGAGAAGTATGACTCTGGCCAGGCTTTTGAGCTGATTCTAAGCCCTCAGTCAAAATAATCTGTCCCAGATTCCCCCTTTCTTCTCCAAAAAGAAGGATCTTTCCTTGGAGGAAATTCAGAAGAAATTAGAAGTGCAGAAGAAAGATGTAACTCCCATGAAGCTGAGGTTGAGAGCATAGAAAGAAGTGTTTCAGAAAGCAATAGAAGAAAACAAAACATCATTTAAATGCTGGAAGAGAAACTGACCCACAAAATGGAAGCTAACAATGAGAACTGAGAGACACAAATGGCTGCCAAACTGGAGCATTTGCAAGAGAAGGATAAGCACATGGAAGAAGTGCAGAATCCAAAGACTCTGCTGATGAGACTTAATCTGACTAATTTGTTCTGAGAATTGACTTTCTCCCCTTCCCCTTCCTAAATATCCAGACTGTACTGGTTAGTGTCAGTTTTTCTCCCCTGACAAATATTCTAAAAGCTGATGTAGGACTGTATAGGTAGATCCAGACTGTAAGGTGTTGTTTTAGGGGATAAAGGGGAGAAACTGAAAGTGATTCAATCTTTTTCTAAAGTGTTGGTCTTTTTGATGTAGCTGTTTTTATTTTTGCATCTTTTCTACTTCAGTGCACTTGGTGTACTGGATAAAAGACAAGTACTGTATTGGCTCTGTAAAAAATATGTCTATGAAGAGTATGTAGTGGCTTCTTTCAAATTGTTAGATGCTAAATATCTGTTTACTTTTCAATCCCAGTTCTGTCCAAACCAGATGCTACTGTACTTGAATGGTTAAGAAAACTGCACAGAGCTGTTAAAAAAATAAATAAAGGGATGAAGCTGGAGGAAAAAAAAAGAAAGAAACTGTGATAGCTTAGTAACATCCAAAGGGAGAAAAAAGAAAGAAGACAGAAAGAAACAGTGTAAGAGGTCCATCATTTGGAAATCAGTCAAATTATATGAATAGAAGGAGCTATTGTTTTTGAAAAAATAGAGTAGAATTTTACATACTGATCAAAGATATATCACTAGGTGATCAAAAAAAAAAATGAAGAGCAATGGGTATAATATGAACTAGTTTGAATAAAAGTAGAGGAAGGGAGAGAAGGAGAGAGGCTTGTGTGTAACAGTGTGTATTTTTCAGTTTTATAGACACAGAAGGAGACAGGTGACTCAAGCTGACTCCATGAAGATGCTGGGACCTTCCCTGTTGTACCACTACTGCTATCAACACTCTGTGCCACTCTCTGACCCACAGAACTCATGGGTCATTGGCCATCAAAAGGGTCAGGATGGGCCCTTCTCAGTGCACATATGGAATCTTCTCCTGCGGATGTCTGATTATTGTGGGTCACCACACACTGTAGCACAGGTGACAGTTGTGTTGCATTCAGCTGAATGAAGATCCTGTGTTGGGTTATAGACAGTGATGTCATCGGTGAACAATAGTGTCTCTGATGCTGACTCTGTTCCTGTTCTTTGCTAGACCCCTGTCCTGAGTATGTCCAGGGACCATATTCCTTTATCAAATTGTCACTTTCTTCCCAAATTCTCCAGTCTTCCCAGTTAACAACCTTTGCTCTTCCTTATCGTGTTCTTCCCAAAATTCGTTGATTTTTCTGGGCATATGAGCCCCTGACTTTCCTCAGAGGCCTAGATTTTTGAAATGTCAAGAAACAAATCTGGTTTGTTGGTTTGCTTGCTGGCTTTTTTGCTAACCTGTCTAACCTGTCATCTCTAATGTTCTCCCTCCACTGAGGTGAGGTTTGTGAAATGATTACTTGATTGAATGGGGGGTGGGTAGGTCCAGGTACTAAGAAACATTAGAAATATAATAGATCTGAAAGTATTTTCTCTGGGAAAGGGATTAGCATGGATCATTTGTTTTTCATTTATAATATTCAGGACTGCTTTTGATGTTTTATCATGAGTATGAATAACATTTGTAATGTTATTCATTATATTGCATTAGTAAATAAAAATTTCACTTTTTAAAATCCATCTATAAAATGAATATGATAACACTTTTTTATTGTATTACTGGAAAATAGTTAGCATCATAGAAAAAATAGCTTAGGGGATATAGTTCAGTGGTAGATCACCAGCTTCATGTGTGCCAGGCCCTGGATATAATTCATAAGGATATAATTCATAATACCCAACACTGACCAAAAAAAGAAGAAGAAGGAGGAGGGGGGGCTGGTTAAAATTTTTGATTCTCCTGAAATTATTATTTTTTTCTTTTTCTTTTTTGATTCTCTTTTTTATTATTAGTTGTTCAAAACATTACAAAGCTCTTGACATATCATATTTCATACATTTGATTCAATATGTATGCGGGGTAAAAATGGGAGTTCATAATCCTGAAATTAGACCATTTTTGCATTTTCATAACTATAATATATGTATACATCATGGGTAGGAAATTTTAAAACAAACAAATGAAAACTCATGTAAATTAGACCTCATACTTCCAAACACTTACCGTAGTCCCAAAATAATCATATTTCTGTACTCTTTCCTGACTCTCCCTTTCTCTTTAATCAGACTGATAAAAACACGTCACAATTTTTTTCAGAGCCTCCTATATTATTTAAAGTGCTTTGGCTTTAGTTTTAAGCAAAAGAAACTAATTTTGATAAGAAAGAAGGTACTTTTTTAGAGGGATATGGGGACTCATAGAATTGAAGGACTGGCCGGGGAAACCTAAATACCCAAGCTTTTAATAGGAACCCAGATAACTTCACTTAAGATTCAAGTTCCCAGAAGAGTCTCATGGCCCACTCTGGATCATGGGACTATCATCATGCTGTGATGCAGGTAAAAGGGTGGAGAGGACAAGTCCATGTGGAATGGGGAAGGAGGACTTTCCACTGGGAATAGTGAGTTGTCTTACCCTAGTCAAGGGCGAGGGATATTGCATGAGCAAAATACTAGATACTCATTTTTGCATCTTTTTAAAGGGAGATTTAATTGGAGGATTTAAAAAATTCATTCTAATATTTTCTTTTTTCATCTCTTATTCTCCATTACTCTTTCAAAACACATTTCAGGTGGAATTGGAACCATTATTTTAAAACAAATTAATGAGATCTCTTTTTAATGAGACAGATTCCTCTAAAAATTGATGAGAAACACACTGAACCTAGAAATATCTCCTGAACTGTGTTTTGAGAAGTCTTGCTCTCTTACATTTAGACCACCTATCATGGAATTTAAACTGAATACTAGGTGATACATCAGAATTTTAGTTTCTAATCTTAGAACTATCTGTGTGGGATCAATTTTCACAGAAAGTTCATTGCTATTTTACAGTAGTATGATGTAGATTAATGTACCTGACATTTCTAAAATTCTAATCTAACAGTAGTAATGTATGAATTTAACTATGCCATTAAGAAAAAAACATTAACTTCATTCATTAAAATTATCCATTCACTAAAATTTAACTGTTTCCCAGACCACATCAGCTTGGAGGTAAAAATAGACATAACGACTGTCAAAAATAACACAAAAATTTTCTCCATCTTTAGCCTGTCTACTTAGCAGAAAGTAACAGTACTAGCTTTCCCAAATTTTATTCATGTTGTCTTAAAGATAGTTTACCATTGAGCTCTGTTAAGTCACCCAGCGCATCCTTGGTAGCATAAGAAATGGTCATTTTGCTGAAAATACTGTAAGTTGGCCTTCATGGGTGCCTTGTACATCACCTCTTTCCCTTTTCACTTACTCTTCTTTTTTTTTCTTTTTATAGTTCCTTCCTTGTAAGCAATGGTTCTCAATAAAAGGTGATCTTGTCCCTCAGAGAACTTAATGTCTGGCGTCATTATTGTTTTGCATGGCTAGAGAAGGAGAATGCTCCTGGCATCTCCAGGGTAGATCAGGATGCTGTTCACATCCTGCAGTGGACAGGATAGACCCCTCCCCACAACAGCACATTATCTGACCCCAGCTGTCCATATCATTCTAGATGAGACACACTTCTCTAAGCACAGGCCTGAGTCTCAGAGAGGTTTCTAGGGGACAATCTGAGTAACAGAAGTCCCCTGATATTTTGAAAGTTAGCATGCTCCTCCTTACTCCTTCACATCTTTTCTTCCTGAAACTTCTTAAGCATGTCATAATAATTGGTCCCTGGTATACTTAGCTATCTTCCTGACAAATCCAGACATGCTGAACACCAGAGCAGACCCTGTTGAAGTTCCTTTTGGGCCACCTACAATACTAAAGACAGTACTGCCTCTTCTATTGAACATATAATGATCATTTGGTGCACTGAGCAAAAACTTGTAGCTCTTCCAGAAGTGATTTCTGTTGCCAGCACCTCTCTCTAATCTAAACCTCAGTATCCTGATCCCAGGAGGGAGATTGTAACTCAGGTCAGCCAGACAATAGACTTTCTCAAAGTTTAGTTTATTTTTTATTTTTTAATTCAAGTCAGGGGAAGAAGTATCTTTTATATTGTGAAGGCTACAAGATGGAGATGCTCCTTGACCTATGACAGGGCTATGTCCTAATAAACCCATTATAAGTTGAAAATATTTTAAGTAGAAAATGCACTTAATAAACATAACAAATGAACATCAAACCACAATCCACTGTAGAGTAGCACTTGTCTGCTCTCATGGTCAACGGGGAACTGTCGCTCACTCCTGCTGTCCATCATTGTGAGAGAATATAGTAATATATATTGCTAGCTGAGAAAAACTTCAAACTTCAAAATTCCAAATATCATTTCTATGGAATGTCATTTTCACACCACTGTGAAGTTGAAAAATCATAGGTAGAACAACTCTAAATCATATGTTGGTAACCTTTGTTCTCCAATAAGGATCATCTAGAGACATGAAGTTCTTATTCTGAAAACAGGAGACAGGAAGGGAAGAAAAGAGGGAAGGGAATGTGAGAGAGAGAAATTATAATGGTTGCCCAGAGTTGTTCTAAATCCAGTTCCATCCTTAAAGTTTCCACCATTTGATTTTGCATGCAGCACACTTATCATTTTCTGTTTAAGCTTGGGTTAGATTTGGGTTGGATTTAATCTTGGTTGGATCTTTTCTAGTCTTGATGAACATAACTGTCTTCAAAATCCTTACAATAAAAAGGCAGTTTTAAAAAACACATGAAAAATGCTAATATAAGGTGCTCATAGGGTTCTCCCAAGGTTCTGGTTAATGTGTTTGATTCTAGAAAGTGTTCCTGATTGTTCATTTCACAATTCACTAGGTTGTACATTTTGTGCTTTCTTCATTTTTCTGTAGGTTGGTTATAATTTATCACACATTAATTTTAAATGGAAAAAAAATAGTTCCTTTAGGATGAGCACTAAAAAATAGCACTATAAAAATTTAAAGAAAAGAAAAAAACAAATGGTATATGACCTAGGCCTTAAATAATTGTTTTATTATATTTTAAAAACTTACGTTATACTTAAATAAGTGTATAGAAGAGAAAAAATAATGCTTCTTCTAGCTTTTCTTTTTTAAAAAATATTATTTATTTTTGCTGAGGTCTATATAGAAAACTGACAAATAACAGATTAACAGAATAAAAGTCATACAAATATTATTTAACGTTACTATTTTTAATGTTTATGTGCACAGACATCTTCTTAAAAAAAGAAATGAAGAACCAATGAAGGTTAGACCCAGGGATTATGCGCCATTTTAGCAAAGGGCAGTAAGTTGTAGAAAAATGGCAAAACAAAGGAAAGGGCATTTGGGCAGTAAATTGTGGGAAAATAAATATACAGGAGAAACTAATGGGAGATAAGATTATTTTAGTAAGATTTATTTATGCAGAGCCACCTCACTGGTGACTTTCTGTGTCTAGTGATGAGGGTTGTTTTCTTTCTGGTATGGAGAAGGGAGTGAGGGTCACCTTTATAAAGGGAAATTTATGCCCTGCTTTTATACAGGCACGGGGAAGGCAAGAACTCTTTCTGTGTTTGCCACTTTCAATTACCTTCATTTCAAAGCAGCATATTGTGGCGGGGGCTTGTTCTGATCCCCTTTAAAAGTACACATATATACATAGTACTTTTGATTGCAGACCATTGTTAATTCTCCCTCTCAATACAGTTCTTTTTTTTTTTTTTTAAAGAGAGAGTGAGAGAGGAGAGAGGAGAGAGAGAGAGAGAGAATTTTTAATATTTATTTTTTAGTTCTCGGCGGACACAACATCTTTGTTGGTATGTGGTGCTGAGGATCGAACCCGGGCCGCACGCATGCCAGGCGAGCGCGCTACCGCTTGAGCCACATCCCCAGCCCTCAATACAGTTCTAATTTTTATCCATTCTGTTTTTTCTTCATGAGTAAATAGGGTTCATGAGTTCACCTAGTTCTCAATAAATCAATTGCAAAATTGGGGCTGAAATCCAGGTTTCCAACTCCCAAACTTAAGCTCAGTGTCACAACTGAGTCACAGCTAAGGAAAGTGTGGATGAAATCACAAAAAAAAAAAAAAAAAAAAAAAAACCAACACAAGTCAAGCCCTTCCTGCCACTGAGCTCCCAGGGCATTTGACATGTGTCCCTTTCACCCATTGCCATATTTCATTGAATATTTGTGTGCCCTTCAAGAGCATATCCATTGTCTTAACCATTTTAGGGGACTTGCCTTTTTTGTACCCCTTAACATGCCCACTACAGTATTAGAAAGCAGTAGTAAATATTTTTTTTTTTGATGATGGTTGGATAGATAAATGAATGGGTATGAGTTAAAAAACAGGGAAACACAAAGTAGCTTTAGATATTGTGATTGAATTATAAACTTCAGTAGAAGAATGTTGGAAAATATGTTCAGAAATGGAGGTTGAGGAAAAACTATGGGAAGCTATGAATGCCATTCCAAGGTGTTTTTACTTCAGTCAGCAGGCATAGATGACATCTGTTTTTTTTTTTGTTTGTTTGTTTTTGTTTTTTTTTTTAGAAGATGATCTTCCTAATGGGTTATAGGAAGGGTCATTGCAGTAAGTGCCAGGAACATGGCACACAGTTAGGATTGTATAAATGAACAGGAGAGGAATAGTTTTGAAGCTATGACTATCTAATTTCCCTTGTGCCTCACAAAAGTTATGATGTGAGGTGACTTGACTTGGTATTTTATAAATAGGCAGCAGTGACAGAGGGAGGTAGACAAAGACTGGTCTATTTGGGAAAGCCAGATTTCAAATGCTAGTAATATCCAATTCAGTTACTAGGACTGAAGGGCCAAAGGCAGTATCTTAACCAAGGGAGTAGAGCCAATGATTTGGAGCTCACTTGATAAGAAGTCAAAGTTAAGCAGATACTTAACAAGTACACTGGGTCCTTGGCAATGTTTAATGGTGATCCCCCTCTGTAATACTTCCTGGTTGCTGCTATAACAAAACACCACAACACACAGAAGCTTGAAACAATACACATTTATTATATTACAGCTCTGAAGGTTGGAAACCCTGCATGGGTCTCACTGGGATAATACCAAAATATCAATAGGATGAGCTCCCTTAGTGGAAGTTCTAGAACAGAATTTTTCTTTGTTTTTCTGCTAGTTTTAAAAGGTTGTCCACATTCCTTTACTTGTGGGCCCTCTCTCTTATCTTGAAAGTCAGAAACATAGAAACACAGAAATCTTTCTTGTGCTACATTTCTCTGGGTCTCTCTTGGGTCCCCCACCCCCTGCCTCTTCCTCCCTCCCTCCCTCCCTCCCTCCTTCTATCTCTCTTCCCCTCTCTCTCTCTCTCTCTCTCTCTCTCTCTCTCTCTCTCTCTCCACCCCCTCTCTTCCTCTCCCCACCTCCCTCCCTGCCTCTCTCTTTCACTTTTAAGGACCCTTACTTTCTAGTTATATTAGGTTCCCCTGGATAATTCAGGATTATCTATTTTAAATTCAGTTGATTAGCAATCTTAATTTCATTTGTTACCTTAATTCCCCCTTGCCATATGAGGTAATATATTCATAAACTACAAGGATTAGGACATTGAACATCTGACTACCGTGTTCTTCCCTCATGGTGGAGGGGACACTGTAAGGCCTGGTTTGCATAATGAGAGCCCTAGTTGAAGTGCACACATATCAAGGGAAAGCTTGGTAATAATCTGATCCAGGCCATGCTTAAAATTAACATTTTGGAGGGAGGCTACTTGGGCTGAGGTGGAAGGATCATGAGTTCACAGTCTGAACAACACAGTGAGATCCTGCCTCCCACCCAGCAAAAAGACAAAAACACAAATTTTATTTATTTATTTATTTATTCTACAAATTAGTGTTAATTTTATTAACATATACATACAAGTAGATGATCATTAGAAACTCATGGAATAGTACACTTAGAATTTGTATGTTTTATTCCATATAAATTTAAACTAAAAAAAACAGTAAATAAGTATTAAAATCTAGTTTAAGATGTGCATACTGATGTTTTTAGGGGGTAATGCATATTGATATCTGCAACTTACTTTGGAATATATCAAAGAAATTAAATGGACTGATGTATGGGTAGAGTTGAGAAGCCCAGTAAATACATAACAAAATAAAGTCAGCAAAATGTTAACTTGTTTTTTCAAACTTTCTATATGCAGAACAAACATTTTTAAAAATGTCATTTTGTCTCAGAATTTAACTCTCATATCCTTTAAATATGTGCTTCTTCCTGAAAAGAAAGTTCACAGTGTCTCTACTGACCCATTCAGATAGTGGTGTTCTGGAGCCTACTGGTACCATTTGAAAAATGTATTTGGTAAATTTTCAGTATTTTAGCAATAGCAAGTTCACATCAGTTGGGGTAAAACTATGTGCACCATGAAAATGAGATTTCCCAGATCAGTCAAGGAGTCCTTGATATATAATCTGAGTCCAATAAGTGATAATAATAATAACAACAACAATTACAAGAAATATGTACTATCCTCCATGCTTCCACCTAAGTCCTAAGTCCTCAGACACATCTTATTTCATTTGGCTCTTCTAATAACCCAGGGGTAGGTATTATTATTATCCCCATTTTACAAAAGAAGAAACTAAAGCAAAGTTAGCTTGCTCAAGGTCCCACAGTGAAGGTTAGTATGAGAGAGTAGGAATTAACCATTTTGAGTGACAATGAAAAGAAGAGTGTTACTGTAAAGGGAACAGAACAGCACAGGAAAAGTCACAATGGGTTCCAGGAAAAAGAGGATGCTTACCTGAAGATGCAAATGGAGGGTAATGAAATGTGGAAACTGTTGAGAAAGTACAATTGGATCTTTAAGGACCAAGTATGCAGGGTTTATTTGTTTGGTTATAAATCAGGGTGATGGGCAAGTTGGTCTATTTGTAAAGGATCATTGCAGCATCAGTATGGAAGCAGAGGGGAGGGGATCCAGGAGTCAGACAGAGTGGCTGACCATGAGTGATACAGGGGATAAAATGGAGGTAAAAGTTCAGATTGCTACCCATATTCTACCTTAGACACCTGGAGAGGTGGTAATGGCCACAATGAGCTGGGAAGCATAGGAAAAGGAGCAGGCCTGTGGGGGAAAATAATGAGTCACCAAATGTTATACCTGAAAGGCCTATAGGACCTGGTGCCTACAAAGCAGGTGACTCTCTAGGTTTGACACTCAGGGAGCTGGAATAGCAGATTCAGGAATCATCAAGGTTAGGATGAAAACCGAAGTCAGGAACAGGATGAGCCATAAAGAAATGAAGGATAAGCCAGAGAGATATTTGGGGGAAAACTTTTTTTTTAAAAAAAAGTCTGACCAAAAATGTCAAATACACTGTGTGGTAAAAAAATGAACAAAATAGTGTTTGTTGGATTTAGTTTGGGGTTGGTGGGGCACATAGAGATCAAATGCTACTTTTCATGGGGTGAGGAGTGAATGGGAGGCATAGATATGGAAACAGCAACACAAAACAATTCTCCCAAGAAACGTGACTTTGACAGGGAAAGAGAGGCTGTGCAGAAGGTTGCAGAGACAGAATGGAGGTTGGTGGGTTGATTGTTTTTTCAGTTCTAGGGACCAAACCCAGTGTTCATTATTTTTTAAATTGGAGGAGTTTGATCATTTAAATACTGGTGGAACAAGAGAATTCAAAAAATAGACAATTGGGGGCTGGGATTGTGGCTCAGCGGTAGAGCGCTCACCTAGCACAGGCAGGACAGGGTTTGATCCTCAGCACCACATAAAAATTTTTAAAAAATGCATTGTGTTGTGTCCATCTATGCCAAAAAATAAAAATATTTTTTAATAAATAGACAATCGATTGAGAATCATTGTGAGCAAAGAGAATTAAGACAAGTGAGAACTTAGGAAAGATGTTGAAATGGTTTGGGCTGGCTCAAGGTCCCTAAGGAAGTAGGAGGGTCAGGACAAAGGGCTCATGGGTACAGTAATGTTCAGGTAATAAAATTTTTTTTCTTCACAAGAGACATGAAGATCTTCTATCAGGAAGATGGAAGATAGCTGAAACGCTACAGCAGTTTGGGGTAAATAACCCTATAACCCTGTACCCTGGCTTAAAGAGAAGGAGGGCTAGCTGGACCACCAAGGTTCCTTAAGTTAGAGACTTTCCTAAGATACACAGAATCAAATACAGAGGAGTGTCCAGAGGTGAGAATTAGGAGGAAATCTAAAGTAAGTGAATCATGGAATGTGCCCCAAAGAATCACAAATGAAAAGAGGAGGCGCACTTGTGAGAAGCCAACAATGGAAGTCAGGAGTTATACAGTTTGGCTGATGACAATAGGGAGGAATGGTTCTGTTGAGTGAGTGGCTGGGCATTTGGCTGAGTGCTAGAGGGTAGGACTATTCATGGCAGAGAAGGCTTTTACTTTTTTTTTTTTTTTCCAGGAATGAGACATAGGGGAAGAAAAGGAGATGATGCTAACAGACTTAACATGTCATGGAGTTGCTTATTTCAGGTTTGAATGTAAGAAAAATAAAAGCCATAAGGAAATGAAATTTCACCTTTCCTAACCTTTGATCAACTGCCCAAGAAACCTTCAATGGGAAAAGTGAGTTTGAGATTAGGGCTCAGAGTTAAGGTTAAACTGGAGCATCCTGTGTCATCCAGATTCTACCTGCAAACTGAGCCTGCCTGTTTCTGCCTGCCTCCCAAGACCTAAGCATAACATCTCACCATTAGCTAAAGACAGCCCAATCTGAAGCACACACACCTGGGTCAGGGGTCATTAGTGGTGGGAGAGATCCTGATAAATACACCCCCACCCCACTTGCCCTCAGTG
The DNA here is from genome assembly GCF_964194105.1 of Spermophilus citellus. Taxonomy (NCBI): domain Eukaryota; kingdom Metazoa; phylum Chordata; class Mammalia; order Rodentia; family Sciuridae; genus Spermophilus; species Spermophilus citellus. The sequence continues at coordinate 105,307,303 of NC_138186.1, read as the reverse complement.
CAGTATGACTGGTAAGTGTAGGGCTTAGAAGCTCCAGTCTGCAAGGTGCTTAGGCTTCCCACCTAACTCTGTGATTGTGTGTTATGGAGAACTGCCCAGCTGCTTCTTGGCTGACAAAGGCCTCCCTCCTCTGGGAGGCAAGACTAGGGTTCTTCCATATCTGTGTAGTGGGTGGTATTCAGGAGTGCAAGAGAGAAAAGAGGGTCCAGGTCTGGATCCTGCCTTTGAGGCATCATAACTCACCCAAAAGAATATGGCCTAGTAAATGTTTATCAGTTTAGATGAGCCATTCTTCTTACTTTGGAATGAAAAAAAAAAAAAAAAAAAGAGGATTTTGTGTTCTCTGCCTTAAGTAATGAGCATAATCAGGCCCGTTTTTCCCTAATGAAGGAAGAGAGAAAACAGAACCTGAATTGAACAAAGAAATAATTTAAATAGACATAAAGAAAAAAATTCTTAGTCATAAGAATTTGCTTTGGGTTGAATTCTGCGCCCCACACTCCAATTCATATGTTGAAATCCTAATCTCTAGTATCTCAGAATGTAAACTTGTTTGGAAATAGGATCATTATAGATGTAATTAGTTCAGAGAAGGTCATATTGCACTAGTGTAGGCTCCTGGACCAATATGACTGGTGTTTTTCAAAGAGGGGGCATTTGGAAGTAGACATGAACACAGGAAGGAAAATTCCATTCAAATATGAAGGCCAAGATCAGGTGATTCCACAAGTTGTAGAACAGCAAAGATTGCCAGAAAAAAACCCCAGAAAAGAGGGAATTGTGAACTGAATGTGTTCTCACAAAATTCACACTGAAATCATGACTCCCAAGGTGATGGTGTTATAAGTTGTGATCATTGAGAGGTGATTAAACCATGAATGCAGAGTCTTTATCAATGGATTAATGCCTTTATAAAAGAGAACAAGGGAGCTCTTTCACTCTCCATCAAGTGAGCATATAGTAAGTTAGTAGTCTGCTACTCAGAAAAGAGAGTTCTCACCAGAATCATACCATTCTGGCACTGTGATCTTGGACTTGCAGCCTATGGGACTGAGAAATAAATTTATTTTGCTTATAAATGATCAGTCCAAGATATTTTGTTACAGCAACACAAACTAACGGAGACTCTTATGGAACAGTTTCCCCCTCATGGACTTCAAAAGGAAGCAATTCTGCCAACACATTGATCTCAGGTGCATCCTCTCCAGAATCGTAAGACAGTAAGTTTCTGTTGTTTAAGTCATCCAGTTTGTGGTATTTAGTTACAGCAACCCTAAAATGCTAATGTAGAATGTCAAAGCAGTAGCTGTATAAAACTCTGGCTTGAAAAATATATTTAAAATATACTTGTGTCTAATTATGTCATTTATACAACTATCCATATTCATTGTATAATATGTATTCACATAAAATTAACCAAAGATATTGCATAAATAATTTTAGTAAAAGGTGGTATTTAAAATAAATCAAGCAATTATTTATCCTAGATAGCACCTGCTTGAGAGTCAAAACTTGAGTCTCTTCCAGGTTTATGGTTCTGTGATTTTTATCAATAAACTGTACCAAATCTAATTTTCCCATGATAATCCAGATTAAAATCATATTTCTATTAATTCTGAGGCTTTACCTAAAAGGCTTAAAGGATTACATGTATAAATGTAGCAAATACTGAAGAGTAAATCAGTAATTTCCATTAAAAGGTAATTGATTTAAAAAAATAAACAAAAATTGTAAGCTTTCACTTTATTATCAGCAACAAACATTTATTAAGCATGTACTGTTTGCAATTTTTATATAAAGTACTATAGATACATGGAGGCAAGTAATTATGGTACTGTCCCATGAGTCTCAAAATGTAGTTGGGAAGCCAGTGCAAATGAAAAAACAATGAACAAGTTAGAATGCTCAAACAAAATGCTCCAGATATTGCTATTTAAATCACTGTCATGAACAAGGGAGCCGGTCTTCACTCTATCATATAAACACATGCTTGGATATTCCCCTTCTGAGTAATTTGACTTACACATGGAGCTAGGTAAATGGTGTATATATTTTGAATTATTTTATGGGAGATCTCCTGCCTCCTGTTTCTCCTCCCTAGGACTAGGATTATTATTACTGAAAGGTCCAACATGAGGAGATTCTTAGATCCCATTCCCTGAGGAAGGAAACCATGGTAAGGTGTATTGAGGGTAGTGGAATGGTCTATTGTACAAACAAAAGCCAGGAGATTATGAATCTAGAGAAACTGACATCTTATAATGGAGCTGCAGTAAAGGTTAATTTTTACTTATGCCCCAAACTAGCTATGTGTTCCATGTCTCTGAATTCCTGGCATATACCTTACATTCTCCTCCTTTTCTATCTCCTTTCCTACCTGTTACATGTTTGGGAAAATATGAAGTTCTTTAAATATTCAAATGACCATCCATCTTAATAATTATACAATTCTAACAGCTTACCATTGTTGACATTCTATTTGCTAATCTATAATATGTCCAAATCACAATGCCTTCACACAAAAGGCACATATATCCAAACTCTTCTGTATGTGCTGATGCCCTGGAAGTAATTTTATCTGTTCTTTCTCTGGTTATCTCTCATGTGGTGGACTGAAAGTAATCACCTGCAGTAGGAAAGAACATTGAATCTGTATACCTGCAGAACTGAACTATCCTTAATTATCTATAGTAAACCATCTCTATCCTGTTTCTGCCCAGCTTGTTCATCATGGTGCTAAGTGATAGGTCTGCCTTAGCTAAAGACTAACCCAGAACAGGTGAGCAAGGTAGCAAATTTGTTTTTTAAAACTGTGGAATATGCTGGGTTGCAAAGTACAGCTCAGAACCCAAATCAAGACCAATCATACAAACTTGTTAAATCTAAAAACTAGGTCATTAAAGCCAGAAAAAGATGTCCAAAAATAAGCCTTCATGACACACATGCAAAATTCCAGAGCAGAGCAGTTAATTTGGGGAGTTGTCAGAAATGTTTTTCACTGTGCATCATATCTGTATTTACCATCCTCCATGTGGTTCTGGTAGAGATGCCTAACCATCCCTATCAAAGGATGTGCGCATGACCCAGATCAAATCAGTTAGTATGCTCCCTGCCTGAGAATTAATTCTGCAAAAAAAAAAAAAAAAAAAAAAAAAAAAAATCCAGCAGCAGCAGCAGAAGTCAGCTGAATTTGTGTCTCTGAACAGTGATGTCTAGCCCTGCTGCTGAAATCTCTCAAGAGTTTTGTCAGGCCTCTGCACCCTTCCAGTAAACACTCTTTTGTGCCAAAATGTCAATTCAGTTTCTTTTGTTTTCAACAAAAGAATAAAGTGTATCCCAAGCAATTAAAATTCAAATAGGCAGAAACAAAAAGCTCTGGTCTGGCTAGTTGAGCAGTACTTACCCAGGGAAAGCGAGTTGGGAGCACATGGAAGGCATATAACAGTCACACCAGAAATGGGAAAGGTGGAACCATGGGGCAGTTAAAGGAAGGAAAATGTAGTTGTTCATTGGAAGATGGGCTAATTATTCTAGATTATTTCTAAGCTCTAACTAACATCCCACAATTCGATATGATCTGCTCTGTGACCTGAATGAGTAGCCCATGTTTCAAATAAAAAAGGGAGAGAAAAAGCATTGGTCTTACATTTTTGGTAAGGATGCTATGGATGGGGTATTCAGACATATAGGATGAAACAAAAATATAAGCATTCTGATTCCCTGTACATAGAGGAGTGTACAGGTGGCAGAACCCTGTTCATAAAAGCTGTGCAACATCTTAAATGTTTTGCAATTCAATTCCACTATAAGGTAAGCCCAGCACGATTACTAAACATATTCATTGCCTTGGATACCTGTGTGTGTGAAAAGTTTTTGTATTCTACTTTTCCAGGAAATATTCCTTGATGTTAATACAGGTTGTGCTTTTGTACTGTGGGCTGCCATAAAACAATAAACTCTAAATTTCCTCCTATTTCTTGGATATACCACCGAAGAGTATATTTGCTGGGCTTCACAGACATAGCTATACATTGCTGACTTTGCTGGCTATGACCCTTTGGGGGATTTATGGCTTAGCTGTAACAGAAGGGACAACACCAGTACAGGAGTATGACATCAAGCATGCTTCTGACTCAGAGCTTTTGCACTTTCTGTTCTCGTGGCCTAGAATAGTTTTTCCCAGATATCCACTATTCTTGAATGTATGAATCTTCTGTCTGTACTACTGGCTACTGAGCTGGAAAATGGGCAAATAACTAGTCACTTGAATACAAAGTAAACCCATAGGTTGTACATCTTGGGTACTAACCACAACTCTGGTTTGGAGTAAAAGTAGGGGGATGGCATAGAAAGCATAGATGGGATATTGTCATTCAGATGAATCATGTTTCAATTTTCATCTGTCTTAACGAACCAGTTTTTTTTAAATGTCCTTTTTAGCAAGAATGAATACAGAAATGAGCTGGATGATTTAAGTTTTGGCATCTTGGGATCACATAATCAGTTTTTCCAATGAATGGCAAACTAACTAGGCTTTTTAGAAGGAAGAACTCTAGTAAATGGGAAAACTATGAGCAGTGTGCAGAGAAGGGGAAGGCGAAATTTCAAGAGCTACTGGTACATAAGGTGTTTAACAGTCATATTATTTTACTGCTCAATTCACTTAAAGCAAATAATACAATTTGCTGAATGTGAACTCATCAAGAATCCTATAGTCTTCCCTTACCCATATTTTTGCTTTCTGATATCTTAGTTAACTATAGTCAATCAAGACCTAAAAATATTAAATGGAAAATTCTAGAAATAAATAATTTTTGTTTTAAATCACAAACTCTTCTGAATAGAATGATGAAATTCCAAGCCATCCCACTTAGCCTTGCCTGACACTTTGTCCAGCATATTCACATTTTATATACTATGTTCCTGTTAATCACTTAGTACACATCTCATTATCAGATAAACTGCAGCAGTATCAGTGTTTATGTTGAAGTAGCTGTTCGTAGTCTAGCATGAAATGGAATGAAGTTAGGTGAACAGATCAAGTTAGTCAGTTCATCTAACTTTGTCTCATCACATAGGTATTAAGTCATCTCACATCATCTCAAGAAGACTAAGTACAGTAGAATAAGACATTTTGAGAGAGAGAGAGAGAGAGAGAGAGAGAGACCACATTCACACAACTTTTATTACAGTACATTGTCATAATTCTAACTTATTACTGGTTATTATTGTTAGACTCTTACTGTGCCTAATTTCTAAATTAAACTGTATTGTATATATGTATGAGTAAGAAAAAATGGTACATATAAAGTTCAAAACTATTTGCAGTTTCAGGCATCTACTGGAGGTCTTGGAATGTACTTCTGTGGATAAGGGAGGACTATGGTAACTTTTCTCATTCACAGCTTTTTTTTTTTAATTACCTTTAGTATTTTGTGGTTGTGTTTTAAAAGAACAGTCTTTGTCTTTGCAAAGATGTTCTAAGGATGATAAGATGTATCATTAAAGAAGGCATTTGCCTCAAAATAACTGGGAGAGCTGAGAAAATAGGAATGTGTGTTGCTGTCTATTTATCCAGATCAAGTGGAAAGTATAACTAAACAGTGCCTCTCCCCTGCCAAGACTTCCTATAAAATAGATATCCCTAGTAAAACTGGGAAAAAAGTTTACCTCTCATATAGACCATAATAGCAATGTCTTACCTCATCTCTCTCTCTTGAAAATTATCTTTTGTATAGATGTCAATCATCTTGCTATGGCAGATATATAACTTTCTAGTTTCTGTTCAAGAAACTCCTGCCCAAGTTCCACGTGAGTGGTGGAAATGGGGTTCCCCTCGGTGGAATGAGCTGGCTAAGAAATAAAAGTTAAGATAAATAAAATGGCAAAAACCCTACAGAATATAGAAAGTAGTTTCAAAAACAGGGGCAGGATGGGCAAGCTGATAGGACTGATTGAGCTTCTGGACAAAATAGAGCCCATGCCTGCTTTATTTATATCAGGAAATATCAAAGAGATCCTATAGAATGTTCTTCTCCAAAAAAGGTTAAAGGTGGGTTGGTCAGTTCCTAACAGGTTACGCTCATCACCAGAGCTACTATGAGGTACCTTCCCAGCAGAGCCTAGAGAAAGGTCATGTGTATTGGGAAATCTATTGCCCTTGGAGAGCAACAGATAGTTCACAATGAAAGGCCTATTTCTCTCTGTCTTCGTATGGAGGGAAGATCCTCATGGCTTTCTGCAGTATAACTTTAAAGTTTCTGTTCAAGAGAACTTCACACTAGAGAATGAGGATCAAATTATGTTCCTTCACTTACAGATGTCTACCACCTGACTTCTTGTGACTTCAATTCTCCAGTCTCTTTGTACCTATCCTTCTCCACCCCACCACCTACTTTATTCCCAACCTTACTCTTAGATTACCTACTCACTTTCTGTTGCTTTATAACTAATCACCACAAACATTGAGACTCAATACACTATATAATAATCATCTCACTGTTTGGAGGTTAGATATCCAGGCAAACTCAACCTGGTGCTCTTCTCAGTGACATAGAATTAATTCTTCCTACCATGCCTGCCTCTCTGCCTTGGCTAACAATGTCATATCCAACAGAAATGAGACTCTTAGGGTGCTGTGTGTGTTCAAGCTCAGGGGTAATTAAGTGTGAATCCTAGAGCTAAAAAATCGGATAACACTAGAGAATATCGCAATGATGTATTAATGAAATAACATCTGAAAATACTAATTTCTAAACTTTAAAATGCTATTCAAATCTAAAGCATAATATTAAAATGTTTCACATTATATTAATGTTTTATTATACAAAAATAAGAGCTAATATTTTCCAATGTTTACAATGTATCAATCCCTGTGCCTTCAAATGGATTATGCCGCATAGCAACCCTTTGAAGTAAAGGGGATTGCTATATTCCCATTTAACTGATGTGCAAGTTGAATGGCAAAAATTTTAAGGAATTACTGCAAAATCATGCAGTAAGGAAGTAACAGAACCAATATTCAATTGCAGGTCTGTCTGGGGTCAAGTGCGATAGTAATCATAATGCTATATTATGGTTGTTAAGGAAAGAATAAGAGAAACAGTCACAAACAGAAAGAAAGGATCAGACCTGAAGAGAGGTAGACTGGTAGATGGAGTGAACACAAACTCTGGCTCTGGAATTTCTGAGTTGGGTTCATCAGCTAAGATAAAGAGTTGTCGTTACATCTTGGCTTTTCAAAGCTTTTCTGAAGCCTTTCTGGAATTCTCTGTTTTACATTTCCTCCTTTAAAACTAGTCACTGAGTATTTACTTGTTCTTTACAACTTTTCACATTTCTTTTTTCCTTTTTTTTTTAACCAAATCATCAGGGGGAACATCTGTGGCCAGGATCAAGAGGGAGAATTATTGTGCTGATTAAATTGCTATGGACAGAATAAAATTACCTTTTTGAAATCAAGCCAAGACCACCATGATAAGATGATTCTTACTTCTATAAAAAGCAAGTCTGTGAGGCTGTAGAAGACAGATACATTATAAAAACTACCTTATACAGAGAAAAGGGAAGTGAAAAAAGGGGACAGGGAACCAAACTACAAAGAAATGGAAAGCCAAGGATTCTGTTCTGTTCTATTCAATTCTGTTCTATGTACTTCTGCATCAATAGCACACTATAAAGTTTTATATTATCTTCAGTATCCTATAAAGTCAGACCTCCCTTAACATTTTTTAGAAAAATTGTTAATATTTTCTATTCCAGATGAACTTTATTATTAAAATTATATTAAAATTAAAATTTCAATTGAAGGTATATTACATTTATAGATTGATTCGTGGAAGAATTGACATGCTTTTACACTATGTAGACTTCACATCACAAGAAACTTGATATGTACAGTTATGTGTATTCCTTTATATTCTTCCATAAATTTTGTGGTTAACTTGATTTAGGTTTTGCACATTTTGGAGAGTTTACTCAAAGATGTATAATAGTTTTGTGGTCATCATTGATGATAATTTTTGGTTACTTTGTTTCCTAAATGATGTATAGGAGAGACAGCTATTCACCTACCTTACTGAATTCATTTATTACACCTAATAGTCTTTTGAATGATTCTCTTAAATTTTCTAGGAAGATAGAGGTTTCAATTTTGAAAATTAACAAATAATGTAAGATCCATAATTCTTACTTCCTTTTCTGGTTGTTTTTTTAGTTAGGACCTTCTAAATGTTGAACAGGGTCAGTGATGGAGGGCACTGGCTTTATTGACCTTGCTATAACATTTAACCATTTAAAAAATAGTATGAAATCATATCTTTTATCAAAAAAGGAAGTTTCCTTCAACTCCTAGATAGACACATTTATTATTTGCAATGGGGTGTTCAAAATATATATTGAAATAACTATATACTATTGACTTGGTTGCTTTAATTTCTGGAGTATAGGGGTAATTTCCCAGGCTCATGTGGTTGTTGGCAAAACTCAAGTTCTTTATTGTTGTACAAGTGAAGTACCTGTTTCTCGCTGGCTGTCACCTAGGGGCCTCTCTCATTTCTTAAAGGCCCCAGAAGTTTTTTGCTATTTGGCTTCCTTAGAGGCTCTCTCAAAGACTCTTAACAAAGTTGGGTATGATGGCCCACACCTGTAATTTCAGTGACTTGAGAGGCTAAGGCAGGAGGAACAAGTTTGAGGGCCCCCCTCATCAACTTAGTGAGAATTTGTCTCAAAATATGAAAATAAAGGGCTGGGGATGCAGCTCAATTGCAGAGCACTCTTAGATTCAATCCCCAGTGCTTAGAGAGAGAGGAAAAAAAGCCCTTAACATGTCATCTTGTTTGTTCAAGGGCAATAGTAGAATCTCTCATTCCTATCTCCTAAGACAGAGTCTTATATAACACAATCATTAGAGAGATCATATTCTATTCTATATTCAATTGTTTTATATCTCTGCCTTATTCTATTCTGTTCTATTTTATTCTATTCATATTTACTATATGTTTAGTTGTTGATGGACCTTTATTTTATTTATGTATTTTTATGCAGTGCTGAGAATCAAACCCAGTGTCTCACACATGCTAGGCAAGTGCTCTACCACTGAGCCAAACCGCAGCCCTACTATATTTTATTGGTTAGAAATAAGTCACACAAGAGAAGACTATGTAGGTATTATAGTTGTCTAGAAAGTTGTACTATTTTACCTTATTTAGAAAAACTCACCATATTTGTGATCATATTCTTTAAAAAAATTCCCAATATCTACTATTTGCTCCATTATTTCTGCTCAGATTTTCCAGATCTTTGAAACTCAAAGAACCAACTAGTTTTGTTTTCTATATAATTAATTTATGCTGTATTTTAGGGATTTAAATTTTTAAAATTTATTTTGATACTCTTTTTCTTGTGTTTTTAACTTTAATGCTTAGTTCAAATTTATTTGCTATCTTTCTAGTTTTCTAACACACATATCTAATACATATACACAGACATACACATATTTTCTTATAGTTATGCTTTAGCTACAACCCTCAGGTTTTGGTATTTCTTTAAAAGCTATTCACTTCTAGATTGTACAAATCAAATGGTGGGAAGCTGCAGAAAGAGGAGCTGGATATGAGTCTCCTTAACCATGTGGAAGGATACAGACATACTTTCTGCCTCTGATAAGTGCTCTCGTTTCTTTCTTCTTCCTTTATTCTTCTCTTCTTCCCAATAACTTTTGCCTCTACTCTTCGCCTTTTCAGACAGCTGTCTTTTTCTAATCGAAGAGTCTGGAGAACTCAAATACTCCCACAAATGGCTTGCATTTTCTAGGCATACTCATCTTCTAAAAGTGGGTATAATGAGAAAACAGTAGAAAAACTTTAATGCAAAGAAAAGGAATGATAGGTAATCTGGGACGGAAATTATAGGGTGGGGAGAAGAGTAAAGAAAGAAAATTGATAGACTTCTGGTGTCTCTAGGATACCATAATTAGGGAAACTAGTCATGCTGCTTTATATGAGGGGAGATTCATACCCTTGCTCATTGTCATAGATGCAAATAAATTCTCCAGAGGGAGAGGTTGGGGCCCTAAGAACTGCCTCTCTGAGCAGTGTGCAGAACTGAGTGGTAGTAAAATAAATAAGATGGTTTAATTTTTTCAATTATTAGGCAGTTACTGAAACTTGAACTGAATGAGGCATATTGCGCATTCTCCCTACCATTCTATCTTTGTAGTTACTCAAGTGGTCATAACTACAAATATGTATATTCTGAAAAAATGACTGTGGTGGACAAAAAAAAAAAAGGTCTTTCAAAGATGAACCTATAAAACTGCTACCTTGCACATATGGTAAAAGGTTCTTTGCACATGTGACTAAATAAAGGATGTGGAGACGGAAGGATTATCCTGGATTATCCACACAGGTCCAATGCAATCACAAGGGTATTAAAAGGGAAAGAGGATGACAGGAAAGTCACAGTCAGAGAAGGATATATGACAAATAAGTGATGAACCTGCTGAGTGCTAAGATATGTGGGACGCCTCCAGAAAGAGAAAAAATCAGGGAAAGGGATTCTCTAGAGCTTCCAGGAGGAAGACAACTCTGGCAACCCCTTGATTTTATCCTCATCAGACCTATTTTGGATTTCTGACCTCTAGAACTGTAAGATAATAAATTGTTTTCTTTTAAGCCACACTTCTGTGGTAACTTGTTAGCAGCAATGGAAAACTAGTAAAATGACAAAAGTCATGAGTACAGTAAGCCCACGGAAGGCGTCTGGGCATAATTGTTGGCTGATAATTCCAATCTGAGACCTATTGCTTCTCAAACTGAGTATTGTGATTGGTTTGGGTTTTGGGTCCCCCCATCACCACTATTCTAGGCTTCACAAATATACAATGCTGCATCACTATAATACTGGCCAACCTTGGGAACTTTGTAAGTTACTTGAACTGGGGGTCCTAACAAATTCCTTGCTACTTGAACTGGAGTCCAGGCTCTGAAGACCAACTCTGAGAACACCAACACCTCTGATGAGGTATCATTTCTCTATACATCATTGGTGCCACCCACTACTAGTTAGATTTTATGTAGTGAACCATCTAGGTTCTCACCTGGGTCTGTTTTGGGCTCCTTGAGTCATCCATCTCCTGGGCTTAGTGTCTGCAATTACTTGAAGAGCAAAGAATGCTATTGAATCATGTTCAAAGAAGGCATGTGCAATGGTAAGAGTTTAAGCAAAGGAAGACCAAAGAAGGTTGAGGGAAGCATGGAGGGGGCTGGCTAGAGACTATTGCTGTGATTTATGCCAGGCAAAGGCAGGTAGTCCGCATTCCAGCTATAATGTGCCCCAAATTCGCAGAACATGCTAATCAGCAATTAAACATGGAATTTAGAATATCTTTATTTTTATTAGATGCTTGAAGAATGAGTCTAACTTTACTTTCAGATATTTAGTTATTGTATCCCTTTCATTCACCTACATACCAGAACTTCAATATCTTTAGTTCTTTTTCCAAACTTCTCTTTGCTCTTCTGGAAAATGCAAAGCAGTGCAAATATTGAACATCGTATTCTAAGCTTGGACTAGATGAGACATTTAAATTTTTAATCTGGGTAAAATCTATTGGTTAATTACTCTCAATTTTTAAATTTTTTTACATTTTTTAATTTTATTATTATTATTGTTTTTAAATACATGACAACAGTGGAATGCATTACAATTCTTATTACACATATAGAGCACAATTTTTCATATTTCTGTATATAAAGTATGTTCATGCCAATTTATGCCTTTATACATGTACTTTGTTTTTTTGCATTATAATTCTTTTTTTATTTTTTTTTTAAGAGAGAGTGAGAGAGGAGAGAGAGTGAGAGAGAGAGAGAATATTTTTTTTAATATTTATTTTTTAGTTCTCTGCGGACACAACATCTTTGTTGGTATGTGGTGCTGAGGATCGAACCCGGGCCGCACGCATGCCAGGCGAGCGTGCTACCGCTTGAGCCACATCCTCAGCCCCGCATTATAATTCTTAATACACATATATACTACAATGTTTCATATCTGTTTGTATATAAGGTATGTTGACACCCAATTCGTCTTCATACATGTTCTTTGTATAATGATGTCCATCACATTCCACCATCCTTGCTAATCTCCTGCCCTCTTCCTTACCCTCCCACACCTCTTCCCTATCTAGAATTAATCTAATACTCCTATGTTCTCCCAGTTGAATAAAGAAACTATAGAACTCAATATCATTACCACTGGGTCCTAAAAAAAATTATATTCTAGTGTGTTTGCAAGACCCTGGTTCATTTCATTAGTAGCTTAAGATATTCAGTCATAAACATCTTTAACACTCCACTCAGATAAAGGTTAATTCTGAGCTCAATCTTAGTTATTCTTTCCTTGGGGACCTGATTTCAACCCTTTAACATAAGCCCAAGGGGAGTTCTTAAGTTCAGACTTCCTGTTAATTTATATGTTTTGACAAGAAGAGCTAGGATTATGCATTTATGGCTCAGATTTTATTTCTAGGATAATTCCCAAAGGGTGAAAGTCTATTGTGTGTTTTGGTGGAGAACATCTGCCTTCTGTTTCGCTTTTTGAGGGCTTGAGTAGCAAAGAACCTGGGAAAGCAGGCGGCTCACATTTGGATGCCCCTTAAATGTTAAATCCAATCTTTGTAAATGTGGGAATCCAAGGAATTCTTTTTTTAAAAGAATCTTTTTTAAAAAATATTTTTTAGTTATAGATGAATGCAATATCTTTATTTTGTTTATTTATTTTTATGTGGTGCTCAGGATCGAACCCAGTGCCTCACATGTGGGAAGCAGGCGCTCTGCCACTGCCCCAGCCCCAGTCCCCCAAGGAATTCTTGAATTTTGTAATATCCACAGCCCTCAGCACTAACATTACTTTTTCATGCTGCCAGAAGTTTGGATGAATTTCTTATGAGAATGAGATTTTCACTTTTAAAATATTTTAACAGAGTGCAGAATTTCTACCATAATTATTAAACTACATAATAGATATAATGAAGCAGATAAATATTTCTTGGCATTCATAGAAAGTGACTAAAATGTACTGGATATGAACGATTTCTAGACTTTTAACCATGTTCCGAAGTTGGAAACCTTGGAGCAGCCTGCCACCTTCAGGATAACTTCTCAATTAACTCTGTCAGAGAACACTCTAGTGTCTATAAATTCCAAATACCAATCCTGGTAAAAACGTTTCATTATAATCAACGGAGAGAAGCTATGCTCCTTGTAGAGGTTTTGCTATGATTAAGCATGATATTTAATAAAATTAATTTTCTTTAACTAAAACTGTCCCTTTCTTCAATTCAGTTTTTCTAATTTGATTATCTTTACACCTATATTCATTTCTAACTTTAGAAAGGTTAAAAACAACCCATCTATTTCATTTTACTAAGAAGAATTGAGAACACTAAAAACAGATTTTGCTGCCAGAGTCTGTGAAAAATATTTTCCAAAATAATTTTGGAAACTACTTCCTTCCTCTTGGTTTTCTTTTATTATGGATTAATCACAATATTCCTAAATAATCTTTAATAAAAGTAGCATTAATGAAACACAGTCTGAAACGGAGAGGAGGGAGACTGAGAGAGATATTTGCTTTTCCCACATGTACTGGCTATTGCTTTCAGTAAGTTACACTGAGGTCTCTTGGGGCTCAAAGACTCTGTAAGGTAACAGAGATGAGAAATGAAGTAGGAAAAGACAGGACGGCTGACTCCTTGCTTAACAGCATGGAGCAGTAAATAAGATTAGTTATAAAAATAAAGAGAAAAGAAATGAAAGCATAACTAAAATCAATATCATTATCTCAGTAAGTTATGAGAATGGGATAAAGATCATGGAAAAAGAAAACGGTGGCTTGAAGAGGCTTTAGGCAAAGGGATAGGAAAATAGGGCACTGAAATGAAAGAGCAGTTTAAAACAAATGCCCTTTGAGAAGGAACACCCTATTCTTATTTTCCTTTCACAAAAGGAGGACGGGATAACTCGCGGACCTGGTTTGTGAAAGGATCAACTTCCTTAGGACTTTGGTTCTCAGCTCGCACTGCAACCCTGGAGTCACGTGGGAAGCTTTAACCGAAGCCAGGCCTCACTTCAGAAGAATCAGTTCAGCAAGTCTGGGGTGGGGCGCGACCTGTACCTATCCCAAAGCTTCTGGGTGCGTGCTGGGGTCTGGGTCCCAGGTACCCTCTCAGCGTCGGCCCCTCCCGCGGGAAGCAGCCAATATCCTTCAGGCTGTAGGCCCGGAAGGAAGCGCCTCTGACACTCTCCGGGCAGAGACGCTGTGTGTAGCCTCCTGACCACGAGGGGGCGACCAGCGCTCACGTACCTTCTATTTCCCGGCGCGCAGCCGGCTTGACCCCAGCGTGCGCACACTCCGTGCGCCCAGAGGTCACCGGCGCCGGTGTTTTCCCACGTGCGTTGCGAACCTGAGGGCATCATGTTATGAAGAGATGGGGGCTCGGGTGACCCGCGCGCTCAGAAATTTCAACATAGAGAACCGAGCAGAACGGGAAATCAGCAAGCCGAAACCCTCTGTGGCTCCCAGGCACCCTTCCACCAAGAGCCTGCGAGAGCAGATGAGCTGTGAGTGGAGCAAGGACGCGGCGGGCGCTGGGTCGCCGGGTCACCGGCTCCCCGGCTCTCAGTGCGGGGCTCGCGGTTCTGTACCGTGGGCCTCGGTCCCGAGGCCGGAAGGCCTGTGTCAAGTTGCTCGGCCGCAGCGGCTCTGATCAGCCTAGCGCAGGAAGGTGGAGCTGCCAGGCTGGTGACATTGAGGTTGTCCCCTCCGCACAGCGGTGAGGTTGGCGGCCCCTACCACTTGTCAGTCCCGGAGGTGGTGGTCAGTACCATCGCTGACCTTGCCCTCACCTGCTATTGTCATTAGTCCTTGGCAGTTTGTTGTGGCATATCCGAATCGACAGGAATCATGTGCTGCTTAAGTTTTCGCTCTGTGTCATCACATAAGGATGGGTGCCAAGCCTGGCCTAGTATTTCGATTTACATTTAAAATATTTTCCGAACATTCCAAACGATTATTTTAAATGCCTTATGTTAAGTATTTGGGATCTTAAAGGAAATTTTTCTTTCTTTTTTAATAAGTGATTTTTCTTTTTCTTTCCTTAGACAACCCAGAAGTTAAGGGAGAAATTGCTAGAAAAGATGACAGGCTGCTCTCATTACTAAAAGAAGTGTATGTTGAGTCCACAGATCCTGTATCTTCCCTGCGGGTAATGTGTGTTTTAATTAAGAAAATAGTTAATTTACTTATTTATTTTGGGGCTTCAGGAAGATGATCAAGAGAAGTGCGCTAAGTAGTAAAAAAAAAAAAAAAAAAAAAAAAAAAAAAAAAAAAAGTGAGCATTCAGCAAGGGTTTGTACTTGTGTCCAGAGTCCAGGCCTTGGCAAAGTTTAAGCACAGTGTTCTAGGCAAGACACATAGGACCTGGTTCATTTACCAGAGTTCTAAAAGACTTATGAAAGTGTTGATTGAGTGCACCTGGGTAGATTTTGGTAGTTGTAATTTGAGTAACAAAAGGATATCTTTAGAACTATTATTCTCCTGTGAATTGAGGTATAGTCTAATCTTAGGGACTCCTTTGGGTTGTTGGGTTTGTCAGAGCTTTTTTTGTTTGTGTTTTGAAGTGTGTTTTCAAATAGGATATGTAAAATTAGGATTACAGAATACATTTGCAATGGGCATATTTGTTAAGTCCATGTAGTAGACAAGTGCAGGCACAGTGCTCTGTGTTGAGCAACACCTGCTTCTTACTCTCACAAGGCTTATGATGTTGTGAGGGAAACAGACATTAAACACATGAACATGCATGCATACAAATACATAATTATAGGCACTGTGGAAGTGTATCAGAGGGATCTATTTGAAATTGAAGGATGAGGGATGGCTTCTGAGGAAGTGATGTTTAGGCTTGGGTCTGAAGGATGAATTAAAGTTTGTCAAGGGAGGTTCTGAATAGGGAAGAGTTAGATTAAAGGGCAAGGAAGAACCAACCACAACTTTCAGATTTTTTTTCCATTCTAAAATTTCTTTGGTACTGTCTATAGACAGGCGTAGCCTGCACAAATATATTATTGATATAATTTTTGTAGGAGAAATAAGACAGCATTTGAAAATTGTATGTAATAGTGATTTTAGGGTATAGTTATCACCAAAGGCTCACATAAAAAACACATAATTGTACATGTTATGTTATTTTTAAACAGATATTGAATAATATTTCCAAACATTATTTTTCTCATGTTATACTAATTCAGGCATTTGAAAATTGGCTCTTGGGGAATGAAAAAAAATTGAACAGTTACAGAAAGATATTTAGTGGTATTAAAATTTCAGGAGCAATAGAGAAAGTCTAAAATGAATGAGTGAAAATGAAAAATTGAATTGCCTATTTAAATTCTTTGCCCCCTGCCCTTTTTTTCTTTTGATAAGTTTGAGGTGCTTTAACATCTTAAAAGTCTTCAGTATTTTTTTCTAGTGGTTTTCTGTTATATATATATATTTTTTTTTTTGGGGGGGGGAGGTAGTATTTGCTTGGCATTCCGTATGGTGTTTATTGTATAGAAGAGATCAGTTCAACTCCTTTTCAAATGGATGGCCAGTTGTCTAAGTGTAATTTATTGAATTCCCCAAATTTTTTTCCCACATTTTAAATGCTGCTATACATGCATATATAGGTCTGCTTATGAACTCATCAGTTCTATTTATTTTTCTATTTTTACACTAGAATTATAGTATTTTAAATACTAGAGCAGTGATTAAGCTTGAATGAGATAGGCAGTATATAAGTTTTATTTATACGGAGGGATTGAGACATTAGTTTATTTTTCAGAAGAGACACGCTTTCTAGCAGTATTTGAATTCATTTGAGATGTTTAGGGTATTGAATATAAAATGCAAAACTCGAAACAAAATAGAGGTTATCAAGTCAGTATGACAATGGTGCCCTTTTAAAGCAGTTTGATTATTTCTTATTAGAAATGTTTGGAACCAGAAATGTTTCATATTTTGTATTTTTTTTTGCGGGGGGGGGGGGGATACTTGCTTAAGAGATATCTTGGGGATAGGACCCAAGTCTAAACATGAAATTCATTTATATATCATATGCACCTTATACACATAGCT
This sequence comes from Spermophilus citellus, assembly GCF_964194105.1. Taxonomy (NCBI): domain Eukaryota; kingdom Metazoa; phylum Chordata; class Mammalia; order Rodentia; family Sciuridae; genus Spermophilus; species Spermophilus citellus. The sequence goes on along the minus strand of NC_138186.1, from coordinate 105,290,125 downwards.
TAAAGGTAATTTTATACAGTATTTTTAGCGTGCCTGCATTTTGACTACAACTTATTACAGGGAGTCAGGTGTGCCATTTTTCATTTACAGCATCCTGTTGGTGCTGAGAAAATTTTGGATTTGGAGCATTTCAGATTTCAGTTTTCTAAAGCTACCTTAACTCCTTAGTGATGACAGAGCTATAGTTATGAAAGGGCATCATGGTATAGTTGCCATGAAACCATGGCTCATTATAATGAGAAAATGTTTGCAGTATTTATTTGAAAAGGAATAGTGTAAATTTGAGAAATGTGAAAGAAGATTCCAAATCTTTCATCCTAAAATTCACTTTTCTTTCTTTTTGGATACTAGGTGAAAACTACTGAAACACAGCAAGAATCAAAGGAATTCAGATTGCCAAAAGGCCACCATTTTGATATGTTGAATATTAAGAACATTCCCAAAGGCAAAATATCCATTGTAGAAGCATTAACACTTCTCAATAATCATAAACTTCATCCAGAAACATGGACTGCTGAGAAAATAGCTCAAGAATACCATTTAGAACTGAAAGATGTAAATTCCCTGCTCAAGTATTTTGTTACTTTTGAAGTCAAAATTTTCCATCCTGAAGACAAGAAAGCAATACAATCAAAATGAAGAAAGTGATGAAATTGATTTTCCCATATGTATTTCCCATTCCCATATCCTTTTTATTTCTTCATTTTTAGTATATAAAATTATATAAACTACTGAGTGTTTAATGTTCCCTGCTTTGAGAGCATACTATTTATTGATCTCCTGACTTTTCAAGATTGGTTATGGATTTGTTTTGTTTTCTTTTAAATTAATTTGGTTTAGGCATAGTTCCTATGTGTATGTCAGCATGGCTAATCAGAACAGTTATAAATTTACTGTAATTGAAGGAGATATTATGTTATTTTAGACATATGATATCAGCTTTTAAATTGGTCTTTTGACCTGAGTCCCACATTTAAAATTCATAAGTCTTACCTTCCAGTTTAAGTGGTTAGTTCATTCTGTCAGGGATATTGAAAGTAAGTTTTTTGACTCCTAGGACCATGCCATTTTTTTGTTAGGGAAAGAGAATAGAATAATAATATTTCCCAAATAAAGACAGGCAGGAGGCTGGCTATGAAATCAGTGAGAAATATATTTATATCATTACTTTTGATGAATAAGAATTGGCAAAGATTTTTTTTTGTTTTGTTTTGAATTGGTTCTAAGTATGGAATAATGTCTTTTAAATTATAAGAAATAACTAGTAATGTTTATAAATGTTAGCAATCTGCTTAGACCGAAATGGATCAGGCCAAAAGCTATCAGAACTATTGGGGGGGGGGGGGAGACTATTGGGGAAAAAAACAATTTTTTCTCTTGGTTTAATTTAGAAATACAAGAAATTTTTAAACAGTTAAAGAACCAGGGTAAGGGAAATTTGATGATCAAATTATATATAAATATTTAGTTTTAATGCTAGTTGAAAGAAGAAAGAAAAATAGTAAGTGGAAGCATAAAATATGGTCCTTGGAAGGAAGCTGGGAAATTGCTGCTTCATTAATGTAATAAACTTAAAAGAACAACAAATATCTGTACTAGGATCTTAAGCGAGATTGTGTAATAGATTACCACTTATGAGATCTTGAGTAGATTGTGTAACCTCTTGAGATTGAATTTCTACTATAAAATGAATATAATTCTGCCTTAAATATAATGGTTACTGTGGAGATAAATGAAATAGTAAAGAACTACAAAGGACCAAGCAAATATGAATTTTTTTCCAGTTGAGAACATACCTGAGGAGGATACATGATGTAAATATTTGTAGTTCATGACAGCCAGACTCAGAATTGAGGTTTTCAAAATCATAGTGTGTTTTTTTCCTATTAGACCAAAAATAAATTTATTTCAAAGGAGCAGAAGGTGGGAATTGTGGAAGATGGGTTTGTCAATGTGTTTCCATTGCTACTTCCCAGAGATTCCCCTGGAAGTGTTATGGAAGATGCTGAGGAATTCAGCATGATAATAGAATGACACATCAGTAGTAATGCTGAAACAGAAAGTGGGCAGAGAGGCAACTTGTAAACTTGTTTTCAAATACTGTGCCATGTGATAAACTATACGTATTTCATTTTGTTCGACACAGTAGTTTTCAAGAAAATATGAAAGAATGCTAGCCAATAAAAATTTTTATTTTCAAACTCCTTTCAATCAGTCAAAATTATTTTCTTTTCTGTAAAGATCAATACTTGAACAGTTCTCTCCCTTTTTTTCCCTCCCCCTTGCCCCTCATAACCTCTTATAATTTTATGTATCATTGAAGGTCTCCTACTATTTCCATGTGCTTTCCCTTCTCTCTCCGTTTCTCTCCCCTCATTCGTCTTTGTTTACTGTAGTCTTTTCCTCATGCTCTTCCTTCCTGTTCTGTTCTTAGTTGTTCTCTTTATATCAAAGCAGACATTTGGCATTTGTTTTTTAGGGCTTGGCTAGCTTCGCTTAGCATAATCTGCTCTAATGCCATCCATTTCCCTGCAAATTCTATGATTTTGTCATTTCTTAGTGCTGCATAATACTCCATTGTGTATAGATGCCACATTTTTTTTATCCATTCATCTGTTGAGGGGCATCTAGAGAGAACTGAACAGCAGCAGGGGAGGTAGAGAGGGAAGATGGGAGGGGAGGGGAGGGGAGGGGGGATAGTAGGGGACAGGAAAGGTAGCAGAATACAACAGTCACTAATATGGCATTATGTAAAAATGTGAATATGTAACAGATGTGATTCTGCAATCTGTATTTGGGGTGAAAATGGGAGTTCAAAACACAATTTGAGTCAAATGTATGAAAGATGATATGTCATAAGCTATGTAATGCTTTAAATAATCAATAATAAAAAAAAAGATCAATACTTGAATCACTGGTATTGCTATCTCTGAGCCACCTTTTGTGTTCAAAGCTATATTGTGTGATTAGGCATCTGTAAATATGGCTTCTCATATAGTGTCATGTGATAAAATAAAAGTACTTCCCGTATCATTCTTTAGTCTACTGCTTTTCATTACATATAGGAGAACACTTGGGTAGTAGGAATATCACAGAAAATGGATGGTGTTTAGATTGACAAAACTTGGGTTTATATCTCATCATTACCACTAACTATATCATCTTGGACTTGTTAACAATTGAAAAATAGGTAATAATAATGGCTAACATTTTAAAATTAATTACTATACTAGACCCTAATCTAGGTGCCATACATATATTATCTTGATCAATATTTTCCACAGGTATAAGTACAAATGTATTTTACCTTGAAAATTGAAGCACATGAAACTTTAGTAAATTAGAGATTACTTAGTAAGTGTTGAAGCATGAAATTTAAGCCCTGGTAGATCATTTTTAGAACCTTGTGCTCCTAACTGCTATGCTGTGTTGTCTTTCTGTAGGATTATAAGAATTAAGTGAGATGACGTGCAGGTCGCCTGGGACTTTAAAAGGCCAGAACCATTCAATGCTTGCTTTATATGAAAATCCCCTCCCCTCTAGAGCTCTGGGAAAATAACAGATAACTGGGACTCCTCTGCTATGAGAAACTGGTTTATTAAGCTTAGAAGACTCCTGGTAGGTGGATTTTGGATGTGAGATTGTTTTAACAATAATGACCAGTGATTGCTGAGTGTATACGGATTGACCATCTGTACAGGTTGATGAGTCTGTACAGGTTGACCATCTGCATTGTCTGGGTCTAAAGTTTATTATGTATGAAATTGAGGATTAGGGGAAAGAAGAGTGGCCTTGAAGGAATTTGAAGGATTTCTAAGTGATGAGGGAAAAGGAAAAAATCCTCCAAAGTAAGCAGGGTCATATGAGGATAGAAGGAAGTTAATAGGTAGGTAGGAAAACTGGGATCCAGGGAGCTGGAAGAGGAAGAGCTGACCAAAAAGAGAGGTCTGCTGCAGAAAAGCGGATGGATTTGGCAAAGTTCTACCATAGGTAAATAGGATAACCTTATAATCTGTTGCCTAAATTGGGACACTTGAGAGTAAAAGGCCAATCACATGAGGACAGTAGACATAAAATGGAAAAACTAGGAAGTGTGGTCATCCTAACCACAAAATAACACTATTCAAAGTCTTAAAGGCTACCCTGATGTAATCATCTTAACTTCACCTCATCAACATTTGGAATCTTACTCAGGAATAATTCCTGTATGTGTCAAAGGGTTTTGCTTAGTCTGCAGATATCTGCATGAACATCCCTTTATCCATATTTACTCAATGCCATTTAACATACATAAATCCAAGAAAATGGGAGTTGGGGTCCTGGAGAATTAGTGGTATATGAGGGAGCTTCTATAAGCATACTTAAAGGAATTGAACTGAAGTGTCTCAAAGCACCCTGGATTGAGGCTATGCTTAAAAATAGCTTGTTGGGTACAAATTGAAAATGTATAAGAAATGAACAAGTATAAAAGATTAAAATAGTTATCTGCATTTCAAATAGCCATCACTCATTGCTTTATAACTATATTACCTTACTAGTTCTGACATACACCAGTCCATGAAAAAGTTTGCAAGAGTGATATCTGTTTTTATCTGGCTACTCCATTTTTTCTGCATTAGGAATAATAGAACTGGGTTACTTGGTAGGGAAATGAAATATCAGAAGCACTTACTTGATCTAAATCTACATAAGAAAAAATAAACTTTAAATTCAGAGCATTTGGGTGGCTATAGACTCCCCACGCCTTTTTTTTTTTTTTTTTTTTTAGCTTGAACTGATCACACCATTTTTAGTCATAACCTCCATGGTTGTCCTTGGTTGGTTTTCCCTGCATGGTTTCCCTTATACTATGAATAGTCAAAATAAGAGTGGTATGTGGAGCTTTATGGCTGGACCTTGGTACCAGGAATGTGCCTGACTCTGATATTGGCTTGAGATAAACCAGGTACATTTTGGCTTGGATGAAGTCACTTTTGTCCCGACCATTATTATAAACCCCCATTATTCTGACCCATATTGTAGAGGTCCACCTGAATTTTGCTACCACCCAGAACCATGCTGATATCACTAAGACCTCAGTAAATCCCACTCTGCAATCCTGGATCTCCATGCCTCTTCTGTCACATGAACTAGCTTTGGGAACTAGTTCTCAAACACTGAGAATGGGTTATTTCGAAACAATTATCCAGCCAAGAAGACTAAGGAAATGTTCAAGGAGAAGGAGCATCCTCAGGAAAAGTCCTGGGCTGGCCATCTAACTTCATGTGGGGAGGCTTGGCCCATGCATTAGAGGTGTATAGCCCACCAAGTGAGTATAGGTACGCTATGAAATCACTGCTGGATTTGGAGCAGCTATTTGCTGAATGCTTCTTATCCCATTGCTGTTAGGAAGAGTGGTGTCTCACTGTTAGTGGAATGGCTGTTGCTGTGGGCAGTTCAGTTTGGCTACCAATGTCCATCTGGCTGGAGGCAAGAGTATAAAGACTTCAGGAAAAGTGATACAAGTTGAAAGAGATATACATCTGTTATGGTTTATATAAGTGGTGTGGCCCCAAAACTCATGTGGATTAATCCACTGATATGGATTAACTGGGTGGTAACCGTAGGCCAGTAAGGTGTGACTGGAGGAAGTAAGTCACTGGGGCTTAGTCTTTTAAGGGTTTATATTTTGTACCTGGTGAGTACAACTTGCTTTCTGCATTCTGGGTGCTATGTCCTGAACTGCATGATGTTCTGCCTCACTTTGTGCCCAGAGTAATGGGGTTGGCCAACGTACACAGAACTTCAGAAACTGTGAGCCAAAATAAACTTTTCTTCCTCTACCTTGTTGTCATTTCTTTTGTCACAGCAATGAAAAAGTTGACTAGAACATCATCTCTCTCTTTTACCATAGACTGTAGCCTGGCTGAGAAAGTTGAAGATCAGGACTCCAAGCTAGATATCCTAATTTGCTATTTTGTGACACTGAGGGAAAAGTGGTGGAAGAGAAAACAAGTATGGACTGTCATCTGAAGATCAGAATGCAATGCAAAGAACTAGAATCCCTGGGAGAGAGGAATGAAGAAGAACCTGAGATTGAAATGATAGAGAACAGGGACCACCACCACTAATCCCACCTCCACATCCTCCCAACCCCTTACCCCCATAAATCAGACTCACTTTTCTGTTTGAATGTCAATGTAAAGGCACAGAATACTCAGATGGGGGACCTTCTGATTTAAGAAACCGTGACTGTTCAGGAGTGTACTGTTGCAAAATTGCTAAATATTACAAAAACTTTTTAAACAACTCCCCTGGGAAAGCCTAACTGCCTGGATGGTGAGACTGGGACATGGGAGGGGATGACATTTCACTGGTAGGAAATGAAATAAAACATAATTTTATCACTCATCCAGCCTTTAGGTAGCACCTACATAAAGTCTGTTGTTCCAAGGAAATCATTCCCTTATAGATTGGATCATCTGAGGCATAAGAGATATGGCCACATAAGGGACTGTACCAGTCAGCATAGGTACCCCCATGGAAAAGCATTGAGGAAGCCCAGGGTATTCTGTGGGAATTGGGCATGTGACAAGCCATTTATGCCCAGGTGTTTCAAGGAGCTGAAAAGCAGTTTCTAAATATGGAATGAAAACAAAATGTTCCAACAGTACATTTCTTTTCTTTTACTCCTCAGTTTGATTTTTTTGACAGAATTTTTAATAATGTGGACAAGGTTGTGTTTGGCCTTGGAGAGACAAGATGGTCAGAATAAGACATGCCTTGTCACAAAGCCTGACAACTAAGAGAAATGGGAGAGAAAAGAAATGGTGGGGGGTAGTTAAGGTAATAATAAAGCAGATGTGGTATTTATTACTTGCTTTGGCAACCCCAGGGAACCTAATGTAATCTTGATAGCCTTATGGAAGGAGCTTAAGCCTGGACATTTCCGACCTTTTCCTTCTGTTCCCTCTAAGGGAAGGTGAAGAATTTTCAAATTACGGTATTGACAGATGCATAGGATGGTTTCCCTACATTCTCTTTGAGTAAGAGAGAGAGAGTTGGCAACCAGATGCCTCATCTGGAATTATCTTCTGTTCTCTAAGAACCAGGGGAAGTCCTTTGCTCCAGTAAATATGGTTGTTGAATGTATACTGATCTATTGCAACCCAGAATGTTCTCCGGGGCTGGGCAGTGCTTGAGGAATATGAGGATAAGACCATCAGAGAGAGAGATTGTTACATTTAGGAATTAAAAGAAAACCCCCAGCTCCATATTTGGTACTAACCCACCAGTTCCTAAAAACATTCTAGGGATAGATATTCTATTAGGAAGGACACTACAGACCTCTGTGGGCATAATTTCAACCCCAAATTCAGGTAGTGTCATGGTTTGGATATGACATGTCTCCCAAAAACTGGTGTGTTGAAGTTTTGGTTCCCCAATGCAGCAACGTTGAGAGGAGTAGCTTTTGGGAAGTGTTATGATCTCATTAGTACATTAATGTATTGATGGCTAATGAACTGCTGTAGGGTAGTGGAAACCAGAAGGTGGGACTCAGTTGATGGAAATAGAGCACTGAGGTCATATCCTAGAAGGTATTTTTTTAAATAAATTTTTATTTATGAAATTCTTTAGTAGTACAGTGGTAGAATGCTTGCCTGGCATGTGCAGGGTCCTGGGTTCGATCCTCAACACCACATAATGCTAAATAAAGGTATTGTGTCCATCTACAACTAAAAATTTTTAAAAATTTTCTTGAGCAGTATAGAACTGGGAAGCTCTGTGTAGTTAGCAAGGAACAAAAATAAGATGCCAAGTATCTTGGGGCTTTTCCATAAAATTGTTAAGATACAAATCTGACAGTGACAGCATTTTAATCCTTAAAACAGTAATACTCTAGGCCTGGCACTAAACTATAAGGCCACAATGAGATGTAGAATTTTAGTTTTTAAGAATATAGTGAATAACAGGTAGTAAGGACATGAGGTGATCTGTACAAGTGCTTATTATAAACCTAAACATTTTCATATAGGCAAAATATTGACGCCATAACCAAACCACTGGTCCAGTTTCAAGATTGCTAGATTTTGTAGATGAGAGGATAAGAGGTGACCTTTCGGTCCCAGCTTTCCCTATTCTTAACTTTTTATTGTTCAAGTTCTACTGAAGCTTGTGGTATGACTAGCTGTCCTCAGGTAAATGCTATTGCATAGAGGACTGCAGGGCTCTTAATATTAGAAACTGTAGAAAGACCTTGACATTAAAGATCTAGGTTAAGCTCTAAGATGAATCTTATGAGAAAACTGGGCTGTACAGGGACTTACATAGAAACCATTCCAAAGAATGTGTGAGCTTTAAGATAATAATGTCTTTCACAGCACATAAAGAACATCACAGATGCTTCATAGATTATGAACAAAAGTTAACTGAGAAAGATCTTCTGACTAAAATGGGAAAGACAGTATAAAAATATTTACAAAATTTCAGAAAACGAGTTCAGAATAAAGGGATATTTGTTGGACACTGTCACAAGGGGGCAAAATTGCAACGTATGCAGTCGAAGGGAGAAATAAAGAATGTCCACACACTTCTGCCCCTTTCTAAGTTTTATTCGCTCAAATTACAATTTCACTGTGTAGGTTCTTAGTCAAGAAAACAATTCTTAATGCTAGGCAATATAATAGACAGAATCAATTCACAGTAAACAGTTCTGGATTAATTCTAAGCACTGCAAACACACTTAATCGTGACAGGAAATGACAGACATTCCCTCTGCGTGCTAAGTTCAAGTGTTAGATCAAAAGTCTTAAGCCTTAAGGTTTTAGTCCAGCAGATGCACACTCACTCAGACCGCGGTGATCAGGTTCAGAACCAAGGCAGGCTTTTCCTGGCTTGGAGTGGATGACCGGTTGAGGAGAGGGTCATATAGAGAAGTTGCAGCTCTCACCAAGGTCCAGATGAAGGGGCAGAAGGTCAGGAAAATGATGACAAATGATGGGATGTCAGTCCAGGTTCGAATCAGGCTCTCCAGCTTGAGATCATCCTTGTTTCAACTGGCCGAATCCCTGTTTCTTAGCTCTACTATTTATACTAAATTTGGGGGCTTTTGACCCCCCTTTCAATCCTTATCAGCTGTCACTGCATTTCTCCATGACATCATTTACCCTGGGATCAGAAACATCTGGGCTGGTGGTCTCCACCCTGATCTTCTTGCCTTTCCCTTCTTATCAGGCAAGGCCAGCCTGCCAGGGGCTTTACTCTGTTTATCAGGGTGAGGGAAAGAAACTTGTCTGAGGCCATACTGGAGGGATCTGTGGGTGTGCCTGGTGAGACTGCAGGTTTCAAAACTGGTGTTTTTAAAATGGAGCTGCTTAGGCTCAGGCCTAAGGTCATCCTCACAGACATTAACAAATTATTCATCTTTAACCATAATAAAGCCCCTTTGAGCTTCCAAAACCTTTGCTTTCTTTTCCTTTTGTTCTTTCTCCTGTTTCTTCCCTTGCTCTTCCCTTGCTCTTCCCTGGTCTGGAGATAGGGTTGTTTATAGATTTTCTTGAGGAAGGTAACTCTGTTTATGCGTTCATTCAGCGAATTATTTTCTTATTTTTTTTTAAGAGAAAGGATAGATTTTTTTTTTTTAAAGAGAGAGTGAGAGAGAGGGGGACAGAGAGAGAGAGAGAATTTTAATATTTATTTTTTCTTAGTTCTCGACGGACACAACATCTTCGTTTGTATGTGGTGCTGAGGATCGAACCCGGGCCGCACGCACGCTAGGCGAGCGCGCTACCACTTGAGCCACATCCCCAGCCCAGAGAATTATTTTCTTTAGATTTCCCCCGTGGTTTCAGATTTTCTTTGTGTGGCTCTTAGGTGAGGGGAAGAGACAAACTTGCTTTGAGATCAAATACTGTTTTTTTTTTTTTTTTTGATTGGAGACTGGAGTCTGCATTGCCATAGTTGTCAACTTGAATGGGGTAATAGCTGCAGCAGAATTCCCTCTGTTGGTCTTTAAGTTAGGTGTCCCCAGCACAGCATGGCCTTCTGAGGTTTTCCCAGATGTGGTCACATGTGGAAACTTTTTAAGTGGAGTCTTGATCACTGAATGCTTATGCTCATTATCTTTAGTAGCAGCTGAAAACCTGACACTCATTTTAGCTTCTGAGAGAGAAAAGTTCTTGACTGACCCCTTCAGATGAACAGTGCTCCAAATTGCAAGGCCCTGTGATTGGCCTTTAGAGCACTGCTGGCTGATGGATGTACAAGCCACAGAGAGTCTTCCTTTTGGAGGAACTGGAATTATTACCCCACCCTTATTGCCAGGCTGCTTCTTCAATTCATTAAAGGAGTTGTGTTCTTTAAAATGTTTCTTTTTTCTCTTAATACGTTCATCAATGGACTCCATTTCTTTAAAACAAGCCTCAGAAGTGGGGGTGTTCTGGAGTAACCTTGGCAAGGTTCCCTGGAGGGAGTTGTAGGAGTAGTTAATGAATGCTCTCTGGGCCACTGAGTTCCTGCTCGTGGATCACTTCACCTTTTGGCCTACCTTTTGGTCACTAGTCACCTAGACAAGATAAGGGGAGAAGGAAGGCAGGAGAGCAAAGGAAATCTAAAATCTATAAATGAGGCAGGATGCCCCCACTTCTTGGGACACCCAGCTCTGGGGCCCCTTCTCTTCAGAGATGTCTATCTCTGTTCTATCCTTTAAATAAAACTTGCTTTAGGGGCCAGGGTTGTAGCTCAGTGGTAGAGCGCTTGCCTAGCATGCGTGAGGCACTGGGTTTGATCCCTGGCACCACATAAAAATAAACAAATAAAATAAAGGTATTGTGTCCATCTACAACAACAACAAAAAATTTAAAAAACCTCTTGCTTTCTATACTTGCCTTGGCATGGGCATTTCTTGTGTGTTCAATCTTCACATCAGGGAAGCAGGACTCAGACCTGATACTCATCACCAGTATCATATTTGGAGATCCCACTGAGATCATCACTGAGGTAAGCTTCTTCACATGCACCCCACATCTTTCTGAGGTGCACCTTTCTCTTTCTGGAGGACAATAATGGGCACCCCCCAGCAAACTAAATACAGTAGTGCAAGCTGTCATTCTCCAAGATCTGCTGAAAGAATCCAAGGCCTAGGCAGTTCTCAATCACCTGTCCTTGAGTCAGGCTGGTTCTGTTACACCAATGATATGCTGACTGGTGAAGATTATACTCTTTTAGGGGACACAATAGAATGATTGTGTATTTACCACACATGGGAATGGGCTGTTGACTCCAAGAGTCAGGGTCCTAGACTAGCCATTAAGTTTCTAGGGGTGCTTTGGTTGGGAAAGAACTATTTGATTCCAGGTGTAGTGTGAGATAAAGTACTAACCTTCCCCACACAGTAAAGGACATATAGGCTTTTGTAGGACTCCTAGATTATTGGTGGGATTTTATTCCTCATTCAGCTCAATGCCTACACATACTATATCAGCTGATTAAGAGGAAAGCCACTTGGGACTGATATGTTCTCAGTAGAAAAACATTTGGAAAGCCAAAGATTTTGATCTGGTCACCACTCTATCTGGCATGCCAATACAGTCAGATGTCACCAGTAGAGCAGATGGCATGAGTTGGGCTCTCCAATAAGTTTTTTTTTTCTTTTCTTTTAATCACATTTCTGAAAGGGAGCTCAGAAATGAATTTCCTAACAGTGTACTATGCCCTTTTACAGGTGGAGCCTAGTGACTGAGATTTTCCCAAAGTGTAAACTGGCCCACCTATAAAGAAGATGGTGGAGGGCCTATTTTATCAGCCTCAATCCACAATAATGCAAATCTCTACTCTAACTGGCATATTAACAATGTTGTTCTCTCTGATAGCTCATATACTTCCGAGCTAGAGGCAATGTTGGGCCCAGTTAACCTGTGAAACTGTCTCACCATACCATCACAGTGCCTATGACCTCAAGTGTGAGAGGGTGGCCCCCATATCAGAAAATGTGCCGCATACAGATGAGTCCAGCAGAGGGAACCCAAATGTTTGAACTGTTGTGCCGCGTCCGGCAAAATGGACCGAGTCCGGCGGGAGACGTCGGGATTAACAAAGACACAGGAGTCCGAGGTCCTTCATCCAGGGGGAATCTCTCTTTATTTTCTCAGCTCATACTTATATATTTCTTTCAGATAGAATAGAAAGTCACTAGTAGGCGGGGGCAAGGAGGAGGGGAAAACAGGTGGTTCATGTCGACTCATAATGAGCCTTCAACCAGGAGCCTTATCAGACCCAAGCAGGTCAGGATGTTCCCACATGACCATCATAGGCTGAATAATATGAAAACAGACACCACAAACCCTTCAAGGCCTTGTGAGCTCCTTCAAGGCCTTGTGAGCTGGCCTCTTTGACGTGCACAACAAGAAACCAGGGCTGACGCCAAGCCCCGGGGGCCAGGGGGGATCCGAGCCAGCACTGTTGCTGCAGTACAACCTTCCACTGATACTGTCTGATCTGAGCCAGAAGAAAATGAAAGCAGTCAACCGGCAGAATTGTGGGTGGTATGACTGGTAGTAACTTGTGAGCCATGCTGCTGGTTGTTTGTGTACACAGTTGACAATATACTGAAGCCCTATATTGTGGATGGCATGATGGCAAGTGGAACAAGGGTCTACTGGCCTTATAGAAGCCTTCCTTAGCAAGAGAGCTAATCATACTTCCACTATAACACTCTTGAAACTGAAGCGTGAGGCATGGGTACTCATTTCATGAGATATGCTGTCTAAACATGTTGGACCCAAAAGTGATGTGTCATGGCATTTTCATCTTCCATATAACTCTCAGGCAGGAGGACTGATGAAGAGAAAAGAATGGCTTGTTAAAGCAATAGATACAAATAGTATTAGGTAAACCACCTTGGCCAGCTGGACTGAAGTTGAGTGTATTAACAAATTTAATCCATATATCTGGCATGCAGGTCATATATGAGTGCCTGGGGGCTGTGGTCCCTGCCCCAAAGACCACCTACATCCAAGCTGTACATCCAGAGGCTATACTGCCAGAGTTGATATACAGATAGAGAAAACTGCTAATTTTCATGCTACAACATTAAATCCAGGGGAAGGGACAATTCAGTGTGGGGTGCTTAAGTGGCTTATTCCCCTGAGATGGATCAGCTGTTTCTCGCCACAGTGTGATCCCTGTTGATCCTCTTGGACTCTAAACCTAGTCATGGTTTATTTCCTGAGTGGGAAATACTTGAGGGCACTACAGTTAGCCTTTGGGTCTGGCATGCTATTTCACTATTTCAAGAATCACTCAGACTCCATGCTGTTTGCCATCATGGGTGGTTTGCTCCACTCCACCAGCATCCAGCTGCTGCTGCCAGAAATGATGCCACCAGTATTGTCTTATTGGTTGGTACACATTTATTTTTACAAGTTCCTACTAAACATTATTTTTCTGTCCATAACTGCAGGAGTTTTATTTGTTTGTTATTTTTGCTGTTTACACTGGAATCTGTGCTATTATGAAGACAAAATGTTATGTGTACATCCCTGATGTCACACACCTCTTGTCATCCATTGGAAAACCCAAATTGATGGTTTATCTGATTCTATCCCTTCTATAGGAGATATACTAAGTTGTTGATATGGTTACTGGGCTTCTGGTGGGAAAAATTGATGTTATCATCATTTGCATAATTGTTCTCTTTTTGGGCTTTGCCTCTTATGACTTAGATATGGTGTCCCACTGAAACTCCCGTGTGAGACAATACAAAAAGGTTTGGAGGAGAAATGATTGGGTCATAGCCTTAACCTAATTGGTAAAATAATCCCTTATTGGATTAACTGAGTGGTAACTTGAGGCAGGTGGGGTGGAGCTGGTGGAAGTGATTCATTGGGGGCCTGGCTATGGGGTATATATTTTGCATCTGGCCAATGGACTCTCTCTCTCTCTCTCTCTCTCTCTCTCTCTCTCTCTCCTTCCTGAACAACAAGTGAGCTGCTTCCCTCTGCTGCACCCTTCTGCCATGATGTTCTATCTCACCTAGAACCCTGAGGAATGGAGCTAGCCTTCTATGGATTGAGACCTCTGAAACCCATGAGCCCTCATATAGACTTTTCCTTCCCTACAGTTGTTCTCATCACGTCCTTTAGTCACAGCAGCTAAAAAGCTGACTAAAACACCCCTATTGTTGCTGTGGAATCTTCCTGCAGGCCAGACAAATGGCCGCACTGTATACTACTTACACAAGGCTAAAACCCTTCAGAGTTTCAGGACACATCATGGAAAAGCAGGGCATGTGAGTTTGTAAAAACCAGTTACAAGGGGTGAAATGTATGGATTCAACTTGATCTGACCACAGCCATCTTCAGTGATAACCACCATGATTGTCCAAGTAACCCTGGTTGGTTTTGTTTCCCTGCATGCTATAGATAGTCAAAACCATTAGAGTGATATGTGGAACTTTATGATCAGACCCTGTCGTCAGGAAGGTGTCTGACTCTGATATTAGCTTGAGATAAACCAGGTGAATTCTGGAATAGATGACATCCTGACCACTTTATAAGTCCTCATTGTTCCAACCTATTTTGCAGGGTTCCACCTGATTTTGCTGCCACTCAGGACCGTGTTTATGTCACTTAATCCACAGTAAATTGCACTTGTTATAATCTTGGATTTGCCTACTTCTTTTTAATGGTCTCACACACCTTAGGGCCAATTCTTATACATGAGGACCACGTCATTCCAGAACAAATTGTGCCTTGGAAGCACACATGAAAAAAATTATAGTAGAGGAACTTAATAGCACAGAATCCTGAGAAGCATTACAGTTTTGTAAATTTTAATCTGTGGACTTTCTGAAGTATATACTGGGTAACAGCAAAATTGCTTCTTCCTTTGCTTCCTGTGAGGAGAAAGGTCACTTGAAAGTTATTCTGAAGATGAGTAATTTGGGGACAAAAATATGGCCAAAATGGGATAAACAAGCCAGTACCTGGAAGTTGACATGTAATTCCTGAGATGAAAGAAATTGAGTAAGAAAGTATATTGTAATCCAGGAAACAATGAACAGAAAATATCTTTTGTTTGCATGAGAGAATATGACCTTTGGAAAGTTTATCTAATTTTGAGAAAGGAAAGTCACCTGGATAACAATGAACTCTGCTTATGGCTCCAAAGTGAGCAAACTAATAAAAGGATTTGGGTGTAGGGTTGATTACTGACATCCACATGCATAAATACAGTGGTCAATTAGAGAAAATGTAACAAAAATATGCCCCAGGCCTATTTTCTATTTATAGGAGGAAATATTAAGTTTAATAATACATATTTGGTAGTAAAAATTCCATTTAGACCTAATAATATTTAAGCAATTTTGCTATTTTAGTATACTTTGTAGCATGTTGTATGGGAAATGTAGCCAATTTTTTTCTTTAAATGTCTTTCTGTTTTTCAAGTTAAGCACAATACACCTCATCTAATAATTCAATTGAACCATATAATGAAGATTACTACTTTTATTTTAGAATGGTCTCTAGCTTCCTTTCATTTTTAATAATGCCTGTTATATAATAGTATGTTTGTGTGTGGTATTTTAATTTTACTTTTTAAAAAATTAACTTGTTTTCAATAAGTGATATTATGATTTCATATATCTTTATATGGGCTGGTGAATATATAAGCAGGTGCTCCCTTTATTGCCCATATAAAAACAATACAAATTGTCTCCTATTTATTATTTAGATTATTGTTAGTATACGGAAACTCTGGCATAGAGTCCTAGAGTATTCAACTCTGACTTTATTTATGGGTCCTTAGGTAAATATTCATTCATTATTCAATCACTTCTATGACTATGGATACCATTGGGTCAGATAAGGAGTTTAGAAATGGAAAAGCCATTTAAAATATCTCTTATGGAAGGAAATAAGGGATGGAATGTGGGAGAGAGAGAGAAAGAAATATATAATAACTTGCTCTATAAATATCCCAGAGATACTGCAGTATCACCAAAACAAAACAATACATTTTCTTTTCCCAGATTATTATTTTTTGTTTTACATTGTTTTTCCCTTTTGTTACTGGCCTTGATAGTCCTGGAGGGTTAGCAAAAGTTCAAATAACAGATTTTTAAAAGACCAAATTTTAGAGATTTTACAGCCTCAAAACAACATTTTTAATTAGGTCTTTAGATATTTAGGTCACTATATTCTATATTTTAAGAGACCCACTTCTAGTTAGGTCAAATGTGTGACCCACTTCTGAATGTTAAGATTAATATTGTGTGTGTGTGTTTTTAACTTTCTCTGCTTTCTCAGATAATTTGTTAAAAGACACATGTTTATACTTTGTTTATTAATAGTTTTTTTTTTTTTTTACTTTATTAAAATACTGAGTTTTATTTCACATGTATATTTTTGTCTCCCCACCATTTCCATGTCTGACCACCACTACTACTATGTCCTATCATAACATTCCATACATACTTAGAAACCAAGCAAAGGGTGGAGTTCCATCTTTAAAAACTAAACAGGCATTTTGGACAACACATTCTTGGCAATAGAACCTTGACAACATTTATCAAACACGGTAGGGAAAGTTCTCACTTTGCATTATAAAAAGGACAGCCAGATATCAACTGTTACAGAAATGAAATAAGACGGAAATTTTTAACAAACTGTTTAAACTATTTTCTTAAAGAGACTTCCTCCACTGCCAGAGATCTTGAATAGCCTCCTGGTCAGTCATCCGGAAGCAATTCTTCACATAATTGACGAACTTGGCTTCCACTTTGGGAAGAGAACCACCTTTTTCTATACTTGCTTGCATTTTTGCTTTAATGTCTTCTACAGAACTAGGTCCTTTTGGTGTTTTAGGAGTTTTTTCCTGTTTTTTGAAGGATTCTTGACCTTTTGATCTTGGTGTTGTTGGTTTTGAGTCTTTTCCATTCTGGTTCGATTTTTGTGCATTTTTGGCTGGAGTATCTCGTACAGATTTCTTCACTGGAGCTTTTTCTTCAGTTTCCTCATCATCAAAATCATCATCATCATCATCTTCATCATCATCATCATCATCTTCATCATCATCGACATCTTCATCAGCAGCAAGTTTTACTTTTTTCTGGGGAACCTTGCTACCACCTCCAGGGGCAGATCGCTTTCCAGATACACTTAAGAGTTTCACATCCTCCTCCTCTTCATCTTCTGACTCTGCATCTTCCTCCACAGCTACTAAGTGCTGGCCACTAATATGCACAGGCCCTGAACCACACTTCAACCTTAAGACCACAGGTGGTGTGATTTCAAAGCCCCCAAGGGAAACCGTTGGCTGGACTGACATTTTCAATGTTGCCAGTGTTACTTTAATTGGACTGCCTTCATAATTCATTGCCTCTGCTTCAACAATGTGCAATTCATCCTTTGCACCAGCCCCTAAACTGACCGTTCTTAATGATAACTGGTGCTCATTTTCATCATTATCCACCTTAAAGTGATAATCTTTGTCAGCTTTTAGCTCACAACCGAAAAGGTAGTTCTGGGGCCTCAGGGGGCTCATGTCCATATCCATCGAATCTTCCATGGGGTGGTAGCACGCACTTAGGTGGGAGAGAAGGCGGACGGAAAATGGGTGCCTGCTCTAAAGAGACGCGCAGGACGGAATCACGCCAGGGCTATTAATAGTTTTTTTAAAAAGAGCATCTTTTCAAATCATTTTCTCAGGTCAATAATATTGCTAATTATTCACAAATTGCTAACTGATCACAAAAATTTATTGATCTACTTACTATGTTCCAGCTGCTTATCTGAAGCTGAAGATACAGTAGGGAAGATAACCAACTCCCAAGTCTCCTGGAGCTTAAAAATTTACTGTTAGCTGCTGTTCAGTTACCTACTGTTACATAAGAACCATCTCAAAACCAAGTGGCTTAAAAGAACAACTCATCATTATCTCTCATGATTCTGCAGATTGTGAAAGCTCAATTTCACAGTTTTCCTTGGGATCTCTCTTGGGGTTAGTGTCATCTGAAGGCCCAACTGGGCTGGTTATTCCAGATAGTCTACTCTTATGGCAGGGTCAATGCTATTTGTTGGCTGAGAGTTTATCTAGCTTTTAATATTTTCTCTTTGTTCTGTATATTGGATATCTTCATAACAATGTGTCTTGGCATTGGTCTACTGTGATTTTGTGTGCTCGGTGTCCTGTATGCATCTACAATTTGTATATCTGTTTCCTTTTTTATTTCTGGAAAGTTTTCTGTAATTATTTCATTCAGCAGGTTACTCATTCCCTTGGTATGAATCTCTGTGCCTTCCTCTATCCCAATGACTCGTAAGTTTGGTTTTTTTAAGTTATCCCAAATCTCTTGGATGTTTTTCTCGTGATTTTTTACCAGCCTTTCTGAGTTGGCTAGACTCTTTTCAAGATGATATATTTTGTCTTCATTATCTGACGTTCTGCCTTCTACTTGCTCCACTCTGTTAGTGATACTCTCGATTGAGTTTTTAATTTGGTTTATCGTTTCCTTCATTTCTAGAATTATTGTTTGATTTTTTAATAATCTCTATCTCCTGATAAAGATGCTTAACTTCTTCTTTTATCTGTTTATGTAATTCATTTTCAATGTGATCTTTAAGGTTCCTTTCCATCTGTCTAAGGTGTTCCTTGAGTTCTTTATATGGCCATTTTTCTGATGACTCCAGGTCCTCCTGAATATTTAGGCTGTCCTTCATTGTTTGTACTCCTTTTCTTTCTTGCTTTTTTATGCTCATGATACTTCTTGTTCTGTTTGACTGCTGAGTTACTGTTTACTCTTATAAATTTATTTGATGCTTGGGAGGAGAGGTATTAGAAGGGAAGGGAAGAAGTCACTAAAGAGAGTGAGTGTAGGCAGATAGAATTCAAGAAAGGGGGAATAAGAAAATTGAAAAGAAATGAAAAGACAAGAAAAAAGTGAAAAGAAAGAAAGAAAAAATGAAAAAATAAAAATTTAAAACAAAAAAATTATAATGATAATAAACAAATGGAAATTAAAGTTTAAAAAATAATAGTACTAATAATAGAATAAAAAGAATTAAAAAAAATGGAAACCATTAATAAGAAAGTTGAAGAACAACAACATCAACAACAAAAAGTGAAAATAAAATTTAAAAAAAATACCAATAATAATCATTAAAAAAATAATAATAATAAATGCAGTCATAGAGCTCAATTAACTTCTCTTCCAGTAGGTGGAGCTATGCCTACTGGGCCAGGCTTTTCTTCTTGATGGGTGGGAACCAATCACTGTGCCTCAGCTCTTCTTCCCAGACTGTGCGGGTCTCCAATCCTGAGTGCCTAGGGCCTTCTCTTGTGGTTCCTCAAGCCAGGCCCCGCTCACCTGTGACGCTCACCACAATACTGGCTACATGCCAGGTCTGCTGCTCCTGGGAGCCCTGTTTCCATGGATGCCTGGGCACACCCTTTCTGTTTGCCTCCCTCAGACCCTAAGTTTGTAGGGCTTGGGGCTGAGGACCCCCAGCGAATTTGTTTGCCCTCAGGTAGCAACTCCCCTGGTAGCTGGTGCAAGGGACCTCTGTTGTCAGCAGAGGGATACCCTGGGTCTGACTATCGTGCTCAGTTGGCTTTTACCTCTGTGAGTTCAGGTGGGCCGACTAGTTATTTCAGCGGGATCATTAGTGCTGAGTCACGAGAAGCAGGCGAACCAGAACTAGAATGCAGCCCAATCCGGGCTCGGTGTGTTCTGAGAGGGACAGACTGTTCGCCCGGGATCCCCTTCAGCTCAACAGTGCCTAGTGGTCCTGAGCAAACAGTATTTTGACAGTTTACTTCTCCCTATGCTCGCGCAGCTGAAAGGGTTAGAGACTTGATCTCTCCGCGTCCGCCGCCATGTTGAATCACTTAGATTTTAAATTGTCACTCATCTTATCAGCTGTTCCATTTAACTCGGCAGCTCACTCTCGCGGTGAAGAGTCTGCTCTATGGTGCTCCGCGGGAAGCAGCGGCGGCGGCGCCCCAGCTGTGGCCTTCGGGACCCCCGGGGAGGGGAGTGTGGGCTGGGGGAGGGGAGGCAGCGCCTCGGGGCCCCCGCGGGCCGGGTACTGGACACGCGGGAGAGCGGGCGGGGTGGGGGAAAGAAATTGAGATCTAGATTTAGGGACTGAGCGTGGGAGGAGAGACGGCGGGGGAGAAGCAAAGGGGAAAGGCGGAGAGGAGAAGGAGAAGGGGCCGAGGGAGCCGGGCAGCTCGGGGGCTGCAGCCTTACTGCTCGCGCTGAAGTCGTGATGGACTCACTCCACCTTGGCTGGAGTCGTGGCGGGTTCACTCCACCTAGGCCCCTTTCTTGACACGGTGCTGAGTCTTTGTCGACAGATCTCCTTTAATGATCTTTACTTCATCTTTTAAGATGTGGCAACATACGCTGCGGGCGGGGCGGCGCGGAGCACGGAGCGGCTTACTCACTTCCCGCCGCCATCTTTGGCTGAGAGTTTATCTAGGCTGTGGTTTAGTGCATCTATAGCAGGCTGACCTTATGGCTTAGGCTTATAGTAACATGATGATTGGTTGGGTTCCAAAAACAAATGTTGCAGGACAAAGGAAGTGAAAGTGTTAGCTTCTTAAGGTCTAAGCCCAGAAATTGGCAGAGCACCACTTCTTTATTCTGTTTGTCAGACCAGTCATAGAGCCCACCTTGATTCAAGGGCAGGGGGCATAAGCCACATCTCTGTCTGGGAAAATACCAATTTGTGGCCTTCTTTGCTCTTTTCAATGCATCATCAGAAATATATGAGTTCAATTTATGTCAGTTGGGTGTTGTTAACCTCAATGGCTTGGTCAAGGTGAATGCTGCCAGATTTTCACTATACACCCCTTGTAATTAATGTTATTGATTAGAAAAGGTCATAAGAAGATCTGGGTGGACATTGTATTAGTATATGCAAGTGTGCAAATGCATCAAACTGTATATTTTAAGTTTTAGACATTTTAATACATTGTATGCAAAACCTAAATTAAAAAGAAAAAAAATTAAAAGCCCAATTCATCACTTTCACCTTCATACCTTACCCTGTTGTACTTCCTTTGGTGATTTCAACAGTTATTCCACTAGTCTTCCTGTTATGAAGACTGCAAAACTCAGACTTCTGACTGTTCTCTAATTCACCCCCACCCCTAGCCTCCTCCCTCAGTCATGACTTCTATAATTTGTCTTCCAAATGACACCCAGAATATTTTTCAAAAACTTGTGAGTGTACTAAGTGCTATACCCTTGCTTTAAATTCATCCCATCTTCCTTAAGATAAAATCCAAATTCCTTAAATTATAAGGAATTCCATACTTCTTACTCTCTCCAAACTCATCTCTCATGACTTTCCCAATGTGAACTCCAACTTTTCTGAGTTTTCTATAGAAATATGTATTTACCTATCACCTAAAATGCAAAATAATACTTCAGAAGGTGATTAAGTACTGAGTATTTGTTCGGTCCAAGAATAAACATAGTCCTTGCTCGTTGGGATAAGAGAAATGTACAAGTTATCTCACTACAGCAAAATTTAATAACTGCCCTC
Source organism: Spermophilus citellus (assembly GCF_964194105.1). NCBI lineage: Eukaryota > Metazoa > Chordata > Mammalia > Rodentia > Sciuridae > Spermophilus > Spermophilus citellus. The sequence goes on along the minus strand of NC_138186.1, from coordinate 105,268,592 downwards.
AGAATCTTAAAAACAATGTAATGATGAGTCAAAGGAGGAGAAATGAAAGCTGTGTTGATCAGGACTTATTTGTCTTAATTAATGCTGTTGTCCTAAGGAGGGTGAAGCTGCTATTCAAGGGGGTAAATTATATAAAAGAAATTAGTTCACTAAAGAGTTCAGGTTCCCCATAAGCCCTATCCCTTTGTGTGGATGGCATAGTTGATAACTGCACGCAGAGGCTCTTCCATTCACTATGAACGCACTGGTGTATCTTGAGAGGCTATTGAAAACATCGCCTTTTGTGTTTTTTATTTTCTTGTGCTGGTTGGTATTGTTGGCTTTTTAATTTTCTCCTTGCAGAGCATTGCTGTGGCTGGTGTGGCGAAGGCCGAGACTCTATGCTCACTATGGGGCTTTTGTGCAGAGACTGATATCCTGAAAGAGCTCTCTTTAACGGTGATGGAGAAGGTGTAACCTCCGGCAGTCTCAGAGCTTCCAATTTCATTAGACACCTACTGTCCTTTTCATACCTAGTGTTTATATTTATGTACATTGGAATCCTTTCTTAGTCACATCAATTCTAAATCCTTCATTTTCCAAGCTCTGGTGTATATAAAATCAATAAATTAAAAGTAGGTTCTAGAACTCAGGGCCACCCAGGGTCCCATTCGCAGTGCACAACACAATGTTTTATTTAACTTGGAATAACCATTTCCTGAAGATGTCCTGGAGACCCAAGATTTTACAGTTTCTTTTCTGTCATCAGAAATAAAATATTAGAAGGTATTATTTTCTGTTTAGCAAAACTAATTTTATTTTAGTGTTTTGAAAATATTTGCAACCCATATTTAATACATGATACTTTTACATAAGGGAATTAGAAGTTATAGAGCATACTAACAAGGCACACTACACTCATATATTGGATTTCTTATTTATTGTGAAAGTTACTTCATCATTCTCAATTTCATTCCTTCACCAATGGAATTCTTCTACTAATTATATAACTGTGATAATATATCAAGCTAACAAGAAATAAGTGTCTAATATTTGTGATCTTCACAATAAAACAAGAGCCACATTATCAAAGCAATGAAATAACCCTACTATGCAATTAAAAAAAATGATTTTTGAATCTATGGAACTTCTTTGTTCTTGCTATAGTTATCTTCATGGCTTTGTACTCTTAAACCCTCTATTTCAGATGAGCTCCCAGATTTATAAATTTTATTACAATTTTGAATTTTTTTACAACTTCAAGTATAGTTAGTTAATGAGTATAAAATAAATAGGTTTTACCTAAGAGTTTAATCAGTTAAAAAGAGAGATTTTTGAACAATATTTTAATTTGAAAGGAATGTTAAGCTTGATTTGTGATAATTAATCATGGGGATAGTATTAGCTAAGACACTGAAGAGATTAATTTTTTTTAATATTTATTTTTTAGTTTTAGGTGGACACAATATCTTTATTTTATTTTATGTGGTGTGGAGGATCAAACCCAGCGCCCCGCACATGCCAGGCGAGCACGCTACCACTTGAGCCACATCCCCAGCCCAAGAGATTAATTCTTTTTTTTTTTCTTAAATATTTTTATTTATTTTTTTCTTAGTTCTCGGCAGACACTACATCTTTGTTTGTATGTGGTGCTGAGGATCGAACCCGGGCCGCACGCATGCCAGGTGAGCGCGCTACCGCTTGAGCCACATCCCCAGCCCAAGAGATTAATTCTTAATTGTGTAATTTGATATATAGTATAATATGGTCAGACTCCATCACTTGAACTTTTATTACTTGACAGGACTAGACAGAAATAGGTCACTTTTTTAAAAAGTGACCTTTAAAAAAGCATTTATTAAGCAAAGTATTAGTTTGAAACACATTCTTGGAACACATCTAACTTGTTCTGAAAAATAAATATCTTTTAAAACGTCAAAATTTCAAATAACTTAGTAGTATGTTATGTATTTGAGGAGAATTTGCTAATTACAAATGTGTGATTATCTTTCCCCAGCAGGGCATTTTTCTCTTGTCCTGTGAATTTACAGCAAATAAAATTGCTCTTCTTTAAGAATATCCTATAATTCAGACTTCTCATTAGTGTAGTTTCTACTTTTGATAGCTTGATCTGGAAGATTTCAATTTCATTCCAATAACCATCAATTTTTATGAAGCAAATAACCTGTGGGAAGTCTAAAAGTAAATTTTGGGGAGGGTACCAGGAATTGAACTCGGGGCACTCGACCCCTGAACCACATCCCTAACCCTATTTTCTATCTTTATTTAGAGACAGGGTCTCACTGAGTTGCGTAGTGCCTTGCTTTTTGCTGAGGCTGGCTTTGAGCTCTCCATCCTCCTGCCTCAACCTCACCAAGTAAAAATTTTATTCCATTGTACAGTTCTATAAACCTTTGAACCATTAAATTTATGATGATAATAGTGATAATGATAATATGATAGTACACATTTTCAGTCCTTATCTTTCCTGGCATAGTGCTAAGTACTTTACTTTCCTTATTTGATTTCTCCTCCTAAGTATTTGGTATGATAGCTTCTTTCATGATCTCCAAAAGAAGGAAATTAACTATTAGGCAAAGAAACTAAATATTAGACTTCTAAGAACTTGCCTGACCCAAGGTCATATTGCAAGCCCGTGGGGGAGGAGCTCAGAAGTGGTTCTTCTCCAAAGTCCTGATCTTCACCACACTGGTGTTGGCCTGCCTCACTGTCACTACCCCTGTATTCTATTGGTAATGCTACGTTCTTAGCAAGTAAGACTTTTAAAATTGAGGCTAAAAATGAATATCACTAATCATACATCAAAGATACCCAGAGAGTTAAATTTCAAATGGCTATTATATCCCACAGTGAATCTGACAAGGAAGTGGTCATCAGACATAACAGGAAAGATAGGAATTTGCTATGGAGGAAACTTTTGTATACAGAGAGGGGACATCATGTATTAAGGCTTAGAGGTGAGAGTGTGGAAATGACCATTTTGCTCACATCTGGGTCACGGTTTGCCTTCCATCCTTTCATCTCACATCCCTTTGTCCCCTACTGATGATTATGCCTTTAATTACTTTCAGAGGCTTGGAGGACAAGAGAGCATGGCTGGAGCATGTCTTTCTATTTCAAGACTCTATGCAGTCCTGCTGTTTGTCTCATCTTCGATGAATCAGAGCTGGCCTTTGAGGTGCACACTTTTAGTTCTGTGTGGTCTCCTTGGTGATAGGCTATTGATGGAGGCTTCAAAATGCTGATTAATTAGACTATACCTAGGCATCTTAGGTGCTCAGAGAAGGAATGTTGACCTCCTTAAAAAGACAGGCACCAAAAGCTCTCTCTTCTCTTGACAACACCTTATTATGTTTATTATGGCATGTTGGTTGTTATGGTGATCATCATAAGGAAGAGGAAACTGAGCAAGGGAGGGGTGGTGAAAGGTCATGCTGTGAAGGGAGGGAAGTACAGGCCCTCACATCTTTTGCCTGAGCTTACTCTCGTGAAATGATTTTGGCTGTCTTACCACCAAAATCTATGCAAAAATCTACTCTACATTCCATACAACAAATACACCTAAGAATCTGCAAAAAATAAAAAAGGTAAAATGACATCTATCATTTCATCTTCCATCTGGCCAGCTTCTGCATCACTTAATCTTCTTGACATATTTATAGTAATGCTGGAAAAGCAATACTGGCACATTATGCTTATTCTACTCTTTATTATCAGTCTTTAAATTTTTCAAAACTATTTCTCTAATTCTATCACTTACATTTCTTTTTTTTAACAATTATAATTAAAATACAAGTACACATTTAACCATATTTGACCCTTAATACTATTATTCAAGGTCAGTTCAAACATTGTTTCTATTTTTACTTCAAACAGAATTAATTCAGTGAGTTTGGTCTCACACAGAAACTTAAAATTCTGGGAGATGTGTGCCTCCCCCCCCATATTCATCAGAAGTCTTTGAGTTGTCAGATGTCACATGGGACCTTTCTTGTGCTTCTCTCCTTCCCTGCTAACTGTGTTTGAATGTCTTCTTAGATACCCTTCAGTCAGAACTGGGGGCCATAAAATGTGTTTCTAAATAATTGAATGAAAAATACTCATAATTACCTATACTATCTGTGGTATTAATTTAGGATTTGGGAGGTCAGTGTCAGGGACATAGTTGTCCTAGATTCATTCTGCCTATTTGAAGCATCAAAGAATGAGAAAAAGCAACTGGACACATGGTATTCAAAACATTTTTGGTCAAAAGGTGAAAGCAGATCAGTTTATTTATCCTTTACTTTCTGAAAATATTCTTTTTCCATTGTCAGGAGAAAGAAAGAAGATCAGGTCTCTTTTTGAAAAGGAAGATATGAAAAGTTTCCAAGAATCTGAATATGTTTTGAGCTGTATTTTGCCCTGAAATTTTGAGAATAATATTTGCATATATAAATATTTTTTACTTTATTATCCTAAAAGTAAAGGAGGAAAAAGATAATTTTTGAGGCAGAGAAAACTAGGGATGAAAATACAACTACAAAAATTTTAAAATAATCCAAAATATCTGCTGCAGTCTACTTTCATTGTTATGACAAAGGGAATGAAAAAAAAAAAAAGAGAGAGAGAGACCATTTTCCCCTCTAGGATTCAAACCCCTCTTTTCCAGCATTCTATTATTATTAGTAGTAGTATTACAAATATCAATTCCCTGTTTATTTTTTCAACATATTATATAATTTAACAAATTCTTCATTGTATATTTAAAGCTTCATAAACATCTTGTTCTCAGGATTCCAGAGGAAACTGGAATCACAGAGGCTTATTTGCCTGCTTAACTTCAGAACAAGAAAATAATATTATCTAGATATTTCTATTTTTACCTTATAATGAGGACAGTGAATCTAAAATTGCACTCAGCCCTGAGCTGTTACATTGGATTCACTTTAACCTGAATAAAAGATTCAGGTTTTTCTGGAATCAGATTCATGCAATGCCCGATTCAAGGCAGTACATGGCTTGTTACCATCAGAATTCAGTGTTTATTTCTCGTTGTAATGAGAAAGGCCCTCCAGCTGTCCAACCAGCTGTAATTTTTCACCACGTCTGAATAAACATTTCAAAGTATAATGAATCATTGTTGAATTTGACAAAGAAAATGGAATTGGAAAAAGAATAATTTACATCTGTGCTGACCTACCCATTAAAGTTTTTCAACAAATATGGGGGAAGCAAAAAGATGTAAAGCAAAAGGAGAGCTGTGGTTTTCAAAATGGGGAGAATCAGTTGAGAAAGGTTGGTGTTATCCTAATGTACTCCTCCTTGAAAGAAAGAGGCAAGGGTCTGTTCTTGCTAGACTTGATGGTGTTCAGACTGTGTACTTCATGGTAAGAGAACCTGCCATGAAGATGAGATTGCATCTCCAAAATTGGGGCATAAATTTCCTACTCAGGAGCTGAATCCACAGGACCCATTCCTGCTCTACTTCTCAACACATTTCCCCCAAGAGGATGATCTGAATTTTGTACTGGAAAGAAGGCAACTGGAGGGAGATGATTCCCACACTGTAGAGGTCTGGATCAGTGCTATGGCTTGGATATGTTTTTAAGCCCCCTATCTATCCCAAATTTCATGCACTAGAAGCTTGGTCCCTAGTGTGGTGGTATTTAGGTGGTGGAACCTTTAAGAGGTGGGACCTAACGCTAGGTAATTAGGTCAAGGGTCATGATCCTCAAAAGGGATTAATGCTAGTCTTTTAGAATGATTTAGCTCTAGAGAGAGTGGGTTGTTATAAAGCAAGCCCCTGTTTTAGTCAGCTTTTTCGCTGCTGTGACCAAAAGACTGACAAGAACCAATTTAAGGAGGAAACGATTATTTAAGGGCTCACTGTTTCAGAGGTCTCAGTCCATAGATGGCTGACTCTATTCCTCAGGGCCTGAGGTGATACAGAAAATCATGGCAGAAATGTATGGCAGAGGAAAGCAGTTGGGGAACAGGGCAACAGAAAGCAGGGAAGGAGCTCCCATCACAGACAAAATACAAACCCCAAAGACATGCACCCATTGACCCACCTCCTCTAGCCACATCCTACCTGCCTGTAGTCACCTCTCTGGTCAGTTTTGAATATATAAATTATAAAAGTCCCCTATGCATTTGACCCCATCTGTATGCTCTTTTCCACTATGTTGTGATGCAGCTCTCACCAGAGGCTGAAAAGATAGGTCTGCCTGATCTTGGAGTTTCAGCCTCTGTTTCAGGTCGGATGTGAGGTGCACCTCCAAAGCTCATATGTGAGACAATAAAAGAAGGTTTAGGGGTGAAATGATTGGATTATGACACCTTAACCCAATCAGTGAATTAATCCCCTGGTAGGAATTAACTAAGTGATAAGTGAAGGCAGGTAGGGTGTGGCTGGAGGAGGTAGGTCACTGGGGGCCTGCCTTTGGAGCAGATAGTTTGTATCCGGTGAGTGGAGTCTCTCTCTCTTTGCTTCCTGATCAGTTTCTGAGCCACTTTCCTTCACCACACTCTTCCACCATGATTTTCTGCCCCACCCTGAGCCCCAAGGAATGGAGTTGGCTGCCTTTGGACAGAGACCTCTGAAACCGTGAGCCCCCAAATAAAATTTTCCTCCCCTAATTATTATTATCAGATCTGTTGGTCAGAGCAGTGAAAAAGCTGACTAAAACAGGCTCAAATAAATCTCTTTATAAAGTACCCAACTTCAGGTATTTTGTTATAGCAGTAAAAAATGGATTAATACAATGAGCATCCTTTCTAACCTGTACTCAGGAGTATTCCAGAATACTCTTTTTTAAAGCACTAGTAAAATTCATCTTTCCTACATATTTTGAAGAATCCACTGTATCCAGTCTTTACTGCCTGGAAACTTATTTGAGGCTAGCCAACCTGAGTCTTCTACTGTTCTTTATTTTTACTACCTGCAGTCACATGATGCATTTTTTCTCAAATAGCCAAATGGTCAGTACACATTTGAGCCAAAATGAGTCAAGATTTATAACTTTAGCTTTTGAGCTTTCCACATTTTCAAAGTTCTGGTCTTACTACCAGAAAATGTCTTTCTTTGTTTAAAATGGTAATATTTCTCTTATAGTTCAATTTTTTGAAAGATCAAACAGTCTCATTATGGTGAATGCTGCATGGGTAAATGGGCCTCCCCAAGAAAGGAGAAGAGAAAAACAAGCACATTCAAGCAGTAAGCATAGGCTGTGAAGAGCAAAACCTCCACATTCAGTGTTACTACCTGGAGCAAGGCATGACACACTAGACCCAACACATCTTCTGAGTTTCCCTGCAGCTTCTGTGTCCTCTTAGAGAAGACAGTTACCCTGAGTTTTATAGTCACTAGTTGAACTTTTAAAAACACTTTAAATATCTGTGAACAAGTCTTAACCCTAACAGAAATGTTCTAAATTTGTTATTTAAATAAAATTTTCACTTTCACAGACTGAAATCTTTTAGTGGATTTCATTTCCAAAAGAACTTTAGAACATTCTAGAAAATTCTAGGTGCATGCAAGCACACGCGTGTGCGCACACACACACAACACATACACACATATGTTATTAAATTAAGACTGGTGGTGAAGAACTTAATCTTTAAAAAATGACATTATAAATCATTGGAAAAACAGATGGCTTGTGCATATCAAATTTGTGCTTGAAAACATCTCCACATTGCCAGAAGATTCCTGCTGAAATACAGATGAGAAGAAAAGATGCAAAACATTGATGGTGAATGGTTAAAATGACCAGCTTTTTTGACAGAAAATCCAACCTGGTAACTATATTTTTACTTCTTTACTGACGTTAGTTGATTGAAAAAGTCCCTTTGGTGATCATTTCTAAATAAAAATAAATCAAATTATCTTAAAAGATATGGACATAAGGAGATGTTTTTGCTTAAAAAATGCCTTGTTTTTAAATAATGATATTAGGCTTTTGACAATTATTTGATTCTTATATCTGAGACTATCATTATTTTAGTCAGCTTTGCACTGCTGTGGCCAAAAGACCCAAAAGGAACAATACAGAGGAGAAACATATTTTATTTTGGTTCATGGTTTCAGAGGTTCAGTCCATGGTTGGTCAACTCCATTGCTCTGGACCTGAAGGGAGGCAGAACATCATGGTGGAAGGGTATGGAGGAGGTAAGCAGCTAAACACATGGCAACCAGGAAGCAGAAAGAGACGTCTCAGCTCATGGAGGACCAAATATAAATCCCAAAGGCACACCCCCAGTGACCTACTTTCTCTAACCACACCCTACCTGCCTACAGCTACCATCCAGTTAATCCATATCAGTGGACGAAACAGACCCTTGATGCAACCGACCCTAAAAATCCCTGAATGGATCCAAAACATCAAGACACTTGGTATAGAACAGTTAGGGCTGAGAAAATGCTGGGAAGCAGGGAGACTAGGTAGGAGTCTATTGAGACTTGTGAGATGTTACAGGAATGAGAACTACAGCTAATTTGTGTTCTTAGGTGGTGACAGTGGAACTGAACAAGAAATAAATTGTATAGTTTTTCATTGCTATAACAAAATACCTGAGTCATGCTAAATTTATAAGGAAAAGTTTATTTAGCTCACAGTTTTGAAAGTTAAGTGGAAATAGTATGGCCCAGGCTCTGAGAAGAACCCTTCTGTGTTGGTTGACTCATGCTCCTCAGAGCAGATGAAGTACAGGTGGGACTGTACATCACCAAATAGTAAGACAGAGAACAGTTGGGATCTTGGAACAGAAGGGAAACAATCCTTTCACTTCTAAGACTATGCACCGAATTAACCAAGGATCTCCCAGTGGCTACTGCCTCTTAAAAGTTGCACACCACCTCTCAATACCCCCACCCTGGGGACTAAGCTTCTAACACTTAAACCTTGCGGGGGACAAACAATATCAAACATAGTGTGGTTCTAAGAGACATTTTGAAAATTATAAAATCTTTGAAAGCTCTCAAGTTTTTTTTTTTTTAACTTCTCTCTGTTCATGCTTTATCATCCCAATATAAGGAGCACTAAGGACCCCAATATATGTATTCTGGAGTAAATTGAACTTTATGACAGGACTTAGTGAACGAAGACTATATGTCAAGTAATTAAGTGTAGAATACCTATAAAGGTGGTGGGGGATGAATATTCAGTTATATTTTAAAAAATATTTTCAATATACCAATGACGAGGAAAAGCTTTACTGGAGTATGGGTCATAATTAAACACCAATTCCACATGTACCTACAGAGTCTTCAAGCCTTTCCAGACAGGATTCCTGGATTCTTCCTCTAAGCTCCATCAATACCACCATGAAATGTATAGTTGTATTTATCACTTTATATGGTGATTAGTTCACTTTCATTATATTTTCTTGAAAGTAGGAAACTAATTTTGGTATTTTTAAAAATTGAGGTGTATTATTATTCATTAAAACGCAGCAGCTATAAGTGTGTAGCTCAATTATTTTCTACTTATGTGTGTACCATATAAGCACTGCCTCAAGATACTCTAAATCATCCCAGAAAGTTCCCTTGAGTTTCTTCAAAATCAATAGTCAGAACTCTGGGCCCTGCTCCAGGTAGCCACCACACTAACTTCTATTGCATAGATGGATTTTGTCTGTTCTTGAATTTCATTTAAGTGGAATCATTCAGAAGGTGTGCTTTTGTGCCACATACTATGTTTGAAGTTTGTCTCTGTCACTATGTCCATTGTTTGTTCTGTTTTACTGTTATTTACTATTGCATTGAATGAATACATGATTTTACTGTTGATAAAATTTGAGTTGCTTCCAGTTTTGAGCTATTGTGAATAAAGCTGATATTAACATGTTTGTGTGTGTCCTTTTGGAAATACATGCATTAATTTCTCTTGGATTTGTCTCTAAGGGTGAAATTGCTGTGTCATAGGTTAGGCTATATTTCCCTTTATTAGAAACTGCCAAATAGTTTTCCTGAGTGGTAGCATTTTACCCTGTCACCATTAAAGAGTGATGTAGTGGCTTAACACATGCACCAGTGCTTGGTATAGCCAGTCTTTTAATTTTAGTCACTCGGGTTGATATATAATGTAGTTGTAATTTGTAATTTTCTGGTAAGGAATAATGTTGAACACCTAGTCACTGCTCATTGGCCATTTGAATATCTTTTGCAAAGCGCCTCTTCAAGTGTTTTGTATGTTTAAAAAATTAGATTATCTGTCTTTTCATGTTAGTTAATCATTTTACTTTTGAATGCCTAATGTTCAGCATAGTGACTGGCAATGAGAAAATATTGTTGAATAAGACAATAAGATAAATAAGACTGGCTTTATTTGCAAATTTTTCTTTTGTCACTGGCCACAGGAAATGGGTTGTGGAAGTAATTAACTTTTATGCTACATTCAAATTTGTTGGCTTTTGAAAATATCAAGACATAAATTCTAAACACAGCTGGTTGTATTTGTGATGGAAGCACTTGTGATTTTATGTTAAATTTTGGTTCATTCATGCATTTCAAGTACTTATCATCATAGTGTCTGGAAGCCCAGAAAGATCTCAGGCTTGAATACAAATTGTAACATTACCTTCTGTTCTTTTCAATGTGTTAAAAAGATTATTTAAATATAATGTCCAAAATGTAGAATTTATTCTCCTAGTTAAATTTTATATTGATTTCTAGACAAGAAATATGCTTTCTAATCCCTTTATAAATGAGTTTTTTAAAATATGGAAATATTTTAAAATCCAGATTTTAGATTATTTTAATAACAGTTTTTCTAATAATAAAAGTAATAGCCACTCAGTTTTGAATACTTAGAAAATCTGGGAATGTATAGAATGAAAAACAGTTTTAATTTGACCAACTCCAGATCACCCAGTGGGACTCCCTGGACTCAAATTTCTGTGTTTTGCACACATGTCTCTGTGTATGTGTGTGTATAAAAATACATAAGTATATGAGTGTGACCTATATGGTTCTATGTTTATTTTGTAGTTCCATCTCAGTTTTCCCCTATGATAGTTTGGAGGACTATTTGTTAAAGAGAAAAATTGCTTGTTTTATGTTTCAGTTATCTTTTTTTTTTAAATAGCAATTTGTTTTTTGTAGCAAACCTGAATAAAGGCACATATTAGTCCTTGGCCAGTATCTGTGAGTCTTCAGGATGGCAATTGTGCCCATCTTTTTCTGCCCTATACCACATAACATCACCCCTTGTGTGATGTATATACATCATACCATATGTGTAGAACTCACAAAGTGTTGATTTATTAACAAGCCTTAAGACAGCTGCTGGCTCCATTAGAGGCTTCTTCATTTTGAGGAAGAGGCCAGTTTGGAGGCTCTTCTAAGAAACTCATGGACTGTGTTATGTGATTCCAAGTAGTTATGAGAAATTCATGGTTTTCCTCTCCTGAGGCTTCATGGACTCAAGAACTCAAAAGGATCCTAAAAGATTTTCCCATTCAACTCTGTGCATTCAGGCAAAAGAGTGGCTGAATTCAAGGATAGCCATGAATTTTCTTTGAAGCTTTAGAAAGATGGAGAATTTTGACGTATTTTATCAAATGCAGTCTCCCCAAAACAGTATACTATGAATAAATGTAATCAGTAATTTAGTTATGTTTGAAATATTCAACTTCAACTTCAGCTTTGCTAACCTTGAAACAGACCATCATTTTGTACATTTTAAGTAGTATGAAAGGAAATGATAGAAGAAAGTAGTTTGACGAATTTACAAAGTAAACTATTTATTCTATGTGTCTTGAGTATATAAAATTATAGCCCTGCACATAAATGTGACATATGGTTTTAAAGTATGAAAATTAAATGTGATTTTATAAAATCACACAGAGAAATAAACTCATAGGAAAGAAATAAGTTTAAAAATAGTGATCTCTGCTATGAGTATATTTTGCCTTTGACATTTTTACTATAAATAAATGCTTTATATATGATGTATCTTCAAAAGCACCTCAAAAACATATTTAGGGGGCTGGGGTTGTGATTCAGTAGTAGGGAACTTGCCTAGCATGTGTGAGGCACTGGGTTCAATTCTCAGCACCTCATATAAATAAATAAAATAAAGGTGTACAGATTACTAAAAATATTTTAAAAACAGAACAAAATGAAGCTTATGGAGATAAGTTGTGGAATTTCACATAGATTTACTTTTTTTAAGTTCAAAAAGTTCAAAGCAAATAAAAATGCATCCTGACCCAAATTTTCTCCTAAGGCAGAGAATGGTGCTAAGTGTTGGAAAGAATGCCTCTTCCTTTATAATTGTCTTCCAAGAGTTTTCTTTGAAACGTGGATCTATTCAAATCCTTTGATAAAACATGGTGGCTTTGCAAGATGGACTTATAACATGACCCATTCTATGATGTTCTAGGCATCATAATGTTCAGGCTATGAAATTTGGGGGCAGCAGTGTTAATGAGGAGCAGAACTCACGCATATTGGGTACCCTGTACATCGCGACCAATTCCTTACAGGGAAAAGGGTTGTTTTCCCTTTCTTTGTTTCCTGCCCCCCATAAAGTGGTGGGTCCTTAGTAGCAAGAATTAGCTTTGCAGTACAATCAGAGTTCATCTACTGTATATTTGACAATTAATTATTGGTTAGTAACTAGGCAAATATTTATTCAATACCCAATGTGCTGCTGTAAAAGAAGTGGCCTGCAAATTTAGTTCTTCCTATATCTGAAATATCAATTTAATTGAGTCTAAGAAAATCCCCAAATTGAGTGAACACTTTGAGCTGTGCCACATCAAAGTACTTAATGTGATTTAAATAATATTATACAATCTAACCCATTTATTTCATACTCAGTGTAGAACATTAAAATATTAAGAAGATGAAATTTTTATGTGTTTTATTTTTTCAGATTCATCCTTTAAAAATATAGTAGACACATTCTACTATTAATTCCCAATGTTCCCTCTCCTGTTATATATCAGGTCTGTAGCTTTCTGCTTAGGAGACCTTGTTGGCCCCATGTGTCTTTGAAATTGCCAATTAGCAGCCCTGCCCAAAATGAGCTTATTTCTAGCCACAAAAGAGGAACATTATTTAAAAACAGGGAATTCACTTTTTCTAAGATCGGACTAAAAATATGTATATAGGGCTCTTGAAAACAAAAGATGATTTAGAGATTGTTTAAATCATTCTAAACCTGAGAACCATTACAAATTTTACATGCACTTCAATATCTGCCCTCTGAGTATAAATACCCAGGAGACTGGAGGTGATGTTTTGCTTTGGTGTAAACTGCTTTGGGACTCTCTGACATCATTAAGTCAAATTTTTAGTCCAGACATTTTGTTCAGACCTAAACTCTGAATGACACTTGTTCAGTTGATTAAGAGGGAAGTACAATATATGCAAACTCTTTGTAATGCCATATACATGTCAAAGTGTTCAATATGGGTTTCTGTTTTCAGGAAATTAAATATGCATATGCCTGATTATATATTATACAAGGATATGTAATATACATAATATAAATGTAAACATATATTTGAGAGCTAATATATGTATATCAGATCTCAAAGTTTGGTTTCATTGTGAAGATTTTATTTTTTTTTCCTTTTTACACATTGTGTCCTAGTTAATGTTGGTTAATGTCTCAAGTTAGGAGAGTCTTTTTTTTTTTTCTTTTTTTGGTACCAGGGATTGAACCAGGGGTGATTAACCACTGAGCCACATCTCCAGCTCTTTTTGTTTTTTATTTTGAGACAGGTTCATGCTAAGTTGCTTAGGGCCTCCCTAAGTTGCTAATGTTTGCTTTGAACTTTCAATCCTCCTGCCTCAGCCTCTATCTAGTCTTTGGTATTACAGGTATGCACCACCACACCCAGTGCGGGTGCATGAGTGTTGGTTCTCTCTCTCTCTCTTTTAATTTGAGAATCATAAGTATTCTTTTCTTCCACATATTCCCTTATTTCAAGTTCCCATCTTCCACCATCTATTTCCAAAAAAATTTGCTTTCCCATTTATAATCTTTGATGTTTTATTATTTTAATACTGTGGGTTTGAATAGAAACTACATAAAAGTTGTTGTCTTAAAAAATAATACTGGGCCAAATTTATAAAATGATATATGAATCTAGATAAATTTGTTTAGAAACAAGTATTGGGTATTAAATCTTGTGAGAATAAGATCTAGCCATTGCCTTTAAGGAACATATATTCTACTAGTAGAAACAATAACAACAATAACAATAATAACAATGTCGTTACCTATTACAGCTTTATCTTGTGTCAGTCATGATGTTAAGTACTTTATATATGTAATCTTCTAGAATAAATTTAGTTAACCCCATATTTCAGAAGAAGAAATCAAGATCCATAGAGGGTTAAAAACTATCTTTAGACCACACTAGTTAAATAGGATCCAGATAGGACAGAGATTTGGATTGAATCCATCAGATTCAAAGCTGACTTACATAACTGTGCCAGGCACGGGGTGATTTCCTATTCAGGTTTATAAAAAATTAAGAAAGAAAGTTCTGTGGAAAAGGTGAGCAGTTGTCTCAGTGGTGGGCTGACAATGTGAGAGTTCTTGGGAGAAAACACCCTATGCCAATCTGCGCAGATGGTTTCTTCTGTGTCTGTACTGTCTGCAGTTTCCATGTCTGCCAGTATGTGCAGAGCAAAAGCTGCTCCCATTAACTGAGCGTCTGGTTGTCCTTATATGGTCAGTGGATTTAGACTGTGTTATTCCACTGACTTAAAACTTTTGGAAAATTTTTCCATCTATTTCAATTAGAAAAATCTTATAATTTGTCAGAAACTTTATAGTTTACTAATTTTCATGAATATTATCTTATTTTGTCCCTAACAGATTAGGACGGGCATTATCATCCTCATTTTATTTGTAATGAAACTGAAGCTCAGAAACGTTTTGAAAAAACAAAAAAACAGTATTATGCCATGTATTCTTTCACATCTTTCTTTTTCACTTAATAATGTATCTTTTGCAAAATTTTATAGGATGTTTATTTATTGTACTAGGGGTTGAATTCAGGAGTACTTGTTATGGTTTAGATGTAAGGTGTCCCCCAAATGCTCATGTGTGAGACAATGTAAGAAGCTTTAGAGGAGAAATGATGGGGTTATGAGAGTTTTAACACAATCAGTGAATTAATCCCCTGATTAGGATTAATGAGCAGAAACTGAAGGCAGGTAGGGTGTGGCTGCAGGAGGAGGGTCATTGGAGGTGTGCCTTTGGGGTATCTATTTTTTATCTGGCCAGTTGAGTCTCTCTTTCTCTGCTTTAGTGCCATGTTCCCAGCTCTTTCCTCTACCACACCCTTCCGCCCTGATGTTCTGCCTCAAGCCCCAAGGAATGCAACCAGCCTTCTATATAGACTGACACCTCTGAAACCATGAGTAACTTTTCTTCCTTAAATTTGTTCTCATCTGGTCTTTGGTCATAGCAGTGAAAAAAAAAAAAAGTGCTAAAACAGTACTTTACCACTGAGCTATACACCCAGCCCTTTTTTTTTTTTTTTTTTTTTTTTTGCTTTGAGACATTCTTGCATTCTTGTTGTTGGCCAGGCCAACCTCCAGCTTATAGTCCTCTTGCTTGGCCTCCTGAGTGGCAAGGATTAAAGGCATGTACAATGTGCCCAGCTTCTTAATATAACTTCCTACACTATGATTTTAAGTAGCTCTGTATATTTTCTTATGAAAATATGACATAGTAGCATTAGGCAGTATTCTGCTGTTCAACATTTAATCTGATGGTTCCTATGTTGTTAGTGGTATGTGAAAAAGGTTTTTTTACAATATATGCACTGTGGGTAGAAATATGAATTTGACAATATCAATTACAATTACAAGTATTCATAGTCTTTAAGCCAATGACTTTAGGAGTTTATCCATTAGAAATTATCACACACGGGCTGGGGTTGTGGCTCAGTGCTAGAGCGCTTGCCTGGCATGTGTGAGGCACTGGTTCAAACCTCATATAGATAAATAAAATAAAGCATCACATATAAATAAATAAAATAAAGGTATTGCATCCAACTACAACTAAAAAATTAATATTCTAAAAAAAAATCAGGGAGCTTATCTTTAAAAAAAAGAATTACACATACAACAGAAGAATTTTGTATATTTGGGGAAACATTAGAAACAACTTCAAAATTCACAGATTAGAAATTAGTTAGATTATGGCACACTTGTGTAATGGAATACTCTAAAATCAAAATGTGTTATCTTGGAAGTCTATCCAATATATATTTTGGGTAAAATATATTAGCAGAATATTCTAAACCCATATTTTATGTATGTGAATATGTATTTATATATACATCAAACATATCTGGAATAATACAAAACAGATCATGAAAATTGATCTTTGGAAAGTTTTAGAGGTCTGTACATGTATATGTTGGGCAGGGAGTTGGAGAGATCTTCCATTTTATGTAGCTCTTCTTTCTCTTAACTTTAATATTACTTTTTTTTTTAAAGAAATGTTCTATGGGGAAAACATAAATAAGTGTCTCAGCTTGGTATAGACACACCCTGCTTGGCTCCTGGCTGTGTGCTATGCTCCGCCCAAGTTCTAGCCCTGTTGTACAATCCCATTATATTGCTGGCTCTTTGCTCTGTGGAGCTCTCCTGCTCTGGTTTACCTCCTACTCCCCTCAAGCAAACTTATTTTCCATTACTGTGAGCAAGCCAGACTGAAATGTTTCTTCCAATCCCTTTCATATCATAGCCTGTTTTCCCTTTCCAACCAAGGAGTGCTTTGTGAGATTGTTTTCCACCTAATTTTCTGAGTGATCTCACTGCTTCCTGAGTATGATGTGTTTTACACCCTGACCCTGTGCTGTTCTTCAATCTGGGTCTGTTTACACTGTATTCAGCAGATATCTCTTGAAATTTCTGGTAGTTCAATGGCTCATTTCTAGTGCTAATGTGCAATTTTCCCCTATTTTTATATTTTCCAACTTGTTTTGATCTGGATCAAAAAGGGAAGAATTGTCTGTATTCTTTTTACTTGAAACACAAAGAGATCCTCAGCAATGAAGACTGAGTCTGGAGGGTGGTGATCAGGCAGAGAGAATAGCACAAGTGAAGGCTCAGAGATTAGAAAGACATGTACATTGCAGGAACTGCAGGAATCAGGTGCTTTAGTCATTTTTTTTTTTTTTTGACTCCTGTGACCAAAATACCTGAAAAGCACAATTTAAGGAGGAAAAGTTTATTTGAGGGCTCACAGTTTCAGAGGTTTCAGTCCAGCTGGGAACATGACATTATAAAGAGACAGAGGGTCAACTGGCCAGATACAAAATAGATGTGTCAAATGACCCCCTTCTTGCAGCCACATCCTACCTGCCTTCAGTTTCCGCTCAGTGAATTCTAATCAGGGGATTAATTCACTGATTGGGTTAAAATTCTCATAACCCCATCATTTCTCCTCCAAAGCTTCTTGCATCATCTCACACATGAGCATTTGGGGGATACTTCACACCAAAACCATAACATCAGGCAGGGGTTGAAGGAGGTGTTACCTCCTTTTCAGGTGCCATCAAGCCACTTTATGTCTCTCTCTACTACACACACACTCACAGCCACCTTATTCCTGGGTGCTCTTGTTCCCCGATTAATTTTGGAGTTGCCTCAGTTCCTCTCAGCAGAGCCCTTCTCCAGCTGCCATCCTTTGTGGATATATAAAAGGAAACTCATTTTCCATCTCTGCCGTAAAGTCTTTCCTGAGGTCCCAGGTAAAGTTGGTAATTACTGTGGCACTGTCTATGGCAGACAAGGCAATAACATTCTGGTAACATTTGGTTTAATTTATTCAGTAATTAAATATTTTCACTAATCTTCTCATTCATTTCTGGCAGGTAAATGTCTGCTAAAATGAAATTACTTGAGATTCTGGCATAAAACATCACTGTGGGATGGTGAAGGAGGTCTAGGACTGAAGACTCTTTTCAATTTAGGAGATAGATACAGAGCCATTTTTCTCAGCAGACATAATGATTTATTTCTTGTTTCCCACACGTTCCAACTCCTTGGTTGGAAAGGCTAATACTGGCTATGACATGTGAGGGACTGGGAGAAACTCTTTATTCTGGCTTGCTTACAGGGTTGCAGAAGTAGATGTTTGAAGGGGTCAGGGTACTCCAGAGCAGGCAGCTCTCCACAATGCTTATTTACTGATAAGATCACTTTGACCAATGACATGGAAAACTAGAACATTTAAAGTAGATGCTTCAATGTTAATAGTTGGGAATGATAAATGTTTATAAATTGATTTCTATTTCTGAAGCAATTAAGATACATGTCCAGTTTTATGAGTTCCCATTTTCTCTTCAATGAACACAATCCTCCTCTTAATCTTCCCTAACATTCTTCCCAATGTACTACAGGCCTTTCTCTCTGGGGATAGCCTGCTCTGGGCATTTCCCTCTACTACACTTGGCAGTCAAAAGAGACACTAAAATTATGTTCTGAATTTAAGAGGGTACTTTGTGAACTCATCAGTACTATTCCAAGTTCTCAGTTCTGTTTTTAATTAGCAAGACTATTATGATCATCATTAGAATGTTTCCAGTTATATTTAAATTCAGTTCTTTGTAATAAAATGCCTAGAGCAATATTCAAATTAATAAAGGGAAAACAATATTTTCCTATAATCTTATGTTTTTAAAATCTATTGTCTAAACCAGATAAAATCTACATGAAGGCAGAAAAGTGCCTCTCACAATCTACTCTGCAACATTAATCTGTTTTCATTTCTATTAAGTTCTAATTTTTGTGTAAAAGAAATCTTTAAAAATTATACCATATTATAGAAAAACATTGTTTATTTTTTTATCACATTAGGGATTACAGTTTATATTTCATGACCAAGATGCAAATCTTTGTGAATATCATTTTCTATCATGGTCTCATGTTTTTCACTGAGACTTCTTGAATTTTCTCCAAGCTCTTTTCCTTTTAAGTACTCTTAAATTTACATGTCACATGGCCTCCTAACTCATCAAAATACTCCTTCATTCATTCCATAAAGTGAAAGGTAAGAGAGCACTCAATTTGGAATCTCTTGGCTTTTTGCATAGTCAAGGTTGGTTGCAGTGCCTTCTTTGTGGACACAGTAATAACTTGGTACTTAGTGATATTTTTTTTTTGGTACCAGAGATTTGAATCCAGGGGTGCTTAATCATTGAGCCACATCTCCAGCCCTTTCTATTTTTTATTTTGAGACAGGGCCTTGCTAAGTTACCTAGGGCCTTTGCTAGTTGCTGAGACTGGCTTTGAAGTTGTGATCTTTCTGCCTCAAATTCCCAAGCTGCTGGGATTATAAATGTGTGCCGTTGTGCCTGGATGAATTTTTTTTTTTTTTAATTTTCAGGTTTCATTTGGTGGTGCTGGGGATTGAACCCAGGGCCTTGTGCATGTGAGGCAAGCACTCTACCAACTGAGCTATCTCCCCAGCCCAAATTTTTATTTTTGAAGCAGGTTGTTAATACTCCTGCAAGCCTAACATATTGATTCTGAATAAATTGAAATATTATAGGCTATTAACACAGCATATCCATCTTATTTAAGAATGAGAGGGAAAAAATAGTAGGCTCATGACCACCTGTAGAACTCAGTTACTGAGGCCAGTCACCCAGGATGCTTTGGTAAAGGGCATATTCATCCAATCTTTCATGACTACAAGAAATGGCCATGGAGAAGTATGAAGCCAAGATGTTTGTTATTCTAAAATACAATGGCCTTGGAAGCAGGGCAAGAGTCACTGCTTTCTTTAAGATGATCTTAAATGTGGTTCAAATATTAATCTGACCAGATTTGTGCTGTGGAGTAACTTGTGAAAGGTTGTTTTTAGCTTGAAGATTAAAATTTAAATTTATTTTCTGTACTATCTAGGCTTTAAATTTTCCCCATAGATGTCAAATTCTTGAATTTATGAGATAAGTAATAGAAGCATGCAAGATCAAGAGCTTACACTATGGTAGGTACTTGCCTAAGGAATTTTTATTTAATTTGTTTGATCCTCTTGTGAATTAGGCACTGTGACTGTTCCCACTTTTAAAACGACATGTCTGTTGAACTGAAGAGTCAGGAAACTTTTCCTCCTTAAGTGGAGGCTCTGAGGAGATGGATGAGGAGGTCTTGGTTAAAAGCCTGGGCTGGGGATGTGGCTCAAGTGGTAACGCGCTCGCCTGGCATGCGTGCGGCCCAGGTTCGATCCTCAGCACCACATACAAAGATGTTGTGTCTGCCGAAAACTAAAAAATAAATATTAAAAATATTCTCTCTCTCTCTCTCTCTCTCTCTCTCTCTCTCTCTCTCTTTAAAATAAAATACATTTTAAAAAAAAGCCTGCATATCTACCCACTGAGCAAGTAGACTCTCAGCTGCAATACGTCACTGAGAAAGCTGGATGTTGATTAGTCTGTATTTGTTATGAGAATCTTGGATGCATGAATAAGAAATAGACATTGAGCCTGGCTTGGTGGCAGATTTCTGTAAGCCCAACTATCCCAGAGACTGAGGCAGGAGGATGGCAAGTTCAAGGCCAGCCTCAGCAAGTTAGCCCAACCTTATCTCAAAATGAAGAATAAAAAGGACTGGAAATGTAGCTCAGTGGCAGAGTACCCCTGAGTTCAATTCCCAGCATTAAAAAAAAAAAAAAAAAAAAAAAAAAAAAAGAGGGAAAGAAATGGACACTGATAGTATTACCTCTTGTCTATTACTTTAGAATGCTTCAAAGGATGTTTAGCTTCCAAATTAGGCATTTTTGAACTTCAGCAAAACCTTCCCTATTTTAAATATAGCAAAACCTTACATAGGGTGAAAATGAACTGTTTCAATGCTGTAGTTCTACAAAATGGGGTGCACTGTGTATCATTAACACTGCCTTCAGGAGTTTGGGCAGAAGCCTTTTCAGACTGTATTTCAACATATTTTAACATCAAGCTCTAGATTGTGCCTTAGAAATCTCCACACAGTAGCACAACATAGACTCTCTCCCTTGTCTTCTCTTTTCAACATAAATCATTTTTTAAAAAATATATTTTAGTTGTCAGTGGATCTTTTATTTATTCATATGCGGTGTTGAGGATCAAACCCAGGGCCTCACACATGCCAGGCAAGCACTCTACCACTGAGCCACAACTCCAGCCCCAGACATAAATCATTTTACCTTGTATTTTCCTCCAATTAACCATCTTGAGATAATGCGCATCCTTGTGATCATTCTATGCATTCACATCTTTGCTTCAGCAAGCTGACTGGAGTTTAGTCTGAGAAAAGCTCATTAGGATGTTTAGAGTGAATTTAAATTCCAGACTCCTAAACAAATTCCAAGTTCTGAGGTGGTTGTACAAAGAAACAAAAAAAGGCTGGGAACACAGTTTTTGAATGTGAAGAAGAAAAATAATCCATTCTAAGATTCTGACCAGTACCCAACAGGCTGCCTGCTGTCTTCTGATCTGGGCATCTTCTTTTTCTGCATTTGGTAACAGCTTGGAGGGAGAAGCCTGGTTTTTAATGGAGAGTTGGCTTCTTTCTGATTCAGTGTTTGGTTTCCTTGAACTAATCAGAGGTGCCAATCAAAGCTAAGCTCCTATTTAGTTACAGGATCACCTCTCTTCTTTATGCCTTTTAATCATGGTGACATAAATCATCTCTACTTAAAGCACTGTGTATTGCCTGAGCATCCTATACTGTTTGCTTGAAATTCACCAAGGGTGGAAAAAACAAATCCAAGGCTTCTGCTGCTGCATTCTAGGGCTTGCTTATTTTATTAGTTTGTTTAGTTTTTATTTTCAAAATCTCAAGTGCAAAATGGAACAAATTATTTAAGACTCTAAATTTAGTTTCTTCCTGATTTAAGAACTCAAATGCTTCTGAATGAAGCAGAATTCCTGCTTAGAATCTAAGCAGGAATCTTTGAACATAATCAGTTTGATTCTGCTAGTAAAAACAACAGAAAAATAGAAGAAAGAAAAAAAAAACCCTTTCTCTTGTGAATAAGTATGGCTCTATGAATGGAAAAGCGAGAATGGAGGCTGTACCAAGAAGCTAGAAGTCAGTTGTCAGAGTGAAAATTGGACGAGAACAACAGTGATGCTCATGAATGTTTGTTGATTCTGGGATTCTGTCCTGCTCTTGAGTTGTTTTCTGTTACCATTGGCTAAAATTATCTTAACTCAAATCATAAATAAGATGAAAAGCTACAAAGTCTTAAGCATGTAATTCATGACATACCTTTTGCTAGAAGGAGTCTATTGAAAATACTCAAATGCTGAGATTTGTTCGAGGTTGAGCAGAGAATGGCCTTGAGGGGTAGTAGAGCTACTGCTGCACTCGGACATTCCTCAGGCCAGAGCCCCATATCCAGAGAGGAAGGGTGTTTCCTAAGGGTAGATAGTGCTAAGAGTGTCACTACAGGACATCATCCTGTCAGAGTAGGAGAAGGTGGGTATCTCTATTCCCATTGTTACCTTGAACTTGGGGAGTTGATCCCATGAATATTGGGGTGTTTCAGGAAGAGCCTCTGGAACACAAATACTGGTAGGGAGATACTGTATCTGTTAGGTCTCTTTTCCTTGTCTTATTCCTAGTTCTCTTAAATGCTTGAAAGGAATTAGAAGTAATACTATGTCATCAGTATCCACAAGAAAAGGGATGCTAGAAGTCTTCTTTTTTCCTCAGACATCATGTGCTTTTGGCTTCTGATGCAGTTCTGTGTTGTAAATAGGGAGTCTAATAATGAACCGAACAGAATTTACCTCCAGTGGTATAAAATCTAAGGTAGAAAATGGTTGAATTAATAGAAATTAAATTATCTTTCTTTTGCTTTTTTGGACTCAGTTCCTTGTCAGCTTCAGTCCAAATGTTAACAAGCCATCCACTCTTGTTTTCTGTGAATGTAATGTAATTCAGGCATGTTCTCTTTAGGAGAGGTGCGTTTTCCCCCTTGGTTACCCAAAGTCTGCTTTTTTATCCCTTCTCTTATAGAATCTGGCAGAGAGAGTGAATAAGATTCCATGTTTCCCTGGACAGATGAAAGTACTCCTACTTATCATTTCTTTAATTCTGGTGTAAAAGGTTTGGGTGTTGATATACATTTTATTTGATAGGGTTGAACTTCAGTGCATTTGGTCCTAAGTTTTAGAGATCTTCTAGATAGCTTATATATATATAGCACTCAGATTTATACAAGCAACTGACATGTTTTACATAAATGGAAGACCAAAATTTAAAGAAAAAAGACTTTGGCTAAGGTTATAATATGATGCCAAAACCAGATTTTTTAATTCTTTGTGTTAATTCTCAGATAAAAGGCCTAGGGTATGGAAGAATAAAGTCTTCAATCTGTAATGATAATTCAGGGGTCTTCTTTTGAAAGAAAGTTACGTGAAGTAGAAGCAGTAGAGGGCAGATTGGTACTTGATTTAAGCAAGTGCTACCAAGTACTAAAAGCCTTGAAAAAGAAAAGCAAGTGCCAAGATAGAGACTAGCATTGTTGTAGATATGTAGTTCTGATTCTAAAATTTGTTGGCTAAGATGTAGAAGGACATAAAATTATCAAACTGTTTTAAGATTTTTTTTTCTGATGGTAAGAATAGTACATGCTCAATTAAAGATATTCAGCAAAATTTGTGTGTGTATATATATTTATATTGTAGATACCATTTTATATTCTATTTTATCTCTTGATAGTAAATCATTAGTCTTTTCTCGTACCTTTACAAATTCTTCACAAATATCACATTCAATATGCCTATTTCATCAGAGGGTAAATCATAACTTATTTAACCAAACTGATTTTTATTTATTTGTTGTTGACTTTTTTTTTATGGTTTTGGAGATCAATCACACTGAGGGCCTTGTGCATGCTAGACAAGCTATTGAGCCATATCCTCCTACCCTAATCTATTTTTTAAGAATTTTTATGGTGAAAGTCTTTGCATTGAAACATTAAGTATACCTTGATTATTTTCTCATGATAGGTTCCTAGATGTGGAATTATTTGAGGGGAGAGTAGCAAAATATGAGCTTTTCTGAGACTCTTAGTTTATATTACCAGATTTTCTATTGGGGAGCGGGTTGTGTTTTAATAACATATTGTATAATCTTACTATATATTGAAGATATTGCTAAATATCACTCCTTTGTTACATTAATGATAGACAAACTTTATGAATTTTCTGGTATTCATCTGGTATGTATGTGCTTCATGCCTCCCTATTAGCTGGGGCTACAGACATACATCACTTCACCCATCTGTTGAAATATCTTTTTGTCCTATGTTCATATCCTCCTATGAATTTCTGGTCAATTCTTCAAGGTCCAGTCAAATCTCTATTCTTCTAAAAGCCTTCTACGATTCCTGAAGTGAAATGAAGCATTTCTTACTATACTATCACCATATTTGGTTTTATTATTCTGTATAACTTGCTTCCATCTATTTTGGAAGATGGTTAAGTAAAAGCAGTTTAGATAAATAAGTTTTGATTTACTCTTCTGAAGAAATAGGCATATTGAAAATGATATTTGTGGCTCTAGAGGTAGAGTGCTCGCCTACCATGTGTGAGGCACTGGGTTTGATCACCAGCACCACATACAAATAAAATTATGATATTAAAAAAAGAAAATGATATTTGCGAAGAATTCAGCCAACAAATTTTAGAATCAGAACTACATATCTACCCTCTTTGGAAGGCTAGGATCTTGTTTGATTCACTTTGTTATCCTTTAAAATACTTGGCACAGTGCTTTGCACAAAACAAGTGTCCAATAAATGTTTGTGTTAAATGAAATCAAACTCATAATAACTTTCAGATATGAACGATCCCTATCATCTTGCCATGGAAAGTATGGTAGATTTGACAAAATCAGCCACAAACTGCATGAATAAAAAGCTCACATGATCCCCCCCCCCCCCCCCCGCCATAACCCAAGGTTTTTATCACGAGCTGTAGGGATTTATGGTTCCTATAATAGTTTTGTTGAAGTTAGTCACTCATATGTTCTTTTGTAGAAACTGTAAACTTAAGCCCACATAATTAAATTTCACTGGGGGAAATACATCAGAAAAACAACTCGAAGTGACACAGTTATGAAAGAGAGAAATAGAATCTAGACAGGCACACGTATTCGCAACTTCTAATAGGATTAGAGCTATGAAAACAATAACCCAAAAAATAAAACATCAAAGAATAGAGAGTTAAAATGGTCAGCAGCGATTCTGAGAGGTATAATTTTGTTTTATTGGTACCTAGGGACTTTAAGGGTACAAATGGAGTGATAAACATGACGTAAATAGGAGAGTACATGGTGTAATGGCAGACTATTAGGAATACAGATATAAAAGGCAAAGACAATTTAGAACTCAAGTTGCTAAATTTTCTGTGGGAGTTGGAATTGATGTCCTATTTTTCAGGTGATTACATACGAATGTAGATCTAAAAGATGGTCCAGTGGAGCCTGAGGGCACTATTAAGGTGTCAGTCAATAGTAGGATCACTTGTGACCCAGTCTCTTTGGTTCTAAAAGAGTTTACCTGGTGTCCGGGTGTGATCACTCATCCAGAATGTCAGAATTTACCCCCTGATGCTGGTTCAATTGCTATTTGTAGGGAAAGTGATTTCAGAGTAAGTGGGACCTCCAGAACTTGGAAGCTAAAAAGAGGGAAATCTTCATGTAGGATGTGCTATTTTTTTAAGCTTTGAAGTTCAAAATGTACAATCTCAGCATGAAACAGAAGAGGTCTGGAACAGGCATGAAAATTGTTCTGCCAACAAGATAAAAGAGTTCTAATGTTAAGTCATAGAAATGGGATAAATGTAGAGTTAAATTTTGCCTCTCCAGCCCTCTTTCCTTTCTGTTTTTATTCTTTTTCAGAAGCAAACTTTTCTTTTATCAGAGAATAAAGCAGGGGAGGAGGCGGGGGACCCTTCCTCATTCTTTTGGGATATTTTCAATGTAAAAGGAACTTTCCACACAGAGGCCTCAGTGTCACTGGGCATGGGAGTCTAACAGAGATGGTGGCAAAGGCATAACAGGCCTAAATGAATGGTCACTAAAAGATAATAATAATTATGATCAAAACTTAAATGCTAGACTGAAATAATAGTAGAAAATTTTAGAACTGGAATGCACATTATGGTCACCTCTTCAAACTCCTCATGAGATGGTCTGATTGAATAGCTTTCCTACTACCTAGAGGAACCCAGCTCATTGGTGGCAGAGCCAAAATTAGATTTGCATTCAATACTTCTATTTCCTGGGTCCTCCTGTTCTCAGGTAATTCCCAGTTATTCCACAGTTTCTAAACCCTGATCACAAGCATTTCTTTGATAGTTTTCCATTTTACAATTTTATATAATTAAAACATTCTATTAGAGTACATTAGAAACAAAGTTGTCAAAAACAAAATCCACAGAAGACTTAGGAAGAAAAGGATCAAGCCTTTGCCTCAGGTTTCTTCTATCCTACCTTATAAGTACAAACACATTAATTATTTGAGATGGTTATTCCTCTTGATATTTATTGCAAAATAAAATACTGATATGCTTATTGCTTAATTTATTGATTTTAAATTTTACTTATGGGCTTGCTAATTTATTTCATTATATCACTATCTCCTTCTTCCATTTCTCACAAAATCCATCAGCATTTATTACCACTGACTTTCTTTACCCTTTCATGCTGATCACTAGGTGATCCTTTCCAGCAACTGGGAACCATCACAGGTCTCCAGAAAGCATGATCATACTTCCTTTACCTTTATAGTTTTAAAAACATTTATATAATTTTTAAGTGTATATGGGCTATATACTTCTGAATACAGTTTTAAGTCATTTTCATCCGTTGCTTAAAGATATACTGTTCAGTTTTTCTTGCTAAATATCTATAGTGTCACACTATAAGTAGTCTTCTTGGACTTGCTTTCTTGACTCAATATTATGTTTCCAAGAATGATTGGTTGTTGTTACTGAGTTCATTTTAACATTTGTGTGATATTCTATTACTTGTTCATTCATTCTCCTGCAATCTCCATGGGCATTGGTAGTTTCCTTGGTTTTAAAGTTTTTCTTCTTCTATAGACAATGTGGTGATGTGTCACTATGAAGGCAACAATATATATGACTAATAATGATAACAAATATAGTTTCAATGGTTTACAACAAGGAAGAGAAAGAGTGAAAACTATGAATGTCCAACTGTGAACATTCATAGAGAATCTCTCCTCCATGGAAGCTTTGAAATAGCCTCTCCTCTCCTGTAGGTTGCAGGGTAGATATGGCTGAGCCCCAAGCCCAGGGCCTGATTGGCAGGCCCACAGTGACGCAATGTCAATGAAATGATCTATTCTATTAGATCTTTCATACTAAAGTAAGGGTGCTAGTGGGAAAGGAGTAGATGAGGTCGTTTGCACAGACACACATGAAGCTGAGAAAGTTAAATTCTAATCTGACTTTGTCAGAGGAGCCTTCTCTTGCCCTCCAGGAAATCATCTTTCCTCTGAATGAAAAACTTTCAGTGATTACACCTTAGGCAAGCAGATCCTTATTCTTCTCAGGATCTATTTCCTCACTGTTTTTTATTGCCCACAGGTTCATACATAAGAGTTAAATCGCAACATGATGTAGATTTAAAAAATTTGAACATAGTCTTTGCCCCCCAAAATGTGACCTCTCTAAAAATTGTCAGAAGTGTCAAGAACATATACAGGAGAAAATTCCAATGGTCTAATTCAAGGAAGATAAATGATAAGGCTTGATTGAACTGAGTTCATTGCCTTGAGTGTGCTTATGTGAAATTCTGAATATAATGTGTTGGTTCCAGTACTTGTGATATAATTGATGACTTGCTATATCAACTAATCAAAGTCTGGATTTGACAAAAGCCTACTGGTAATGAGGTTGAATTGACAAATATTCCCTGTTGTATGGTACTGGGCCTCAAAATCTAGCATTCAATAGAATCTTAGGGTTCAAGTGATATTGACTTTGCTGATCCTAGAACCACACTTTGAGAATTGAAGATACAAGAGAAGGCATCTGAAAACTAAGGAAGCTGGAATTGTTAGAAGGCTTCTTGTGTATGCAATATTCTCAGCTACCTGCTAACCATACCCTCCATGGGGTCTGGAGGTTTTCTGTCACCAAGGCATTAAGAAGTGCATTGAGGAAGACACATCATCATCCTTCATAAACTCCCTGATAGCTATCCTTGGTTAGTCATAAGTGATGGGAGAAGATGATGCAATGGAATTGGGTTCCCTGATACCAGTCACAAAAATGGAATCCTAGAATGACAGCAGTTAGGTAGGTGGTGGCATTGAAGCATAAGGGAAAGATAGAAACACATATCATAATCTTTAAGGACAGAATGGTAATTAGAGTTTTTGACCCAGAAAGATGTATAGTGATGGGTAATTGGACACAGGGTCCTTAGAAATAAAATGAATGGACAGCATCTAAACTCGCAGCCTTGATTTTCAGAAACTTGACTTCAGTCACTGTGTTGGAAATGCATTATCTTAACCAGAGATTCCAGATAGAAGCCAGTTTATAGCCCCAGAGCCTTTGCTGAAGAAGTTCAGTCCTACAGTCATGGCCACATGTGTGTGCTGTGAATCTTCCTCAGGGCCTTGCACAAAGGAAATTGGCCATGTGAAGCATAATTAAGAAAATGAAAATATTCAGACCTTCTGGAGATTATTTGTTAATGTTTCTTAATTGGGAGACCCCAAATGCCAGAGTGGTCCACCAATAGAAGGAGGCAGTTATGAAAACCAGATAAAATCATGGCTTAGGAGCATCTCATTTCAAAAGCATATGGGATGACCATGGTATTAATCTGTGTTTATTTTCCCAGTCTTAGGAGGCATAGTGAAAAATACATACCGACTCAGAAAATGATAGTGTCTCAACACCGGTTCTCTGACTTATTAAACAATGTTTAATATTGTAGGATGTACTAAAAACAATCTCTGAAAGCATACCATGTAATTATTCCAACCATTCCAATGCTATTATACTGGGAAGATCATGTAGAAAGAGAACAAGAGAGAAAAATGCCCAAGGACCCCTGTTTCATTCAGCTTCTGGCCAGTTGACATTCATTTCTAATGTTTTAATAATCTTTGAATAAATATATAACATTGAGAAGTATGTAATATTGTTTGTGTGTGTTTTTAACTTACATAAGTAGTATTATACTGTTTTTATATTTTTCAGTCTGCAATATGACTTTATATATTTAATACCACTGCATGGTAATTCATTGTATGTATCTTTTCTATTTAATTTACCTGTTTACCAAACAATGGAAATCCAGGTAACCTTCAACTATTTGCCACCATAAATAACAATCAACAATCTCATATATGTCTGACCTTATACATGAATCCATGAAAATTTTTAGGAATGATCTACTGATAAAGAAAGACATAAATTTCCTTTTTATTTTGGAATAGTTGTATTGTAAGGAAAGTCTTTTTGTCCAAAATTTAAGTAAATAGCTCTAAGAAAGTTAATATAAAGGATCCTGTTTTCACACACACATGTATGTATATATCACATACTAACACATATATAAACATACTAATGAAGTGGCAGAATAAAGCCAGAGGAATCACAGCTGCTGACTTAATGATCACAATGATGGTATGCACAATACAACTTCAGATAAGTGAACTTAATTTACTATAACTGTGGTGATATGTTTAAACAAATAAATTTTTTGCGGGGTGGGGGATTGAACCCAGGGTGCTTTTCCACTGAGCCACATCCCCAGCAGCTTCTTATATTTTATTTAGAGACACTGTCTTGCTGAGTTGCTAAGGACCTAATTATGAGTTGCTCAGGCTGGCTTTGAACTCATGATCCTCCTGCCTCAGCCTTCTGAGCTGCTGGGATTATAGGCCCGCACCACCATGCCTGGCTTCTGAACAAATACATATTTAATGATTACAGTAGAAATTCTAGTTAACTAAAAAAATTACCCCTTCTCTTCCTGTCTTAGAAGCAGACCCTGGGTTGTGTGTCAACTTGAAAGAACTACATTTCCAGGTCCCCTTGCAAATAAGGGTTACCAGAGAGACATGAGGGTAGAGAGTTTACATTTATTTTCATTGCAGTTTCATAAAAATCACCCATTTTCCTACATCTTCTCCAGCTTTGATGTAATTAATCTTTACTTTTCCAAGTGTGAAACATAAAAGTATTTTTGAATTGACTTTCCTCCATGTAGTGAGGAGAAATATCTTTTGCATTTTTATTGCTTTTTTCATATTAATTTCAGTAAAACGCATACTTATATCCTTATTTTACTAGTGTGTGTGTATACATATGGCTACATCTTTTCCCTTTGTATGAGTTTTACATATATTGTGACAGATTGCATTTTTCAAAAAGGGCCATGGTAATATTTCTGGATCCATATGCTCCTCTAGAGTCTTGCCACTCCCCTTGAACCTATTTCCCTTGGCTTGCCTTGAAGACTGCCAGGACACTATTAAGATGAATTACCACTATCCATATTAACCTAGATCAGCTGGCTGATGCAGCATTGGTGAGGTTTCTCCAATGTAAAGCTCCATTTTTACCATCCCTTTACATACTGTACTCCCTGGAAGGAGTTCATTGTGTGCAGCCCACATATAAGCAGATGGGCAGCAAAGCTCCTGATGGATTTTTATATTGTGTAAATAGATAGCCAGCCTTTTTATTTTTTAAAGACTTTTGTGTTTACTTTCTTAGGGAGTCCTCCTCCATCAAAACCATAGGAACATTTTCACAAAGTTTATTATATCATTTCTATAGTTTTTTTTTTAACTTCAGAATTTTTAGTCCATCTGGAATTCATTTTTACATTGTTATTCATTTCATGTTTAGATTTTTTAAAGTTTAACTTCTAAGTGGGCCCAATCATTCCAAATAAAGACATCTTTTATTTATTTATTTTGTGAAGTGAGAAGCTTGACATGATTCTTGCACCGTGTGTTCTGAGTCAGAGGTCTACCAGTGGTGGACAAGAGAAAAGAGGCTGGTCAATTACCTACACATACTTCCCACCTTCCAGGGGACAGCACAACAGTATAAGCAGTGTAACTTCTGTGCCTTTAGCATAGAGTGACACACACATTAGAGTGTGTCATAAGCACATGTTTTGTTTATAAATGTATGAATCTATGCAGGTGAACTTAGAATAGGATTGTTAATCTTACTATAATACAAATACTAATGATTCATTCATTATTTAATATATTTTATTTCATTTTAAAATTATGCATTTTCCTGAGTTTCTTTGCTTTTGCCTTTTTGTTATGCACTTCCCCACATGTATGTATATGCACGTGCGTGCGCACACAGACACACACACACACACACACACACACTGTATCTGTCAAAAATCATGTGTAACTAATATGAATTCCTAAGTTCTGAAATTGAGACTTTTTTGTCAAGATGCAATCAGGATATGTTATTAATATTTAAGTTATAAATCTTAAAATGGAGAGTAGTATTATAATGGGAAAGCTTATTACAAATATGATCACATAATCTGTTTTATTATAGAAGTTTTCTTACTTTGTATATTTAATAAACTTTTTTTCTCCAAGAATTATTTTCAGTTCCCATTTTACAAACACTAAACATTCTCTATTTAGTGGGTAAGCATAAATATATTCTCAATTAAAAAGATATTAGAATTTAAAGTTAAAAGATTGAGGAACAATTTCCATAGGGTTATTAGTTTGCTTTATTCCTGAGTGGCAGAAAAACAAAATTTCAAAGGCCAAGTCATTTTCAAGAAGTAGAGTTTCCATTTACTATTTTAATTACTCATTCTTTTTCAATTTCTTTTTTTTTCTCTATATTCTTGGTTTGAGGATGAAGCAAACAAAAAGTCACACAAAGTTATAAGCTGTTAATAACCATGATATCTTCTGCTGAAGTCTATACTAATTGATGCTTTTTAAATAAACTATGTACACATGAAACTGGCTGAAGAGTGCAGCTCCTTATGGGAACAAATTCCCTAGATGGTTGACAATAGCATAGTCTTAGTAAATATATAACCAGTTGTCAGTGGAGGAGCCAAGAACTAGTGCAGGTTGCTTTACAAATACTCAAGGAATTAATTGTTATTTTGACAATGGATCATTTTCAGGACTTATATTGCTACCTATAATTTTGTGAATTTCTTAAATACTTAGAAACAGATGCTATTGTAAATCTTTAGAAATGAAAACAGTATACTCCACAGACCTTTTTGTAAACACTTCTAGTTTTATTATGAATTTTTTAAAATATGGGTGCTTTAATCACATGAGTTAATTCCCTATGACATGGGTTTCAAAAGAAGGAGTGAAGAGTGATTTTGTGAGATTTCTATAAATTCCACCACTCAGCCCTCTTCCCTTTGGGGTTCCCTTGCCATTACTAGTATACGCAGGGACTGTGCCAAGTGGGAAACAATGACTAGGTTCACTTGTTAATGACTAGGAACATAGCTGCTACTTCCAATCAAGACCAGTGAAAACAGAATTAGGTTCCCGGAAAGGAATCTGCTAAGCACTTGAATTTATTATATCTGGGCTGTTGGACCCTTAAACTTCCCATCCAGTAGAGTATAGGGGAGTGAGCAGAGGAGGGCATATAGGTTCACCTCAGTAAGCTAAAAGATTACCCAGAACACACAGGAAAAGAACATACAAAGAAATGATTAATGGCTTCTTCCCTTAAGGCAAAATAACCTCATGCATTAGATAATTGTGGCCTAATGATGTTTGATCCATTCAACAAATATTTTCTGTGTTTAACCAGGTATAAAGAAGAAGGCATTTCACCTTTCTTCTAGGAGTTCAAAAACTGAACATCTTTCTCAAATTGTATTCCAAAAATCAAGTGCTCCATGCAGAAGAGATCTGTGGGTGGGAAAGTTGGAAATGCTGTGACATCAACATTAAACAGGTTGCTTTTGGCAGAATTTCTTAGAGCATTTAAAATGTGAATGACATTGTGATTCACCAAAGGGTATAGAAAGTACAACATTTCCTAAACTGAGGAAGTGACTGTTCTTTTTGCCTTTCTTCAGCCACAGAAATCTCCCTGCTGTCCTTTGACTATTCCAGGCTCTCAGCCCAGAGACATTGTTCTCACTGTTTTTCTTTCCTGCAACACTCTTCCCAACAAATGTACTTTTCTCATTACTCTGTGATGATTTTATTGTTAAGTTTTCTTCCAACACGCTTGATCTTTCTTCTCCACTTCCTCTTGCTTCATAGTAATTATCACTTACTAAATTACCATATATTTCACTCCTTTATTTTGCTTATTGTCTGTCTCTCCCAAGAAAATGGAAGTCTTAGAAGCCAGGAGTTTTGATTGTTTTGTTTACTGCTGGTTTCCAACTGTACTTGGCCCTGAATAAATGATTGGAGGAAGAATTGGTCTAGAGATGTTGCTGTAAATGTAAGAGAGATTAATGTGCAATAACATTAAAATCCTAAACTATTATGATACTATTCTCTTTCATGAGTATTTTAAATTGTACCTGCTCCTTGGTTTTCTGGAGTCTACCTTTTTTTTTTTTCCCCCAATGGTGCTGGGGATTGAGCCCAGAGCCTTGTACATGCGAGGTAAGCACTCTACCAACTGAATATATCCCCAGCCCAGGAATCTACATCTTTAATGTTTGTAATTTATGTTAATTTTAAAGAGAAAAATTTACTGTTTCCTTCCAAAACTTGACTCCCTAAGATTCCACTTGTTCATGACGGAGAGGGTGGGGAGGATGAAAAGAAGGTAGACTTGGCTCTATATTTACTTTTCAAAGCTGATGGGGGCACTAATGCAAAAAGAAAAGATATATGTAATAGAAGAAAAACCCAAGAAGAACTTTTTAAAAACATTATTTATTTATTCTAATTTGTTATACATGATGGCAGAATGCCATTCATTTCATATTACACATATAGAGCACAATTTTTCAAGTCAATGATTGTACACAAAGTATTTTCACACCATTCATGTCTTCATACATGTACTTAGGGTAATGCTGTCTAACTCATTCCACCATCATTCCTACCCCCTTGCCCTCTCCCTTCCCCTCCCTCCCCTTTGCACTATCTAAAGTTCCTCCATTCCTCCCATGCTCCCCCTCCATCACCATTATGAGTCAGCATCCTCATATCAAAGAAAACATTCGCCCTTTGGTTTTTTGGGATTGGCTTGCTTCACTTAGCATTATATTCTTTGACTCCATCCATTTACCTGCAAATGCCATGATTTATTCTTTTTTAATGCTGAGCAATGTTCCATTGTGTATAATACCAAAGTTTCCCTATTCATTCATCTACTGAAGGGCATCTGGATTGGTTCCACAATTTAGCTATTGTGAATTGTGCTTCTATAAACATTGATATGGCTGTGTCCCTGTGGTATAATGTTTTTAAGTCCTTTGGGTATAAACCAAGGAGTGGGATAGCTGGGTCAAATGGTGGTTCCATTCCAAGTTTTCCAAGGAATCTCCATACTGCTTTCCATATTGGCTGCACCAACCAGCAATGTATAAGTGTGCCTTTTCCCCCACATCCATGCCAATACTTTTTGTTGTTTGTATTTTGATAGCTGCCATTCTGATTGGAGTGAGATGAAATCTTAGAGTAATTTTGATTTGCATCTCTCTAATTGCTAGAGATGTTGAACATTTTTTTCATATGTTTGTTAATTTATTGTATATCCTCTTCTGAGAGGTGTCGGTTCAGTTCCTTGGCCCATTTATTGATTGGGATATTTGTTTTTTTGGTGGTAAGGTTTTTGAGTGCTTTATATATCCTAGAGATTAGTTCTCTATCTGCTGTGCTTGTGGTAAAGATTTGCTCCCATTCTGTAGGCTCTCTATTCACCTCACTGATGGTTTCTTTTGCTGAGAAGTTTTTTAGTTTGAATCCATCCCATTTATTGATTCTTGGTTTTAATTCTTGAGCTATAGGAGTCTTATTAAGAAAGTTGGGACCTAAACTGACATGATGGAGATTTGGGCATACATTTTCATCCATTAGGTGCAAGGTCTCTGATTTAATTCCTAGGTCCTTAATCCCCTTTGAGTTGAGTTTCATGCATGGTGAGAAATAAAGGTTTGATTTCTTTTTGTTGCACATGGATTTCCAGTTTTTCCAGCACCATTTGTTGAAGAGGCTATCTTTTCTCCAATGCATGTTTTTGGCACTTTTGTCTAATATAAGATAACTGTAGTTATGTGGGTTAGACTCTGTGCCCTCTATTCTGTACCATTGGTCTACAGTCTGTTTTGGTGCCAATGCCATGCTGTTTTTGTTGCTATTGCTCTGTAGTATAGTTTAAGTTCTGGAATAGTGATGCCACCTGCTTCACTCTTCCTGCTAAAGATTGCTTTAGCTATTCTGGGTCTCTTATTTTTCCAGATGAATTTCATGACTGCTTTTTTTTTACTTCTATAAGGAATGTAATTGGGATTTTGATTGGGATTGCATTGAATCTGTATAGTGCTTTTGGTAGTATGGTCATTTTGACAATGTTAGTTCTGCCTATCCAAGAACAAGGTAGATCTTTCCATCATCTAAGGTCTTCATTAGCTTCTTTCTTTAGTGTGTTGTAGTGTTCATTGTAGAGGTCTTTCATCTCTTTTGTTAAGTTTATTCCCAAGTATTTTATTTTATTTTTTTGAGGCTATTGTAAATCGGGTGGTTTTTCTAGTTTCTTTTTCATTGAATCTGTCACTGATGTACAGAAATGCCTTTGATTTATGGGTGTTGATTTTATATCCAGCTACTTTGTTAATTCATTTGTTAGTTCTAGGATATTTCTGGTGGAATGTTTTGGGTCTTCTAGGTGTAGAATCATATCATTTGCAAATGATCATTTGAGTTATTCTTTTCCTATCTCTATCCCTTTAATCTCTTTCATCTGTCTTATTACTCTGGCTAGAATTTTAAGAACTATGTTGAATAGAAGTGGTGAGAGAGGGCTTCCCTGTCTTCTTCTAGATTTTAGAAGGAACACTTTCAATTTTTCTCCATTTATAATGATGTTGGCTTGAGGCTTAGCATAGATAGCCTTTACAATGTTGAGGTATGTTCCTATTATCCCTAGTTTTCTAGCATTTTGAACATGAAGGTATGCTGTATTTTATCAAATGCTTTCTCACCATGTATTAAAATGATCATATGATTTTTATCTTTGAGTCTATTGATGTGATGAATTACATTTATTGTTTTCTGTATGTTGAACCAACCATGCATCCCTGGGATGAACCCTACTTGATCATAGTGCACAATCTTTTTTGTCGCAGTCTTGGCTGGGCACAGAATCACGAGCCACTCAAGCAGGAACAAAACTTTATTTTTGAAAAAGCCGCCAATACTCCGTAGGCGCCGGCAAGCCAAACCCGGTCCTCCCACGCGGGCGTCTGCCGGAACCGCGCGTCCCCCCGGAACCGGGGGGGCCCGGACCTCCCCTGGAATTTCCTCCTACTATCCTTCCCCAACCAATGGGAACTCTCCAGGAGTCCTGTAACATGAGTCCGGTAGCAGGCCAAGGTGAACAGCAGGAGCCCAATTTGCATATGAATGTAAATCTTAACATAATCATATCATCTCAGTGGCTAGCTGGCATCACTTTACAACCAAAGGTGCCATGCATCATTTATCTGCTTGTGGCTCCTAGCATCTGCCCCCTTCTGTTTAATTAAGCAACAAGCAATGTGGCTAGGGACCGTGCCTGGTAGGTTGTCCAATACAACATATGGTTCTTACCTGTCATGGGAGAACTGACCTTTAGGCGTCAGCTTCCTGTCTTAGGTTGAATCCACTGCAATCAGATCAACCCGTCACTGACTACCGGTCCAGCATTCAGCCATGCTTGTGGATAGGCCTATGCACCAGTGGGGGGGTGAGGTTCTTGCCTCACCTCTGTTGGTCCCCAAATTTAGCCTTGGTGCCAGTGGGGGGGTGAGGTTCTTTGCCTCACCTCTGTTGGCCCCCAAATTTTAGACCATCACTAGTAGAAGGGAGGAGGATACAGAAATGCCACGACACCAAGCCAATTGATGGCTCCTTTGGAAAAATTGCGTCACTGGTGACACCATCAGCAAAGATATGCCAGTATTACCACAATTAACATGGGGTGACCTGGCAAGGAAATTGCATCACTGGTGACACCATCAGCAAAGATATGCCAGCAGTACCACAATTCGGTGCACCAGATGATATTTCACAATGTATGCAACTGATATATAGTCCAGGCAAGTTCTGCAAGCAGTTCAAATTGGAGGAGTCTATCAATATGTCCATTTCCTCCCAAAGTAAATTAAGTCCTTGATTGAGCATTACTTGTTGAGTTATATTCATTGATGCATCAGTTTATACAGTTTACTGTGATAGCTATCATAGAAGCTGTAGTTTGGTTTTATCTCAGTCTTCACCGGAATTGGGATGGAGATGGAAATTCTGGCAATGATGCTAAAGAGACATTATCCTGAACAGAATTATTAAATATAATGAAAAGGAAAGGTGAAAGTAAACAAACAGATCTGTTAAACTCCTTTAAAAACAATCCTTAACAGCTGTTTACCTAATTTAAATTAGTAAACAAACAGATCTGTTAACCATCTTTAAAAACAATCATTAACAGCTGTTCACCTAATTTAAATTAAACCATAAAAATCACGTGAATAAAGAAAAAATTCGGATCCATTTTTTCATGAGTGCTCCTCATATAAGAAATATGGACATACACACATACAGACATACAACACAAAACAGAAGTGTGCACACAACATACAACACATAAGACAATAGTAAATAAAGGCCTTGTAGCTATACCTAGGTGAAATCTCCATTGCAATGTTTAAAAACTCCACAGTCAAAAAATAAAACACAGTCAAAAAATAAAACTGATCAGAAAAACATTAACCTAGGTTTGTATGAGCTCAAAAATAAAATAGAACTTTATGATGTGGGAAAAATGCAATAATAAAATAGATATTGAAAAAAAACACCTTGGTTAATCACTGTCACAGATGTAAGAATAGCCAAGCTGGAGCTCTGGATATCAGCTGTTATGGATTTGAGTCAAATCATCTTCTTTTTCTGTAGAAATTGTTTCAGTTAATCTCTCTGGAATCCAAATCGGTTGCTGTTCCTCCTGCGGAAAAACACAGACAGAGCCCCGATTCCAGACTATCACTGGATCCGGGCCTTTCCATTGTCCTGTTAGAATATCTTTCCAAAGTACCTTAGGCTTATGTACATTTTTTGGGTACAAATGTCTTTCCGCAGCACTAAGTCCCGATGAATCCAAATTTAAAAAGTTTAGAGTAAAAAGGGTTATTTTAAGTTTATCTTTGGGGGATATATACCCCTTTCCAATTCCCTCCTTTTGTTTTAATAAGTACATTTTAATAGTTTGATGAGCTCTTTCAACTATGCCTTGTCCTTGTGGATTGTATGGAATTCCTGTTATGTGAGTAATGCCAAATGATGAGCAAAATTGTTTAAAAGAGGTGGAAGTATAACCAGGACCATTGTCCGTTTTTAACTGTTTTGGAATGCCCACAGTGGCAAAATTTTGTAAGCAATGAGCTATAACATCTTTAGTTTTTTCTCCGGCATGAAGGGAGCCCATCAAAAATCCGGAAGAAGTATCAACTGTAACATGTCAATATTTTAATTTTCCAAATTCTGGCAACTGTGTGACGTCCATCTGCCAAATATGGTTAGGTATCAGTCCTCTAGGATTGACTCCAAGATTAACTTGTGGTAAAAATGTCACACAATTTTGACATTGTTTTATTATATGTCTGGCTTGTTCTTTAGTTATTTTAAAATGCTTTTGTAAAGTATTAGCATTGACATGGAACCTTTTATGAAAATTTATAGCTTCTTCTATTGTGGAGAAAATATGTATGTCATGTGTAGATTTATCTGCTAGTTCATTGCCCATACTAAGGGCTCCAGGCAATCCTGTATGTGCCCTGATATGACCTATAAAGAATGGATCTTTTCGGTCCCAGATTAGACTTTGTATAGCGGAAAACAAAGAGAAAACAGTAGAAGAAGGTGAAATCCTACCAGCATCTTCAAGGGATACTATAGCATTAACTACATACTGACTATCAGAAAATAAATTAAATACAGAATCTTTAAACATCATAAAAGCTTGTAATACTGCATTAAGCTCTACCTTTTGAGTTGATTGTTTGGGTACTAAAAATGTAAAAGTTTGATCAGGAGTAACTACTGCTGCTGTACCATTGTTTGACCCATCAGTGAATATATTTGGAGCATTTATGATAGGGGTTTTTCTTGTCATTTTTGGAAAAACTACAGGATGCTTAGACCAAAAAGACAACAAAGGATTAGATGGTAAGTGATTATCAAATGAAACACTAGTTTTACACATGATTATTTCCCAAGTATTTAACTCATTAGCTAACTCATCAATTTGATCCATAGTATATGGAGTAATAATTTTATTGGGAGAAATCCCAAACACTCCCTTTGCTGCTTTTATTCCTTTGAGTATTAATTGTCCTACAGCCTCAGGATATCTAGTAAGAATAGTGTTAGGAGAATAAGATAAATGTATCCATAATAATGGACCTTCTTGCCAAAATACTCCTGTAGGAATATTTTTTGTTGGTAGTACAATAAATAATAAAGGCAAACTTATATCAATTCTATCCAAATGCATATTTTCCATATATGCTTCAATGATTTTTAATGTTTTTCTTGCTTCAGGCGTTAACATGCGGGGTGAATTTGGATCTGATGGACCTTTTAGAATATCAAATAAAGGTCCTAACTCTCCTGTTGGTATGCCTAGATAAGGCCTTATCCAATTTATGTCTCCCAATAACTTTTGAAAGTCATTAAGTGATTTGAGTTGATCTACTCGTATTTGAATTTTTGGTGGACGGACCATGGTTGAGGATAATAGAACTCCTAAATAATTAATTGGAAGATTTAATTGTACTTTATCTATTGATATCTCTAGATTATAATTTTTCAATAAGTTTGTAAGTGTGGCATAACATTCTAGTAATGTGTTTTTATCTTTATGTGCCAATAACACATCATCCATATAGTGAAATATTTGTAGTTCAGGATTTTGATTTCTAAGTGGCTGGATTGCTTTATTAACATAAATTTGACACATAGTTGGGCTGTTAGCCATCCCTTGAGGGAGTACTTTCCATTCATATCTCTGATCAGGACCTTCATGATTCAGTGCAGGGATAGTAAATGCAAAATGTGGACTATCCTCGGGATGAATTGGAATTGAAAAGAAACAATCTTTAATATCTATAGCTAAAACATGCCAGGTTTTTGGTAAAGCAGACAATTGAGGAATCCCTGATTGAGCAGGTCCCATAATAACCATCTCATTATTAATGGCTATTAAATATTGTAATAATCTCCATTTACCAGATTTCTTTTTAATGACAAAAATGGGAGTATTATGGGGGGATATGGAAGGTTGTATATGTCCTTCCGCTAATTGTTGTCTGACCAAGTCATGGGTTATTTGTATCTTTTCTTTAGTCAGGGGCCACTGAGGAACCCACACTGGTATTTCTGATTTCCAAGTAATTTTGATTGTCTCAGTGGCCCTTTCTGAAAACCCAATCCATGTCTATTTATTTTTTGATCTATTTGAATAGGTGCTGTCATACCTTGTTCTTGTTCTCTTAATCTTTTTTCTTTCCTAAAGCCTTGTTTAGCCCTAGTAGTGGGCGCGTTAGGATTGATGTTATTTGTTAATGTCAATCCTAATTGATCTAGGACATCTCGTCCCCATAAATTTACGGGAAGATGATCCAATACATAGGGCTGTATAGTTCCTTCACATCCTTCAGGATCCCTCCAATCTAATACCATAGCACTTCTATGGGGATTTGTTGCCACTCCTAGGCCTCGAAGCGTTTGAGTGGCTTGTTGTAATGGCCAATGTTTTGGCCATTCTTGACGAGAGATGATGCTAAGGTCTGCACCTGTGTCCAGCAGCCCATTAAAGTCATGTCCTTGAATATTTAATTTTAGCATTGGGCGAGAATCTAAATTTAAAGACAGCATAGCCCAATCTACACCTGTGGAGCCTAATCCCTTGGAACCTCTTTCTACATTAAAACTGGAAAATCTATCATGCAGGCTGGGTATTATTAATAACTGTGCTATTCTATCTCCTGGTGAAATTACTGATATACCTCTTGGAGAACTAGCTATAATTTTTATTTCACCCTCATAATCGGGATCAATTACCCCAGGACTTATCATAAGTCCTTTTAGTGTAGAAGAACTGCGTCCCAATAATAAGCCTACTGTTCCCTGGGGAAGAGGTCCTTTTACTCCTGTGGGAATGATTTGAACTCCCATCTCTGGAGTTAGTACTGCTCTGGCAGAGGCGCAGATGTCCAGCCTTGTGCTCCCTCTAGTTTGTCTGATGGGGGATTTAATGGATAATGCGTCCTGGGCACTACCTTGATGGTGCTGCTGGGTTCCTCCATTGCCCCATATATTTGTGGTTTTGGGCTCCGGGGCATTGGGCCCTTTAGTCCATTTTTTGGCAATGGAGCTTGATACCTTTCTTCACGATATCGTGGGTAAACACTTGGTCCTTGTCCGTTTTTTAATAACGGAATACCCTCTATGGTGGTTTGAGAACGGCATTCATTAGCCCAATGTTTCCCTCTATGGCATCGTGGGCAAATACCCGGTATTCTATTCCTTTGATACCCAGCTTTGTTAAACCCTCCTCTTATGGGGCAACTCCTTTTAAAATGTCCTGTTTGATTACAATTATAGCATGTTTTTGGCCTGGCATTTAAAGCCTGTTGTACTGCTGCTAAGACTTGCCCTTGTTCATTAATGTCTCTACATAATTTAATATATGTGTTTAAATCTTCATGTCTCCATGGTCTAATGACCTCTCTACAGCAAGGATTTGCTTGGTCATAAGCCAGTTGTTTTATAAATGGCATTACCTGTTCTGTATTTCCAAATATCCTAGAGGCTGACTGAATAAGTCTATCTACAAATTCAGCATAAGGTTCATTAGTTCCTTGTATTACCTTAGATAATTGACCTTGTAAGTCTCCATGCCCCTGTAAAGTTTTCCATGCCCTAACTGCATCTACAGCAATTTGTGTGAATACGCCAGGGTCATATTCAATTTGCTGTCTTTGACCCTCATAAGGTCCCTTTCCCAATAGCATATCTATATTTCTTTGAGGGTAACCGGCTTCTGCATTTCGCCTAGCTGTCTCCATGCAAAATTCCTCATTGGCAACCTTCCATAACAAATATTGTCCTCCGTTTAGCACAGATCGACACGTTAGCCCAATCTGCTGGTGTCATGTCCAAGTTGATAACAGATTCGACCATGCTTATCGTGAAGGGAGCTTGCGGCCCATAGGTTGTTACAGCCTCCTTTAATTGCTTTACTGTTTTGAAATCTAAAGCACGGTGAATTTGTTGCCCTCCTGCCTGCTCAAGTACAGGGCATGCTAATCTTTGGGGTCCTGCCTCAGAATTCCGTCCATCAACTACGGGAGTTGAGGGCCGCTCAGCTGTAGATGGAGTTGTTGGTTGAATTACGCCCTCTGGTGACAGAACGGAGTTAGTAGCAGCCTCCTGTTGTAATTCTCCACCTGATGGCTGTTTTTCCTCTAAGCTTTCTTTTTTTAAATTTTCCTCTGTCTGACTAGCTTGAGAGACCTTCTCTTTTGGTTGACCTAGCGTTTTTTCTACCATAGTTTGGATCTCTAACAATTTACTTAACAGTTTTTCGGTTTGTTTTTTACTAGATTCTAATCTACTATAAAGGTAACGAAACCCAATAAGATAGGATAAAACAAAGCCGAAGCAGAATGAAACAAAAACGGAGCAGAGAATGGTTGTATCAATTTTTTCTTTCTCAGGGCTGAATAACTTCAAACCTTGTGCCAACCATTTTTCCCAGTCTGCCTGAGAAAATTCTAGGGCTAGGGAGCTTGAAATAAAAACAAAATAAATCAAAACAAGAACACATTGTTTTTTGAAATGGTCACCCATTCTGTCGCCTTCCCTCAGGGGCGAGCAATTTTACTCACCTCTAAGTTTCAGGCGTTCCCCGCACGGGCCGCCAATTGCCGCAGTCTTGGCTGGGCACAGAATCACGAGCCACTCAAGCAGGAACAAAACTTTATTTTTGAAAAAGCCGCCAATACTCCGTAGGCGCCGGCAAGCCAAACCCGGTCCTCCCACGCGGGCGTCTGCCGGAACCGCGCGTCCCCCCGGAACCGGGGGGCCTGGACCTCCCCCGGAATTTCCTCCTACTATCCTTCCCCAACCAATGGGAACTCTCCAGGAGTCCTGTAACATGAGTCCGGTAGCAGGCCAAGGTGAACAGCAGGAGCCCAATTTGCATATGAATGTAAATCTTAACATAATCATATCATCTCAGTGGCTAGCTGGCGTCACTTTACAACCAAAGGTGCCATGCATCATTTATCTGTTTGTGGCTCCTAGCACTTTTTGATATGTTTTTGTATTCAATTTTCCAAAATTTTATTGAGAAATTTTGCATCTATATTTTTTACAGATATTGGTCTGCAGTTTTCTTTCTTTGTTGTGTTTTTGTCTGGTTTTAGAATCAGGGTGATATTGGCCTCACAGAATGTGTTTAGAAGTGTTCCCTCTTTTTCTATTTCATGATATAGTTCAAGAAGTATTGGTGTTAGTTCTTCTTTAAAGATCTTGTAGAACTTAGTTTTTTATCCATCCAGTACCGGGCTTTCTTGGTTAGTAAGCTTCTGATGGCATCCCCAAGAAGAACTTTTTATTTTGACCTTAATGCCACACTTCCTCCACATTATCTCTGTGTTGATATTTCAGAAACCTGCACCCAGTGAACCTGAAAAATCAATCTCTCCTTCCCTTCTTCCCACCATCTGTTCAATGCTTATTTACACGACTTCAGTTAAATGTAATTTAACTAAGTTGTGTTCATTTATATTGATATTTGTGTGTGTCACAATAATGCTAACTTGTCATAAGACTAACATAAATAAAAAGAAAATAATACATATTTTAGTTTTATTTCCCCTTTAAAAATAAACTTGGCAAAATCTCTAAATATTCTGATATCCAAAATGTCTAAATATTCTGATGATTGAACTGCATTAAGCTTTAATATCCATTTGTATTATGGAAGTTTTCAAACATACACCAAGGTAGAGATACCAACATCAAAGTTATGCTATCCTTGGATTAGACTTTTGAA
The DNA here is from genome assembly GCF_964194105.1 of Spermophilus citellus. Classification (NCBI taxonomy): domain Eukaryota; kingdom Metazoa; phylum Chordata; class Mammalia; order Rodentia; family Sciuridae; genus Spermophilus; species Spermophilus citellus. The sequence goes on along the minus strand of NC_138186.1, from coordinate 105,224,315 downwards.
TATATGAAAAACAAGTCTTCATTACTAAAATGAATTCTGTTTTCACTACTACATCTAGACTAAGATTCATTAGATTATAATGAACAACAAATTATCTTAAAATTAGTGAGAAATGTTCACTGGAAGTGAACAACTAGCAAAGGCTCTGCTTGACACATAGTCCAGAAACGAGGAAGGGGATTCCACATACCATGACTGAAATCAGTGGTCTGAGGAAAAAATAGCAAGGTTTTCCTTTTGTTTTCACTTTTTGCTCATGTCAAGTTGTTCATTTAATAAAGCCACAAGTATTAATATTAGTCGCCAATTGATGATCTGTCTCTTCTATTCTAGGCAATCTACTATTTCCTTAATAAATGTTTCTTTATTCAATGTTCAAAAACCCTACAAGTTAGTTACCCCATTTTACAGATGAAATTTTACAAAATGACAAGTAATTTCCAGGGTTGCACAGAAACTAGAGCACAGGGCTGGGATGCAAACCCAGCTCTGCCTAACTCTTAGCTACATTCTCTTCTTTTCCTTTCCCTCAGCCCCTAGCTATCTGCTGGCCCTAGTGCTGACTCTGTGAGACTCCTGGCAAGACTCTTTACCTTCATGCAGCAGTTGCTGTCATTGCTGTGCCCTACCCCTGGGCAGGTGATACTTCATGCAAGCTAACAACACTTCCAATAGTGAGAACCCAAATCTCTGTCAGAGGCCTCTTTCCAACCCTGGAGCCAGCTGCCAGCTCTGCTCCAGAACAAGTTCTTAACTGTAAAAAGTGAAGATGTATGTGATGAGCTAAAAAAAAAATCTATAGTTCTAGTGTACAACAGTAAGTGTAAACCAGAGATCAACTGAGGCCTTCTCACCTCTTATGAGCCAGACAAAATGAGCTCAACTCACCCCTAAGTTCATTGCAATGGAAGTCCAAAGTCTCATCAAGAATTTTGAGAATTCCTAAAGTACTTAGGCTCTTCAGACACATCTACCTCTCAACCTTCTGTTTCTTTAATTCCTCTAGTCTGTACCCAGTCAACAGGGATCATAATTTCTTTGAATTCTCTTAAAGCAAATGAATAGCAAACAAAAACGATTTCTAAAAAGCATTTGTAGCTTGGTTAGACTTTAATGAATTTCCGAAGAGAAGACAAAGTGGGTTGGGAATAAGAGTATCACAAATACCTATGAACATCTCTCATCACAAATACCACAGAACACCTCTTATCACAATTCTTACAATGTCTTTCAGTATGCTGCCAGCAGAAGTCTCAATGATCTTTCCCCCTCACCTCATTCTCAGGCCCCTTCCCCTCTTTCTTTCTCTTCTCTTGAGCTCTTCACTCCTCATTCCTTGTTACCCTCAGAAGCAATACATTTCTACCCCTGTCTGTGCAATCCAGCCTTTTCCTTTTGGAATGTTTTGGCACAGGTTTGTCATTTCAGCCTTAATGCCTCTCTCATATCAAATGTTCCAAGCAAGGGCATTTTTCTATTTGAGAAGAATTCTGGAGATAGTTATTGAGCTAATTATTCTTTCCCTCTCTCCTAATCCCTCTTCATATTAAGTTAGAAATAACTTTGTCTTCCTCTAGTGGGCACTGCTGTTATCTCTTTTACTTTCCAAAACAGGGATTCTAAATTAGTGACTCTTTTTTTTTTCTTTTCTGTTGCATATTCTCTTTTTTCTTGCTCCATGAAACTAACAGCCATAGTCCTCTCTTCCAGGATATTCCTTTCTACTGGTCTGCCTCACTGTAATGATGCCATGCCTCTCTTAAAGTTGTAGATAGCTTCTCACTCTTCTACAGGTAACATACATGATATGGTACTTCAAAGAGATTTTCCTGAGTTGAGAAAATGAAAGAAAAAGAAAAAGTACACACCAACTACCTGTAGCTTTTCTTGGCTGCCTGTGCTACAATCCCCTTATAGCTTTTAATGTTCGTATCATTTTATCCTATCTGTCAAATTCATATTGCCTGGATTTGTTTGCCTGAGCCTAGCAGGAATGAGGCATGGCAGAGACTTATTGGTGGAATATCTGTGAAAGATAAAAGGCAGGAAGGAGTAAGTAGAAACAACCTTCAATTATGATGCAGTACACCTGTGGAAGGATACAGAAAAGGAAGAAGGATCAGGTAAGAAGGATCTTACACTGCTGTGAAGTTCTAAGGAAACTTTGGCCAGGCCAAGGGATCAATTAAAACCACCCCAAGGAAGCAATCAATCAAGTTAGGTGTTAGAAGAATCCCCCAATGGTCAAAGTGAATGTAACGATGGATCTTCAGGGGAGCAGGTTAGAAATGATGTGAGATCCCTGCACCAGGGCAGCTGAGTGGTACATTTCTAATGACCACCACATTGGGCATATTCAAACATTTTTATTGGTATACTGATTTATTATCTTTTCTTGTATCTGTGTATTTTACATATCTAACATCAGAAGAAAAGGTTTAGAAATAAATATTATAAGTCAAGTAACTGTGTATAAGAAGGAATAAAAATGACTATGAGTAATTTTGAGAATAATTGTTTTCTTTAGGATTAGTATTTTTAAATGGAGGACTTAAAATTGTGACTTCCAGGAAAATCCAGCAAAATTTGAGTTAAAATTCTCTTCAATACAAATAAATGTTTATCCATTATATTTTTTAAAAAATATATATGAAATACTGATATCTTATAGTTTCTAAATAGTCTTTCAAGGTTCTTGAAATAATACTTTTTGTGAGAGCTCATTATAAGTTTTTAAAAATTTAAATGATGAAAACTGAGTGATTACAAATGTGATAAAAATGATACAATTTATTATCATCAGAAACATACCACTTGTGGAAAAAATTATGCTAAAAAACCCTCCTCATTCTTGATGACACAGATATGTTAGTTGTATTTCCTAATAGAAAGTTTTCAAGCTAGCTGCCAGCCATTTTACAACTTTCTAAAAGGGTATGAGATTAAAGAACATCAGAAAAATACGAATTATGTGTCACTGATGATGGCTCTAAACATGCATTGACATTAACTTTGTATCAAGAACTGTCTTAAGTGTTACAGATAAATGTTTTATTTAAGCTTTCCAACACATTATTCCTATTCTTATTTTATAGATGATGAAACATCTGAGGATCGAAAAAGTTAAATAACTGCCTAAGGTCCCTTTGCCATGGTGGAACTAGAAGTAGAATTTATGATAATTAAATGCCAAAGCATTTACTTAACTGTTCTGCTATCTTCCATGTTTAGTTAAGCCCCTGTTGAATTGGGCTGGCAGTGCATGAGCTATACACTCTTATGCAGCTATAAAGCAGAATTTTCAAAACTCTTAGTCCTTAGTCAGATATGAAATACCTTCACAAGTTTTACATATCCTCAAAATATCTGCACTTTTATTCACTTATTAGTTTTAAATGACTAATTTAAAAAACCTAGCCTTATCCTAAGAAGATATGTCCATGAAATGATATAATCAATGAGTTGTATTTTATATTCATAATAAATTAAATAGACACATTAAAGGTTACTTTCTCCTAACATTTAGTCATGTGCAATCATGGTCCATGTATTAGTGCTGGAGAAACTCCAGCATAAAACGTGGACTAAAAGGAGGCTCATTGTGTGCACGCACAAGTGTATGTGACAGCACACGTGCACGTGTACATGAGCCTACTCAAAGTGGTAGAAAATAGTGTAATGGGGAAGACTGAGGGAAGGGAGAAGGCCAAGAGATCACATCTCTACAAAAGTTTGCAAAAATAGAAGCATCCAGCCAGTTAATCCCTAACACACCTGTAGACTTCACCATGGACATTTCAAGGTAGAGGAAGCCAGAGCCTTCATAAAACTGGGTGCCACCTACATGGGAAAGAAATAAAGCATAGAGAGAGTTGGCGAGAGAGCACAGCCACTATATAGAGACCAACTGTGTAGAATGGTTGTGGGCTTTCCCTCTGAGACACTCTTTCAGCCTAATCATAAGCCACCAAGCAAAAATACTGGCAATAACACCTTTTCCTCGGTGTTCAGTGTGTTAAAAGATGCCTGAAATGTGAATATTAGCCAAAATATTATAAGAAAGGACAAGAGCTTGTTTCTAAAAATATTTAATATGCAACCAGGGTTAGATCCACATATATCACTGTATTATTAACAAAGCCAAGAGAAAGATTTTAATAAAAAGTTATCTTGACATCAAAAAAAGTTCTTTAAAAAATCTATTTATTGGGCTGGGAATGTGGCTCAAGCAGTAGCACGCTCACCTGGCATGCGTGTGGCCCGGGTTCGATCCTCAGCACCACATACAAATAAAGATGTTGTGTCTGCCGAAAACTGAAAAATAAATATTAAAAAACTCTCTCTCTCTCTCTTTAAAAAAAAATCTACTTATTATGGAACTTTCCATAATAAGGACAAGAGGATAATAATCCTCCATGAATCTACCTCCCAGCTTCAAAAATTATAAGTCCTTTTCTTATTTATTCCTCCTTTCAATATTTTGTAGGATTTAAAAATTCTTCAGGATGTCTCTCTGATGACACTTTGTCTATATATAACTGATATGTCATCCTAATATTTATTATAATTTCTTTATAGTATCTAATACTTAGTTCATAATCTAGTTTTCCGGGTTGTGTTGAGAGTTTTTCCCACTGGGGGTGTGTTAAAAACAGAACACAAAGTTCACACGTTGCATTTAATTATTATGATTCTTAAATCTGTTTTAGTTTTTAAAATCTGACCCATTTTCATGCCATTGATTTGGTAGAGAAAGCAGGTCATTCTTCTTATGGAATGCTTGACATCTAGATCTGATTGATTGCCTCCTTGGGGTGGTTTTAATTGATCCCTTTTTCTCTGTGTTTCCTGTCAGGTCTAGAGGTTGGATTAGATTCAGATTCAGACAAGAAGACTTCATCGTGGTTCTGGGTACTTTCGATTTTATAATATCATGGTCTAGTTATCAGACTTGAAGTTTTTGGAATTTTTTCCCTTATGTTAGTTGCTATATCTCCCTGCGGAGATTCAGAATTATACTATCTTTATTTTCTTTCCCCAACTGAAGTCTGAAGACATCTGAATTTACATAGACAAAATAACCGGGCAAAATACCAATGGTTCTGAATTCTGAAACTCTTAAATAAATAGTATTTGAAGGAGTTTTTCCTGCTTCAACACTAAGGGATTGACTGGATAGGGAAAAAAATGAGTAAGTTATAAACACTCAAAATGGATTAATGAGTGTAAAGTTACAAAAAGCACATCACTAATTATTATATTTAGAAGGTACACTGTTAAAAGTCAGGATGAAAATAGCTGAAATTTAATGTGTCATTTGCTAATTATTCAGTTTATAGATTTCCAATGCTATTTCTTTCTAGTTCTTCTGTTCCTTAGGGAGTTTTGATGTCATTTTATTAACTTTTAACAGAAACTACTGTATGCTGATAACTGACCATAAATTGTGCATGTGGTAAGATACACAAGAAATTATTACTCAGGATTCATCTGTGCTACTAACTGAGATAAACCCTGAGCATTTTGTACCACAGTTAAGTACATTTCAGAGGCAATGTTGAAAATAAAGTAGTTAGAATTCTACTAACCACTTAGCATGCTATCTACGGCTTGGTGAAGACATAGAAAAATAAATCATGGAGACCACTGTGCCCACTTTGTATCATCATGCTCCTCAGGTGCTAAATGTGTTCTTCACTGGTTACAAACCAGGGTTCTCAGCCATGACTATACACTGGAATCACTTGGGGAACTCAATCTCACTGATGTTCAGATTCAACCTCCAAACTGAATCAATCTGGGTTTCTGAGGGTAGGCCCCAGACATTGGCATTTTTAAAAAAACCTCTTGGTACTCAGGGTTTAACATCTTCAATCTAATCATCATATAAGAAGTATCATTTATAACTCTTACTGTGTATAGAGGACTGTGCTGAAAATCTCTTACACATAAGGAAATTCATGCTTGGAGAGATGTTATTTACTTAATATCTTGCCACAAAGTAGAATATCATACCCAGTCTATTTGGCTTCAGAACCAATGCATTTGAACTTGTTTTGAACATGACACAAAATAAGACATGGAATTTACATCATAACTCAGAATACACATGAAAATAAAATATGAGTATTAATTAACAAATAATATATATACACCAAGGATTGAACCCAGGGACACTTAACCACTGAGCCACATTCCAACCCTTTTTTATATTTTATTTAGAGACAGGGTCTCTAAATTGCTGAGGCTGGCTTTGAACTTGCAATTTTCCTGCCTCAGCCTCCTGAGCTGCTGGGATTACAGGTGTGTTCCACTATGCCTGGCCTAACAAATATTTCTTAATCTATTAAGTAGAACACATTCTGATATTTTATTTTAATTGAAACATTAGTGGCTGGAACTGGGGAGTAACTCAGTGTAGAATGCTTGCCTAGTATGCATGAGGTCCTGAGTTGGAACCCCAGCACTGAAAACAAAAACAAAAATGATCAACAACAACAGACAATAATGGTAATATCCTGTAAAATCATTTCATTACTTTGTTTGAAATATTTTTCTAAATCATGACAATCTTGACATGACAGTATAGGTTTTCTTTATGTTCCAATAAATGTCAGTATCTTTTCCCTTCAATGCCTTCTCACTTTGTTTTATCACTTGGAAAGCACCTTCCTTTTATCTCTGCTTTTCCCCCCAAAGGCTATCAAGTTTCCTCCCTGCTAAAAAGTGTTTCCAAGAATACTCAAGTCCATAATGTCTCTTAATCTGATGCCTATTTTTTAAATTATTATTTATTTTTTAGTTGTAGTTGCACACAATACTTTTATTTTATTTATTTTTATGTCATGCTGAGGATCAAACCCAGGGTCTCACACGTGGTAGGGGAGCTCTCTATCTCTGAGCCACAACCCCAGCCCCTCTCACGTCTACTTCTCCTGCTCCCCAAAGGCTAAGGGAGTTTTTAATTTTTTGTATGTGGAAAAAGTGGCAAAATGCTTTCGTGTTTTACAATGTTGCCTTAAAACAGATAAGGCTGTCCTTATTACCTTTCAAAAATACATTTAAATTCTAAAACCAGTGTGAAGAGTAACACAAAATTGTATATAACTTACTCACATCAGGTTATAAAATCTAGCTATAAAACATCAAATGACATGAATAAATACCAAACAAACTTGTTATTCCATACAAATCCCAGACTATTGCTACAGATAATCTTAGTTTGGATAACACCAACTTAGTAAAGTGTTTCACCTTAATCTTTACATTTAGCTAAATTTAGCTTTTAAAGTACAATTTAGAACTCATAGTGTATAGTAATCAATAATTACATGGGTTAGCTGTACTAGCAAAAATCAAAGGATAGTCTTAAATCTCTTATATATTTATGAAACAGGGTTCTCATACCTATTTTTAATGTGAGATTTCATCACTCATTTTTATACTAAATTATATGGTGTATTGTGATGCTCTGTAGTTGTTTTATGTCTTTGATGGTTATGTCTCCTTGACTAAATTTAATCTCTTTGAGGATAATGACCATATTCTATGTTTTTGCTTCTGTATGCTTCAAGGCAGGCACTCTACAGATGCGAAAGACAGCTCAACACAAGCCAACTTTTGAACTTTCATTCCTTTATTACTGAAGATTCCCTTTAGATTATTCTAAAGCCTCTTGCAGGTTTATGGCTGTTTTATATGATATGTAAGAAATTCTATAAAACTTACAAATTAAGGAAGAAAATATAAAACTCTTTTGATTAGCATCTACAAGAAAGTTTCTTGGGTGGGAAGAAAAAAGTAGAAATTGGCATTTTTTTGGTAGGCCAAAATATAAATTCTTTTATCCTATCTCTGAAAAGAAGTTATTGAATTGTTTAAATGAAATTGGACCATGTGGCACTTAGATACTGACATGAGATTATTTATGGGTCATATGTTTTCTCAAGTAGAATGAATATAAGGAATTGTTTGTAACAAATTCCTTGTAACAAGGAATTTTTATGTACTCATCTAGTTGAATTGCTTACAATGACATAAGGCCTAACAATGGATTTGGCCTTAGGTTTGGGATGTATGTTGGTGGAGTAATCCTAATTTTTAAAAAATATTTTTTAGTTATTGATGGGCCTTTATTTTATTTATTTGTATGTGGTGCTGAGAATTGAACCCAGTGCCTCACACATGCTAAGCAAGCACCACCACTGAGCCACAACCCCAGCCCCAGTTATCATAATTTAAAGGGAAACATTACTAAATACAAGTATATCTTGCATATTGTTTATTTGCAAGTAATGTTTTCAATATCACTGAGGACCTCCTAGTGGCTCCTGAGGTCAAAGGATATGGTTGGCTGGTTAAATTACTTGCAACTCCATGACTATTGGTATGCTTGTCATTTCAATCTTTAGACTACTGATAAAATGGACAGATAGGTAGTCAGTTGGATATTGGGGAACGGGGGGCATCTATGGTTTTTATCTACAATATTCATTCCCCTTCTTTGCTAATGACACTTTAATTTTCCTTTGGGAAAACCTCTTACTTTCTACTCAGTTTATCTAGTTTGGTTGTATATGGATAATGGGACACTAAAGCTATTTCACTTGATGTTCATCTAACATAGGCAAATGACTTCAGTCAGTTAGTGTGCATTCCACTTCATGGTTATAATGGTTAGTTTCCAGGAGAGAGATTCTTGGTCTGCTCTCTTGCTGATTGGATCAGTTGTCAAGGTGGTTGGAGGTAAGCCTGGGGCTGCAGATCTTAACCTTGCTTAGAGAAAATAGAACAAGTATAATCAAAGCTAAGATAGGGAGAGAAACTGAACCCTGATAGTCTTTGGGCATCTGGAGGAAAAATAGAAAAGATGCTGTACTTTTAGGATTTATGAAAATATGAGCCAGTGAATTTCAGCCACTTCTGTTGTAGGTTTTAAGTCAGTTTGAGGTGGGTGTCTGTCACATTCAATTATCCATACTATACAGGCATTTATTATAAAATCAGGATATCTTCAATCTTGCTTACTGTTAATCTCCTTTCCTGTCTTCTGCTTTTATAGAGCCCAGAGTTTACTTCTTCTCTATCTGGTAACAGAAGTTTCTTTCAATTTTGCATATTTTCTTCCTGCCCTCTTCCCTCTACCAGTTCAGCATAAGCACTTCTTCACAGCTATAGGTGGCAGAAGGGGAAGAACTAAGATGTTGGGGTCTAGTTTCAGGCCTGTAAGTGTTTTTGTGTGAATTAGAAAATACCATTTCTTCTCAGTCCTGTGCTAGAAGCAGTGCTTTGGAGCCTAGCCTGTACCTTAACCCCAAATAACCAGTCCACTACTCAGAAGACATAGTGAAGAATGCAAATGCATAGTATTGTACCACACTATGCTGAGGGCCCACAGTACTAAGAAGCAATGAGGTAGCAAAGCAAGCCAGTGGACAGTGGCAGACCCTCTGCTACTCACACCCTGGAGCTACTGTTGGGTGGTGATAGCTGCTGATATTGTGAGTCCCCTGGATATCCCCACTCTGCTGTGGTCTCAATAGTTACCACAAACGAAGGTACCTGGAAAACCAATATCATGTGTAACTTAATAACTGCATTTCACATGCAGCATCATTTACATCTTAAGGCAGGATCTTTCTGGGGTGACCTCCTGGAGTTCAATTTGGCGATCTTTGCAGCCAGTCTTCCTTCATGAAAGTCAACGGTTCTAGAAATCCAGTTGAAGTTCGCTTAGGAAGTGGTCATTTAGTATGGGGTAAAGGAGGGCACTTGGCAAGTCTTTCAGGCAGGGCACACATCAGCAACACCTTAAAAGATCTGTGTAGGGCCCCCAGCTAGTCTTCATTTTCCTGCACTCCTTCTTAGGTGAAAGTGTTTGCAGAGAAGAAAGAATAACCAGGGAGGAAAGGTAAGCAGCCTTGGGAAATAAAATTCCACTGGGCAGTCGCAGGCTGGGTTCGCCTACTTTTGGGAAGCGGGGGAAGGGTGGTGCCGCGGTGGGGGCGGGAGTCAAAAACCCTAATAGGAGTGTGCACAGTTAGGAACAAGGAGAGGTTCCATGAACTGTAGTGGGTTGCAGGCCAGCCGTTGGGGTGGCTCAGCGCGGGGGTCCAAGCACTTGCCATAGCCTTGGTGCCTTTTGCCCAGGAGGGGCGACCAGATGTGGGACACCAGTGAGGCTGGAGGAGAAAGAGCCAGAAAAGGGCCAGCGACCAGCCCGGGCACAGCCGGGGCGGTGGCTTCCCAGTATCTCTCCATCTCTACTAGCATCCTCCCTCTTTACTAGACTCCTTCTCGGTTCTCCTTTCCTCCCTCCCGCCCACACACCCCCACCACCTCCGGGCCAAAAAACGGGGCCGGCGCCTTTAAGAGGGAGCTTTGGTTACCCTGGGGGCGGGAACCCCACGGCAGATCGCGAGGCGGAGGCTCCTGTCGGCTTTGCTCCTCACTTTCTGCTCCAGCTCCCGCCGCCACCGCCGCCTTTACAGCCACCTCCGCCTCCTCATCGTTGTCCTCCTCCTCTGCCTGGAAGCCCTGTTCTCAGCAGCGGAGGAGAGAAGTGCTATGTCAGGAAAGTTCCTGGAGGAACTGGATGAGGCCATGCTCCCCGGGCTCTTCCTGAGGCGCCCGCGCGCTGCCCTTTGTATGAGGTGAGCCTGGGGTCCTCGGCCCCCGGGACAGGTAGCCGCCCGGGGCGGGGCGGGGCGTGCTGTGACCCTCCGGGTGGGGACGGTGTGCGGTGTGGCGGAGGGCGCGGGGGAATTGAGGCTGCTGAGACTGAAGTTGTGCCAGAGCAGCTTGGGTTTGCGGTAAGATTTTTGCAGCTGGACTGGAGTCATTGCAGCAGCCAGCGCCACACACAGGGAGCTGGCGGGGACTCTGTTCCTGCGGGTGCCGGCTCGCCTCCCGAAGCCTCCGAGCCGGGTCCCCTACCGGCCGGAGCAGTTAGGCCTTCTAGGAAGCGGGTGGCTGCAGACCGGCACCCGGTGCCGGCTGCTCCCTGCCCGGCCGCCGGCTCCAGAAGCGAAGTGCTGCGAGCCAAAGGAAGGGGATCGACTCCTCTTGAACTTTTTACTCTGTGATCTCGCCGCTCTTGGCCGAAATTCACCTTGTTTGCCCAGGTGGAAGGCTCCCTGCGAGCTCCAACAGTTCCAAGAGGTTCCCTCTTAGCATGCGGTTAAGCTTGTGGAGGAGCTATGTGTCTTTAGCCTTGGTAGGTTTTCAGCCTCGCCCTGATTTTGCTTCTGTCTCCCCTCTTAAAAAAAAAAAAAAATTCTTTTTCTTTTCCTTTTTTCTTAAAGAAAACATATTTTGGAATTTCAGAGTACTTACAAAGCCTTCAAAAACATCTTTAAAAAGAATTTTCCCCCCAGAGCTGGCCCAAATTTTCAAAGTGATCCTTTAGTCTTTGATGAAATATTTATATTCAGCCTCAACACTTATGAAATACAGCATACCTGTACTATGATGAAGTTTTTTTTTTTTTTTTCAGTGAGAGGATGAGGTTTAGCTATATCTTTAAGAACAGGATTTTCTTTGTTGAGGAATTCATTTTTCATTCTTAGATTAAGAAGGATCCAACTAATTTTAGGAGTAACATTTCTAAGAACTGCAAATAAAACCTGATGTTTCTTGCATAATTTGATGTTGTTTCAGACAGTTTTATCCATGGATGAGGTATTTAATATGAAACCTAATACATAGGTACATTTATTACACAAGGGGGTAAGTTTTCTTTTTCTGTGTTTCTCATGGGTGAAGAAAACCCCATATACTCACACCCTATGCCTCTGGCCACTTCAGTCTATTCTTGTTTGTCTTTCCACTCAACAGTGTGTACATCTGATGTCAGCTGCAAATCAGAGGTGCTGATGAAAAGTACCTTTATTTTGTGAAGTACTGCAAAGGTAAAATTTTGTGGCACATTGATTACATCATCCAGATTACTTTGAATAATACAAATGAAATGGGAGAAGTTATTTGAAGAAAAGAGTGTCATGAAGTCACTAAAATTTTCAAGTATATGCTTTACATGTAATTTTGTTTGTGAAAGACACGTACTACCCAAGTAGAGGATATTGTAGGGAAATATCTTTCTTTTGCAATGGGGAAATTTTGAAAGAAAACATCTTAAAATAACCATTAATATCGTAAAATTTTATATGGGACATAGATTTTTGATTCTGAGTATAATTTTGTCACTTTGCTGTAGAATATACCAGAACTGAAACTTAAAAACAAACAAAATCCCTCAGTTTCTCAAACATTTTTCCAAAATTTGCAGCCAACTAAACATTTTTGGAGAAAAATTTGTTTAGAAAAGTCACAGACTTAAAAATCCTAACTCAGTTACTGTTGTACCATTAGGACTTCAGGATAGAAGGTAAGAATTTGGGGTTCAAAGATGGATGTGATTTAATTCCTAGAATTCCTTGATTAATGTGAGTTCCTTGAGATTTCTTATAGGTTTATTTTATTTGGGATGATTGTTTCATGAATGGTTCTTTTTGAAACTACGTATGTGTAAACACATGCAGACACACACACACACACACATACACACACGCATGGACTGATATAGGTCTTATAACTGTACCACACTTACATCTATATTTGTCTGTCTAGCCTAGTGAAAACCATTCAGGGATATGATGATACATATGTACTAAGAACAGCAGGTCTAGTGGCTGGGGTTGTGGCTCAGTGGTAGAGTGCTTGCCTTGCATATGTGAAGCACTGGGTTCAATCCTCAGCACCATATTAAAAAATAATAATAAATTAACAAAGTTACAAAAAATAAACAACTAGCAGGTCTAAAGATTAGAAGCTAAAAATAGTTTTTATTAAGGCTTGTCAACTTTTTAGCATTTTAGTCAATTTATGTTAAAAATGCTGTTTTCTAACTTTTCTGGAATTCTTAGAAAGCTTGGACCAGGAACCATATAATAATAATCTTAAGCATATATTTATCTGTTAAAATGGACTGAATTATTCCACCATAGATGACTGAACTAGGCATTTCTTAAACTTCAATAATTTATTTGTAGTAGAGGAATCTGTAGGAAAAAAATTGCTTCACAGTATAGAGTTTTATTCTTTTAGCACTTCAGAAATGACCTTGAAGGCACTCATTCTCTAAGTCTGGAACTTACAGAGTAGACCTCAAAAGTATAAGAAGCAAATCTTGGGGAAGTTCTGATACTTTTTATGTTAAACATGACTTAAGTAGCATTTGATTTCAGAGAGTGACCCATTAATGCATTAATGCTTGCATTAAATTAATGCTATAATACAATGCTGCAGTCACTGTAAAGAAAACTATCTCATCTTTGGAATATTTCTTAAACACATTTCTTGGTTGAAGCTACTACATTTCAGCAAATGTATGAAAATTAGAAATTAGATGAATAATGCATCTAATTTTGGTTTTTGTCTTAATTTTTTAGGTTTTGCCCCTAAAGTGTTTATATTTGCTATAAATATCCACTGTAGCAGATGGCATACCCTTCCCCCATTTTCTTTGCAATTATGACATTCATATTTGTGATGAGGTTTTAGAATTCATATGAAACACAATAAGAAGTTTAAAAGAGTTGACATTACTATGTCTTTAGCTTTCAAAAAAAACTAATATTTGAGATGTTTGATTATGAGCCTAAGAACACAGACTTTCAAGGCCGATGGGATCTTGGTCAATTATAGTTTGTTTCATGGGAATTTTCTGTTTAAGGTCAGATGTGCCCTTAATTTGAACTGTGTGATCCACAAAATAGTGCTTTTGCAACCACAAAATGTGGAGAGAATTCCACATAATTTGCAGTGTGGGAAGCCCAACATGCTTTAGTGTTTAGTTGGCTAAAGGCAGTGTGCCATGCTTGTAAAAAATGGTTTCTGAGGCTGACAGCAAGCTGTTTCAGTCTTTGAGTTTGACACATAGGACAAAATGGCTTTTTACCTCTATGCCAGTAAATATGGGCAGGATTGGTCAAATTAATTTCTGCCCATTTTTGTTTTTTTGACAGACAATTTAGAAAGCTCAAGAATGAAACTAGTTTAATATACTGGGATAAACATTCATTTTCATTATAAACATAATGAATTAATTTGGATTTTAACATTGCTGTGGGGTCTTGGGCGAATGAGCATATATTTGCACTTAAGAGGGTAAGTGAGTGGTCACCTATTGAAATTAACAGTAATACTATTGTTATTAGTACTTCCTTTGAGTGATAATGCTAAAGAAATTACATTCTCTCAGGCCCAATTTAGATTAACAACATTCCCAGCCAGATACTATTTCAGACACTTGGCGTATATATTAATTGATTCTTAGATAATTTTCAGTTGAAACCCTTGTTTGTCATTATAGTTGTTTGCTTTATATACTTTTTTAGGAGTTTTGACCAAAGGTGTTTGGTTAACTTCTTTGTCTCAATTGACTTAACTCAGTCTGTACAATTAAAACATTTGAAAACTATTTTGGACAATGTTTTTTAATGTGGAAACTTCTAAGCATCAACTTGGGAAAGGACAGTGCAGAAGGGACATAATTCTATATTATAATTGTTTCCTTCCAAGGAGAGGTGTCCTCACCTCCTCCCAGTTTTTAAAAAACAAAAATAAATATATAGGTAGTTTTTGAGAAAGATCATTCATAGGTTTTTAAAGATGTCTGATGTCTGGATAAGAATAAAGGTTTTCAACTGAAAGTTACCTAAGAACTGGTTAATTTCTGTGCCAGGTATTGGGTTCTGAATCTCTGGCTGAGGGTGCCTGCTGTAAGTTTTTTCCTCTTATTAGATCCTGGGAGGATATAGACAAAAGGAAGTTTTGGGAGGAGGAACTATTCTAGGCCTAGCACCTATTGCCTTACAGAAGGAAGAATGTTTGCCTAAATATGTATTTGTAATATAATACAGTCTTTTCATCATTTTAACTTATTTTTTCCATTTCCTCCGGGTTGTATGTAAAGCAGTCTATCTGCTTCATTTTGATGAAACCTGCATAAACCATGATGCTATCTAAAATTTTTACACTATCCAGAACTAACCGAGGTCTGTTCTTCAGTTCTCTCAGCTCATTCCCACTCAGTATTTCTTCAAATGCTCTGCCTTCTCTTGCATTATCCAGTTGTTTAATAATGTACGTGTGGGTTTTGGGTTTAAGGCTCTCATATAAAGGTGTAGTAATGATGTTGGTAACTTCTCATTTTGATTTCTGTATTTTGCGTATAGTTGCCATTGTGAGATTTCAAATCTTTGTTCTCAACTCTAACACTTTTTTATTTTTGTGAAAATGACAAATGTTATTATAGAAAATTTTAAAAATCCAGACAAGAAAAGAAAAAGATTATGTCTACAGATAACTATTGTTATCATTTTGTTTTTTTATAGACACACACACACACACACACATATATATATATATATACACACATATGTATATATACACATATATATTTATATTCATATATAGAAAAATAAGTACTAAAAATGGCACTTTTATATATTGTTTTGTAATTTTAACATAAAGATGAACCACTGCCATTTGCGTCCAGCACAGATGGCTAACTCAAGGTCACTCGGGAAATTCCGAAGGTGTTAGAAATAAAACAGACACACAATTTACTTTTAAACCAAGATCCAGGAGGGTTCCTCTGCCCTCAGCCTCAAGCTCTCCAAACGGGAGAGTGATGAACTACAGGAGGGGCTGGCGAGAGAGCAAGCACGCTTTGGAGTGAGCTTTTATGAGGGGAATCTAAATTCTTAGGAAATCCCCTCCAATGAAGGTCAAGGGGGACAGGGTTACAAGGACAGGTGAGGTGATTGGATCCCTGGGGATGTGGAGAGACAAGCTCCTGCACAAGACACAGTCGCTGGAACCTTAGAAGACAGCAGAGTGACCACCCCACGGATGCCATACCACTCAGCAGGGGAGTTGGACCAGTCACGAGCTAGATTGGTCTCCCACAAACCACTTTTCATGTCATGGAATAATGTATAATATTTTGAATAATGAATAATATTGTTCTATGGATATATCATAATTTGTTGGGGATATGCTGTAATATTCCAGGATTTTTCCCCCTGTATACAACAGTGATTATCTTGTAGCTCATTTTTATACCTGTCTATGATTATTCCACTTGAGTAAAGTCCTAGAGGTAGAATATTTTGGGAGAGATAAAGGATATTGATGTTTTACATTGACCTTATTCCTGATATAAAATCTATAGACCTACTTATGGTCTTCCTTGGTTATCTTTTGCAGTTTATTATTCTTATTCATATTATTTGCTTAGTGTAATATATTTGAGCCTTTCGTTTAAGTCAGATAGGATTTGAACCCAGACCTGACTGATCAGTGCATTATCCAAATGAAAAAATCCTAGATGTTTATGAAGATTTAGCCTCAACCCAAAATCATTCATTAGTTCTCAGTTGTTACTATTAATGGCTATTTCCAACAAAACAGACATAACAGTTGATAGTATGCGATGAGAATGTTTTCCCTTTTTCAATTTAAGTCTCTTTTTACTGTATTCCTATGTGATCTTCTCACCACATTTATTGATGCACACTTAATTGCTGTAGTATAATAGATGATTTTTGTTTCCTGTGGAGTTGTCTCTAAAATTTAAAGATTTTTTTTCCCTGCCCTGTATGTGTATACTTCTGGACTCTTAGCATTTAGAATACATTTGGAAGGCTTAAACACATTATTAACTTTGAGCTCTCTCTCTGTGAGTGTGTGTGTGTGTGTGTGCGCGTGCGCAAGCGCGCACGCATGTGCCTGTCTATGCCTGTGTCTATTTTATCCATATGTTTGTATCTTTCTTCATTTCTGTTAAAAATGAAAAACTTCATCTTAGCCATAAATTACCTTTTTGAAACCACATAGCTATCATTCTGTCTATCATGAAAATTTGGTATTTCCAGGAACAGAACTAGAGCTCTAAAATGGACAGAAATTAGCAAGAGGACATATGTTAAAACATAAGGACTGATGGTGAAATATAGAGAGAAATTTTTTTCTTCACTTTTAGAACTGAAGTTATCTTTAGCCACAAGACATGACCCTAAGGAATGCATTCATGTTTGTATATTCCATTTTTTATGATCTGACTGTGGAAGGTAAGGTAAAATAAACATAGTCCACCTCCAGACTTATTTTCTGGGCCATTTATTCTTTTTTCAGACATTGTGTTCTCCACTCTGGAATAGTCACTTTTTCTCCTTTCTCCAACTCAAGCTTAGGTTCTCTGCTCTTTTACTTCCTGTTGCTTTCTTTTGTTTTAGTCCTTCAAAATGAGTTTTTTGTTTAGTTGAGTGTCATCTTATACCATCTTTATATATTGGTATAAAAGGTACAGGTATGGATTCATACCAACAGGTATGGATAGATTTAACAGTAAATTTTCTCTTTTTTATGAGATCTTGTGGAAGTTCATTGTTTATAGGAAAGTTCAGGATATACTATTGAAACTGATTTCACGGCATAAAATAATTTTCTTTTAATAATATTTATGGTGAAGTATGTTTTACATATAAAAGGATGTAAAACATTTTTATAAGTTAAAAAATTAAATATCCATGAACCTATACTAAAGTTAATATAACAGGCCTAGAATCACTCTATTTATTCCTCGCCCAAAGGCAACTTTATTTATTCCAAAAGCTGTGTATTCTTTATTTTTGATTATTTTTGGACTTTACATAAATGGAGTTATCTTCTCTATCTCTCTCTCCACACATACACGTGCTCTCACACACTCTTATTCTTGTTTCATTTGTTCACTGTTATGTTTTTGAACAACATTGATCAATGTTGTTTGTAGCTGTAGTTTGTTTTCATCACTCAGTGTTTTATTGTATGAATTCTAAAATTCATCCATTCTTTTGTTAAGGGTTATTTATGATTGTAACTCTTCTTTTACAAGTATAGCATCAAGTTTTCTATTATATTTTTTTTAGTCTGTTTTAATCATTGCCACACCTGTGATATGTTCCACTTTTTTCTTCATGATGATACTAATTTGTGTTCTCTTTTCCCTTCATCAGTCTTGAAATATATTTTTTTAATATTTTTAGGGAAGCGACTTTTAGCTTTGCTGATCATTTCTATTAAGTGCTTGTTTCTAACTCATTCATTTTTATACTTTTATTTTCTTTCTCCATGTTTTTATTTTGCCTGTATTAGGATTTCTCAGGTTGGGTGCTTACTTGCTTCATTCAAGGACTTTGAATTTCCCTCAAATCACCACTTTAGTTGCATATTAGAGTTTTTGTTATTGTTATTTCTGAGTTTTGTTATTATATGTTTCTGAGGATTTTCTGTGATTTGTTTGACCCATGAATTGAGGATGGTGTTTCCTAATTTACTGTTGTTGTTCTTTCTAATTACTAATTTTGTGATATGGTCAGAGCTTGTTGTCTGTATCGAACCATTTCTGTGATGTTTGTTGAGTTTAGCTTTATGTGCCACAACAAGTAGTCTCCTTTAATAATGTTACATGTGTAGCTTGAAAGAAACATGTATTCTCTAGTTTCTGGGTGTACTGTTCCACATGTATCTGTAATGTGAATATTTTAATTGTGTTTTTAAAATCTTTTTACTTATTGATGTTTTTGTCTGCTTGATTATTCTATTAAGAGAGATTTTAATGGATTGTTAAGACGTGGATATGTAGTATACCTCATAAGCTTATCTATGAGACAGTTTTGTCCCTCATGAGCAGAGCTTTCTGTTTCCTGATTGCCATGTCCTGAGCTGCTTTCCTATGCCATGTGCTTGTGCCATGATGTTCTGCTTTACTTTAGGCCCAGAGATAGGGGGTTGACCATCTGTGGGCAGGGCCCTCTGAAACCATGAGCTCCAAATAAAATTACCCTCTTCTTTGTTGTTCTTGTCAGGTATTTTGGTGATAGTGGTACAAAAGCTGACTAAAACATGGATTTATCATTTTCATCTTGATAATTAATGTTTTGCTTTCTGAGGCTTGTAGTTAGATGTAAGTTTAGATTTTTAAATATCTGCATAAATTATAAATTGAACTTTCTATATCTCTAGTAGTGTTTTTTGATTTAAAGTCTTTTTTTTTGGGGGGGGGTTACTGGGGATTGATCTCAGGGGCACTATTTTATATTTTATTTAGAGACAGGGTCTCATTGAGTTGCTTAGTGCCTCTCTTTTGCTGAGGCTGGCTTTGAACTCTTGATCCTTGCCGCTGGGATTATAGGTGTGGGCCACCACACCTGGCTAATTAAAGTCTTTTGACAGTTATAAAACAATACAGATCACGAATGCTTGATATATCTTTCTTTTCTCTTTGGCTTTCAAGTTGGATCTATATTGTTATGTTTTTAGATGTGTCTCCTATAAATAGCACATAGCTGGTTCTTTGTTTTTAGCTGAATAATTTAATCTATTTTAAATGAAGACTGATATATTTGGGTTTATTTATTATCATATTACATGTATTTTCTGTTGTGCTTATTCTGCATCTTTTCTTCTGTCCTTTCTTATCTTCTTTGAGTTACATTGTCCTTCTCCTTTTTACTGCTAGTCTTATTTACTTGAGAGCTTAAAGGACTGGCTGTAAGCTCTATATCTCTTCTGTTAGTGGTTGTTCAGGCAGTTTTACTATGAATACTAATCATTATGTAGTCTACAGTTAATCATAACTTTTGCTTTCTATTATGGGATTGAAAAGTGTCCTCCAAAAGTGTATATTGAAGCCCTAATCTCCAATGTAATTGTATTTGGAGATGGGGATTTAAGGAGGTAGTTAAGGTTAAATGGGTAGAGGCCTGATCTGATATCTCTGTTGAGGCACAAAGATCTCTCTGTCCCTCTCTGTGTGTACAGAGGAAAGGCCATGTGAAGATACGCATGTCAGAGGACACAAGCCAGCAAGAAAGGCCTTACCAGAAACTAATCCTGATGGTTCCTTGGATGTTCAGTCTCGGGAACTGTGAGAAAATAAACTAATGTTGTTTAAACATTGAGACTGTGGTATTTATTTATTTTTGTGTCAGCTCCTCCTCCACTTAAAAAATACAAATTCCTAAGAAGCAGTTTACTCTACAAAACCCAATTTTAACTTACTCGTGTTTTTACTGGTAAATATTTTATAGTGCTATCTTCTTTCTTCCTTCATAAGTTAGACATTGCTTTTATTATCATACACAGTGCCTATTATATTTAAGCTTCTATTGATACCTCTTTTCACCATTCCTTCCTGTATATCAGGCTTCTTTTTGGGATATTTGTCTTCTACCTGACATGCATCCTTTGCTTTTCCTTTGGAAAGAAAGGGAGAGAAGGAAGGGTTGGGGGAGGGCAGAGATTGCAGAAAGAAGGATATATTTTTGTTTATCACAATACTTTTAATTTGCCTACTTTCTCAAAGAAAGTTACCCTGGATATTAAATTCTATTTGACAGCTAATTACTTGCAGCATATTAAAAAAAATCATTCCGTTGTCTTCTGAATATTATTATTACTACTAAGAATTAAGTGGTCAAGCCCATTTTGTTTCCCTTGTCAGGGAATCCACTTCTTTTTCAAACTCTGATTCCTTCTAAGACTCTCTAAAGATACTCTCTCGCTCCTTAAGGATTCTCTCTTTCTTTTTCTGTTCTGAATTTTCAATTGGATGTCTCTGGGTATGAATTAAAAAAAATAGTCCTATTAGATTTTACATAGGCTGCATTTGAGGATTAGCATTTTTAGGAATTCTGGAAACTTCTATGTACCATCCTTTTGAATACTTCTTATTTTATGATCTTCTGGAACTCCAACTGTATGTTTGTAAGATCATCTTTATTTATCACCTTTGTCTCATCTCTATTATCTCTTATCTTTCATTACTTTCTCTTGATTGCATTCAGAAAAATTTCTTTTGTTTTAAGTTGCAGTTTATTAATTCACTTTAGCTATGTGCAATATGACACTTTGTTGATTTAGTTTTTAATGTCAGTTATTATGTTTTTCATTTCTAGTACATTATTTGGTAATTTATCAAATTTGTTTGTTTCCTTTTCATAATTTCAACGATTAATTATTTCATTTTATTTTCTTTTTCTTTTTTTTTAAATATTTATTTCTTTTTAGTTATTGGCGGACACAACATCTTTGTTTGTACATGGTGCTGAGGATCGAACCCGGGCCGCACGCATGCCAGGCGAGCGCACTACCGCTTGAGCCACATCCTCAGCCCCACATTTTATTTTCTTTGAAATCATTTTGTGGGTTTATTTCTTTTTCCCTTGCTCTTAGTCACTCATATTGCTTTGATTGTTTTGATGTTCTGTGAATTTTTTTTTTAACTGTAAATTGCTTGCTTTCCTTTGAACTTTGTTGTAATTTTTAAAGTCTGGATTGAGGGTGAGTTCCTCCAGCAGGGACATATATTTATTCCTGCTATCAGTTTTGGTGCGATATTTGTGTGGATTGTGTTTGAGATTTTTTTTTCTTTTTTTGGGTTTCAGGGTTAGCTTATGGTAACTTATGGTAACAGTTCCTCTGAGAGAATTATTATTTTCCTCATCTCCCTTGTACCAGGATCTAGACTGCAGTTTTCATTTCTGTCCTTGTGAGGCTAGGGGCGTTCATTTCTTGTTCAGATTTTACATAGGAAATATGGTTCTTTGATGCCCCTGGTTGTTGAAGTCTTCTGAAATATAATTTTATAATCCCAACTCAAATGATTTATGTTTGACTATGCTAAAGAAACTGTTCTGTTTCTGAGATAATAAACATGTATAAAATTGGTTATCTTTGTTATTCAGGTTAATAAGCAAACCTTATCTAACTACTGTAGGGTGTTTGGTTTTGTGAAGAAACAGCATACATTAATATAGTAAGATAGGATGGCAAAAAGTTTCCTTTTTTAAAATTCCAGTTTTATAATTTATCATTTTCCTGTGTTGATAAATCTGAAATTTCTGTATAGGTAAGATATTGATATTAGCACTTCCTCTTAACTAAGACTAAAACTTCATTTTGTCTATAGCCATTTCGCATTTATATTTTGTTCTTTGGGAAGTTAATGCTTCTAAATAACACCTTTTAAACTATTTGGTTTCATTTTCCAACTTGAAAGGCACAGCCAGTCATGTAGCTTTGTATTGCTTCAGGCTCAAACTTTTCCTTTAAACTTCTGGGAATGTTAAAAAGCCACCCATGGTCTGCAGTGCCCCTGTTTATACTCTCAAAATTTAAAGATGCCAATTGCAGGGCTATTCTGAGTGGTTCACTTTTGAAAAGGAGTAATTCTGTACTTATTTCAAATGGCTACATTTTGGTAGACATTTTTAAAAATATTCAGTTTTTTCCTTCCATTTTTCTCATAGCATTGCTGTGGTTTAATGTGTCCCCTAAAGTTCATGGGTTGGAAACTTAAGCTCCAGTGCAGTGTTATTCAGAGGTAGAGTCTTTGAGAGGTGATTAGGTCTTGAGGGCTTTGCTTTTGTGAATAAATTAATATTATTATGGTTAAATTGGTGTTATTTTTGACAGTGTTTGTTATAAAAGCAAGTTTCATCCTCTCTTGCTGGCTCCTGTACTTTCCATCTCCCTCCCTGTCTCTTCTATATGTTCTCTCTTGCCTTTCTGCCTTGCGCCATGGGATGACATAGCATGGCCCTGACCAGACGTAGCCCTTCAGTTTTGGACTTCCAGACTCCAGAACCATAAACCAAGTAAATTTCTCTCCATAAATTAGCCAGTCTTTGGTTTTCTATTATAGTAGCTCCAAATGGACTAACATAAACTTACTCAGTTTTTTTTTCCTTTTAATCCAATGTAATATGGTATAGAGTGGGTACAGACTTGGTTGTGATGAGCAGTTAAATAGAAAGAGTTTAAGAACCTCAGCATTTATATCTATCAGAACTCAGTTACTGCAAATTAGTAATAAAACAGGAACAGTGCTAAAATGAATCTCAATAGTAATGATAAGAAGACACTGAAGTAATTAGCTTGATTACTTTTAGATAGTTATTCCATTCATCAATGATGATTATCCATCACTGGATAATGAGAAAATTAAGCTTTTACTATTTTGTATGCTCTTTTTAAGAAATAATTTTCCTCTGGCATTCTAAGTTTTAAAGTCGTGTTTTTGTTCTAATTTTTCTCATCTTACATAAAGAAACACCAGAATAGAAATGATCTCTAAAACTCACAAACTTAAACTTAAATGTGGAAAGGTCTTTACTCATATCTAGAAAAAGGTCCTTGTGGTTACATCATTAGTGGTTAGATGGGGGATACTAGTTTCAAAAGCCATTCTACATACAGCATCGATTAAGGTTGTGGCTGTTGTAGGAAAAGGACTTTTCTTTTTTATCTAATATGAACTTGAGACTTGATTCTTTCACTGATCTCTCCCACAATCTATGTTAAATTCTGTTTTTTTCCTTGCTCAATTCTAGCATAATAAGTATTCTGTATATGAGAAGAAATTTCACATTTGTTTTATTAGCTATTAGGTGAACTCTACATTTGGGCTATGTTCTTGCAGTGATTATTGCCTTTGTTAAATGTTCATTTAGTGCAGACACACACACACACACATATACCCACGTGTATATTGAGGGTACACACACACATAAACACACTAACACACACAGTCACTCTTTCATAGGCAATTTCTGTTGTGTGTTGGCCCGTGAATTCCCTGTGGGTTTTTGGCTTTACCTGTCACATGACAGTTGCATCAGCACTTTGTGAACTGGCAGAGCTTCTGTGATGGTTTCATCTGAGTGGAGGAAAGAGGACTAGTGGCAGGTATCACACGAATGGCAATGTCACTTATGCACTATCAGTGGGGAACCTAGTGACATACAAAAGGGTCCCCTGGACTTTTTCCCCCTTGTGATATTATGAAGCTTTTTGAGAAATTGTTCTTTGGAGTTTAAAATACAGCTATTTTATCACCTTGATCTTTTTTTAAGGTTCAATATGAATATTGCAGATTTTCTTTAAAAAATTTCTTTGGCAAGGTATTTTGGGAGAGAGGTGAGCAGGGTTTATATTGGGAAGTTATATACAGTACTTTGCATTTACAATGACAGATATGTAGCCCTTTTTACTTGGAGTGACCCTTCCCAATTATTTGATGCATAGTAACTTTGAATATTAAAATTGAGGAATAATAGAAATGGGATGGTTTTAGAAGGCAAAGTCATTTTTAGAGTTGAACTCTGCTTTATAACAGGATTTAGTAGAGAGAGTTCTTCAGCTGGTGAGATTCCAAGAAACATTAAATATTCACCAATTCAGTTTTAGGAGACATTTGTTTAAGGACCACATGCATTTTGTAAAATTTTATTTAGTACAATGCAAGAATTCTGCTTTTCATCCTTATTTCTTTCTCTTACTTCTTGTGACCACTCTATCCCACCCATTCCCCACCAAAAAATAAACCAGAATAAAAAAAAAAAAAAACTGTAACTTGGAAACCAAAACACTCTAATCTTTGGATTCATCTTGCTAAAATATTTCAAAATCTGAAAAATTCCAAAATCCAAAGCCCTTCTTGTCCCAACCATTTTAGATAACATATAGCCTATAATTTTGTTGTTGTTGTTGTTGAAGGGAGGAAATAACTGTAAATAAGTATAGAAGTCAAGTGGAAAAGTATATGTCAAAGGTTTATATTGTATATATTGACAGCATAATAAAAGACTGAGAGTGAGGGCAACGTAGTTAAGAGACAAAGGTTCTCACCGAGTTGCTTAAGTCCTCATCATTGCTGAGGCTGGCTTTGAACTTGCAATTCTCCTGTCTCAGCCTCCTGAGCTGCTAGGAGTATAGCCATACGCCACCACACCTGGCTGTTTCCTTGATTTTATCTACTAAATGCTTAGAACACTAAAACAAAAGTCTTATTGCATAGATTTTTGAACTTGAACTGTTTTAAATATGACCTTTAGACTTTTCAAAGCCTCCCAAGTTAACCAGAATTATTTTGATCATGCAGTAAGTCAGGGTCAAAACAGATTTGCCATTATTTCTGAGGATGAGTCAGCAATGTTGTTCAGCAATCCTATTTTAAAGTGGTGTACAAAAAGCAGACTGATCTTTAGTTTTGTTCTCTCTCGCATTATTTTCTGAAATAATTTCATTATTTTATGAAAAAGAGTTAGTAATTTTGTATTTTCCCTTGCATTTGTTATTGGAATTTGCTATGATATTGAATTACATTTATATACCACAGGACCAATGGACCAAGGATCTATCCTTTGATTTTTTTTTCAACAAAAGATACATATGTATGTATTTTTATATATTGTATATACAACAGTCGACCCTATATATATATATATATATATATATATATATATATATATACACACACACACACACACACACATATGTATCATATCATATATATGGCCGATTCATGTGTGTATAATATATGACGTTATATACATATATGTAACATATATATATATACACACACATATATATTTATTTATATATATACATATATATATGGCTGACTGTTGTATATATGATACGAAATTGTTTGAAGGGCTATGATGATGTTGAAGGTCCTTTTTTTTTTTTTTTTTTTTTTTTTGGTTTTAACCAGAGATTGAATCCAAGGGTGCTTAAACACTGACCTACATCCTCAGCCCTTTTTATTTTTTTAATTTTGAGGCAGGTTCTCATTAAGTTGCTCAGGCCCTTGCAAAGTTGCTGAGCTGGCTTTGAACATGTGAATCTCCTGCCTCAGCCTCCTGAGCTGCTGGGATTAACAGGCATGCACCACCATGCCCAGCTGTGAAGGTCTTTTGAGTCTCATCCTATGAGATTTCTATTATACCATGACAAAAAAAAAAAAAATGTGCCCAGTTGATGGGAATGAGGTGGGGTGGTGAGATAGGGAGTGTACCAGACATGTCTGTTATACCAAGAGATTATGCTTGAAGTATCTCAGATAGAGATATAGTCTGCATATGTGGGAGGAAAGAGATATACATGTGCATCCCACACTTTTTAGTAGAAAGCATGTCAAAGAAGAATGTCAAACAACTAGCATGCGCCTGATACGAGGTTGATGCCTGAAGTACATTTGTTGAATTGACTTGTCTGGCACTTTCAGGGATAATCACAATCAGCAACAGAAAATGTTGTTATGAAAAACAAGTAAGCCACACTACAGCTCTATCTGGAGGTACAGGAATACATTAGGCACAGTTGTAGGACATTTCTAGAAAGTCTAGTAAGTCATTTTTCTGAAATAAAGGAGGTTAGAGGAAGAGAAGCATAGGTATCAAATTCACAGTGTAGAATCTTGAAGTGAGAAACAGGTTTCAACTCAGTCTGAGGTGAGGCATTGAAAAATAGTCATGTTCAAGAAAGAGTAGAATCCTAAACGTGGATGCAGGTTTGGTCTTCTGGAGGATGTGGTTTTCTTCTCTGGCCTAAGTAAAGTGCTAGCTTGTACTTGTTGAGCACTAAATGTTACTCCTTATAATAGCTTCAAGAGCTTAGGCATACAATGATAATTTCCATTTTTTCCTGGTGAGGAATGAGGTACTGGGATTAAGTAACCTGCTCAGGCACTGTGACTACTGCCAAGGTGGGCATCTGGAGGAAGTACTTGGACATGCTCAATAGATAAAATTGTGGCCCTAATTTTTTATTTCTTCCAAAAATCATTTGTTATGAGATGCAACGGAGAAGACAGTGCTAGTATTTTAAAAGAAACATCAGTATGAAGGAAAAAGCATTTAGTTTTGATTAGATAACTAATTTTGAAGTCTTGGGAAACATGTGCCAAATTTGTTATTATTAAAGAGAAGTTAAATGTATAACCCTCATGTAGATAGGCATATGGGATTAGATGGATTAGAGATTTGCTAAGGGACAATTTAAGAAAGTGGAGTGGCAAGCTGAGGTGTACCCAGAAATTCAGATTGACTGTAAGCTGAATTTAAACAAAACAAAACAAAGACTGTTGTGGAATTACACAAAAATGATAAAAATAAGCAGATTTTGTTTTTTTCTTTCTTATAAAATAGCATAGATTTTGACGGGGTATTTGTGGGAACCTAAGAGGTGATCTAGAGATTAATATGAAAAGATAGGCACAGATATTTAGATTACTAGATAATAGTCTTAGGAAATATGGGGTGCTTTTAAAAGTAGTGACTAGATAAACATATTTAAATTTTGTGCTTTGGGGAAAACAAAAATCCTGTTCTTCTCTGTTTGTAACAGACTGATGAAATTACATTTCTTATATAACAGTAACAGTTGAATTTTATGAAAATCAAATATTTATGTGTCTGTGCCTTTTGTGAGATTCATTCATTTGGTGTGTTGCAGTAGTTTGTTCATCTTCATACTTATATCTCATTTCATTATATGAATAGTTCACATTGATTTATCAGATCTACTATTGATAAACATTTCTCCTGTTCCAATATTTGGTTATTTAAAACAGTACCCCTAGGAATATACTTGTACTTGACTTTTGGTGCCCAGTGTGTGCACTTTGTTCCATATAGATTTTCTCTGGAGTGAGATTGGTGTGTTAGAGTAGGCTTCACTACAAAATGACCAGAAATGGCAAAACACAGTTACCAATTTACACTCCCAAAACAGTGTATGAAAGTTATATTTGTACCACCTCCTCAATATTTTTTACTGTTGTTTAGCACTAAGGTTTAGTCATTCTTTTGGATTCTGTGTCTTTTGAGAATTTTATTTGCATTTCCGAGAACCCTGAGGGAAAACCCCTTTAGGTATAACATGGTTTTTGTTTATTCTCTGGTTATTTGGATATCTTTGTGAGGTTTTTGTTCAGTTTCTTTGCTCATATTTCAACTGAATTGTCTGTGTTTTTTGTATAAATTTACTGATATTTAAAGTGTGTATTTCCAAGGTGTGAGTCCTTTATCAGTTTTGTGGTTGCACTTCTGCCTCTGTCACCTTGCCTTTTCGTTCTTGTAATGATGCTTTCTGATCAACTTATCCATCTTTCCTTTATAGCAAGTGCTTTTGACATCCTGTTTGAGTTTTACAAATAAATTCCATTAGGAAACTTAAGATGAAGAAGACACTTAAGCTAACTAGAGGTTAGTGTTTGGTTGTTGTGAGGCCAGTTCAATTTCTGTCTGTGCCTATTCCAAGAGTGAAGTCCTTCAGAAGTCATTGCTGTCTCCTCCCAAGAGTACTGACCCCAGCTTCCAACCCCTTGGGTGGCTCTTGTTCAGCTTCTCACCTTTCAGCAGCCTCTTTTGTCCAACTTTCAAGCTTATCAGCTACCTTTAAGCCTCTCAGCTGCCACTTTTCAGGCTCATAGCTTCTCAGCTGCCTTGAGAAAACCTCTTAGCTGGTGTTTTAGAATTGGCTCATGACTCAGGGGACAAGTATCATAGATTACAGTGCTACCATACCTTTCCATATTCTTCTCCCTGAGGTCTTGTCCTCTCAAGTTTTGCCCTGCTTTGGAGTTCTTAGATGTCTTCAAAGAGGATTATCAAAACTATTTGGTATAATGGTGGTTCTTGGTGGGAATGCTGGTGTACCACAAACTTGTCTTTCTTTGCCAGAAGAGCAAGTCCCTGGGAATGCTTTTAAGGGTGTTGATATAACATCCTGGATTACTGTTAGGTTGCCCTTTCATTAGTGGAGTATCAATTTACTGGAATTATTTTCATCTTTTAAGTCTTTGAAAATCTGCTAGACAAAAAGTAATACTTTATTTTAATTTTACTTTTTATTCTAGTGATACAGAATACTCTTTCAAATGATGGTTAGTCTTTTGCCTTGTCTATTTATGATTTACCTGTTGAATACATAATTTTCATGAATTTTTAAAATTTAAGATCACATTCTCCTTTGTAATGTACCGATTTCATAAATCTCCACAAATGTAAAAAGTGAAGTATATGTTTTGTCTTTCTTGTGTGAAGTTAAATTATTCTCATCTCTGGAAGCATTATTTAAGTGCTGAATGGCAACCTTAGCAGCTGCAGTTTATAGAAGTTTAAGAGTTAGTGTTAGACTGACTTCCAAGTTCTAAAGCATGCCCATACTAAAGCATGCCTATAAAGCTTTAGATATAATCTAAAGCATTCTCCATTCACATAATTTATTTTACTCTAACCAAGTGTTTGGATTTCCAGAAATCATCCAGACAACTGAAATTTTAGTCAGCATTTTGAAAATAGTGTCTGAGGATGAGGGACAGTGGAATTTTCCTTATGTTAGGCATCTTTGGTTCTTTTAGTTGAGGAAGTATAATTTTACTCATAGAAATGTCCTTGTTTTAGTCACTGTCCTATATTTATTTTTGGTCATTTCATCAACTCTGCATAAAGCACTAAAGTACAGTGTCTACTCTCATGCTGACACAAATCCTCAGGGAATGGTGTTCTGAAGAAAAATGGAAGCCTCTGGGGAAGGCTGGTCTCCAAATAAAACCTTCAAGGTATTAGCCCAGGGGTGTGGACTGGATCTAGGGACAGCAGTTTTAACATTGCAAATTGCTATATTAATGAAATAAAAGTCCCTTTTTTTCTTCTTAGGGTGACGAGAGAGAGGCAAAAAGCATTTTGAAAAAAAGCAGAAACTTTGGAGCCAGCCCTCTCTGGGTTCTAGTTATAGCTCTCCCAGTGCTGGAAGGATGTCATTCTCTGAGCCTCCATCTGTGTATCTTGGGGAAAATAGCTTAGTAATAATATATTTCAAGGACTGGGACATAATAATAAGGGTTATGGAAAGGGTAAAATTGCATATTTTATTTTTTTCACATATTCTCAAATTAGACTTGTTCCCCCCTTAATGTGTTGATGATTCCCAGACAGAGCCAGGTTATTTGATTTCTAATCCTAGATCTACTATTTACTAGCTGTGTGATCCTGGGCAAGGTACCTAATTGCTTTGTTGCTCAGCTTTTTCATCTATAAGAGGACAGTTATGATGCCTACCTTCTAGAGCTATTAATCATACTGATTTTTGTACAGAGTGGTGTCTGGCTAATATGAAAGCACTAAGTACTTGATGAATATAACTAAACACCCAAGGCTGATATGAATTGGTTATTGTTACTAATAAAGGTAATGGGAGTAGAGAGAGGATGAGAGGCAGTGGTTTTGTTTAAGAAATGGTGGACCACTGGTAAGAGAATGTATATGATAGAGTTTTGTTAAGTGAAATTTGGCAACTCTGAAACTGGCACAAATTCACATGATTGCTGTTGCTAAGTAGGAATAGCAGAGTGGTGGAGATTTTCACTTTTAGCTCACTCTTATGAGAAATTGCAGAGAAATGTTTTTACAAGAATGGTATCCATGGTATTCTCCACTGTCAGGAAAAGAGACCAATAAGAAAAGGAATGTGACTTGAATGGAAAATGCTTACATGTAGCACTCAACCAGCACTGATAAATACGAAATGTTTTTCTCATTTAGTTGAAAAGTTGCTAGGTATGCATGTGTGCGCGTGTGTACACGCACACAAATAATATAATTTCACACATACACATATATATATATATGTATATAATATTGTATATTTTAGAAATAAAGTTGGCAGTGAATAAGTCTATGGACTATTCCCTGAGTACTATTGAATTTCATATTTGCTTTGAATTAGCATAAATAATACTAGAGCTATCCTTTCTTTGTTGAATTTTTATAATTATCATATCTTACATTCCAGGTAGTGCCAATCTTCAAATAAGATTTCATTTCAATTCAAGTGTAATATGTAGTGGACACATGCAGATGTGCATCTCTCATCCTTATGGCTCACCCTTATGTTAGTGAACCATAGCTGCTTCTCTCAGACAAAGATCAAACAACAGAAGACATCTCAAAGACAATGCAAACTTGTCGGTGAGACTCAAGGGTGTGTATGTATCTGTAAGATGAGAAATGAAATGCTTTTTATGGCAGAGTCATTTACACAGTCATTTACACAGAGTTTTTTAAAAAGAGAATAAAAACATATGGGTTCCGTGGTTTCTTAGCGTGAACTTTGAGAGCATTTCTACTACTGAAGATTTTTAAAGTTTGCACTTTATTTTCTGAAGACTTCTTTTGGCCATAGTAGGTATTTTAAGATATATATATCAATAAAAATATCTATATCTATGTAGTTATTCTGAGACATACAAAAAAGTTTTACCAAATGTTACCACCAATACCGTTCCTATTTTATTGGTTTGGTTATGCTTATGTGTCTCCTATAGTTATTAAATGACCACAAGATGGCATGTTATAAATAGTAGAAGGTGTCTGGAAAAAATATGTATGTATATATAAATTTAAAATCAAAAGTTTCATCCATAAAAAGAAATAGAGATAAACTAGACTTCATTAAAATTAAATTTTAGCTTTGCAAAAGACTCTGTTAAGAGGATGACAGGGCAAGTTGTAGACTGGGAGGAACTATTTGCAAACCCCTGTCTGACACATGATAAAATGTAGATTTAGAAAGAACTCCCAAAACTTAACAGCGATAACAAAGTAATTTGAAAATGGGCAAAAGAGTCAGAGAGAAATTTCACAAAAGAAGATATGTAAATGGTAAATAAGCCATGAAAAGATGTTTAATATCATTAGCCATTAGGGAAATGCAAACTGAAACCTAATGAAGTTTTATTTTTGTTTTGTGGTACTAGAATTAAGCCCAGGGTCTGTTTACTACTGAGCTGCATCCCCAGCCCTTTTTATTTTTTTTTATTTTGAGACAAGGTCTCACTAAGTTGCTCAGGCTGTTCTTGAACATGATCCTTCTGCCTCAGCCTCTTGTATCTCTGGGATTACAAGCATATACCTCTAGGCCAGGCCCTGATGAGTTCTTACTGCTCATCTGCCATGATGGCTAAAATTAAAAAACAGGCAATGCTAAATGCTAGTGAGAACATGGAGAAACTGAATCGCTCATACAATGTAAAGTAGTACAGCTATTCTGGAAAACAGTTTGGCAGTTTCTAATAAAATTAAACATGCAGTTACCTAATGATCCAGCAATTGAACTCTTAGGCATTTATCCAGAGAAAAGAAAACTTATAATTACACCAAAATTCATATGTAGATGTTCACAGAAGCTTTGTATATTTTTTACGAAAGCTGGAAACAATGTCTCCCAGTGGGCAAATGGTTAAAAAGTTGTTGATCTATGTATTATTATTCAGCAAGAAATAGGAACAACTACTGATGAATAAAACAGCTTGAATGAATCTCAACAGAATTATGCTGAGTAAAAATGTCAATCCCAAAAGATTACATACTGTATGATCATATTAAATTCTTAAAATGATAGAATTATAGACTCAGATAATAGATTATATCAATGGTTGTCAGGGGACAAGGGTGATGGGGGAGTAGGATGGAAGGGTGTGTGTCCTTAAAAGGGCAACAAGTGTGATCCTTGCAGTATAGAACTGTGTCTGGACTGTCCATTGTCAGTATCTTGGTTGTGATATTTTATATAGTTTAGTAAGACTCTTGGGGAAATTGGATAAATAAGATATGAATATTATTTCTTAAAACTACATGTGAATCTACAATTATCACAAAACAAAAGGTTTAAAAAATACATATTACTTGGTTTACCTCTCAGATTCTAATATATAGATGTCATTCTAAACTATGGAGACAATATATTTAAGTTGGATCAAAAATATTCCATAACTGATTTAAACTCAATTTACTATGTTCACCTGTAAATTGGTTATTTATGAAGAATCAGTTCATAAGAAAACATGATATAAAGGTTATTTGCATTTCCCCAGTATTTTCTGAACCTAAGAACAAGTGAGAATGTGAACAAATCAATGAGAAAATATTTTTTATACTTTCCTTGAATTTCTCCAATATCTTAGCATTGGTATACATATTCAAACACTATTGCAGAGCACAGGTATGACCAACTCCATTTCTGTAGCTGGACTCTCATTATTATTGAGAACAGTGCTTCCCAACTTACTGGCAAGTTGAAACAAGTCATAGCCTTTTACTTTTCCTTAGGCTAGAATAGCAGTGAATTTGTAAGAAGAGCTACACCTGAAAGTTTGACACCTGAAAACATCTTAGCCAGAGACCCTCCTAACAGTTCTGCTCAGTGTTAGCTGAGTCACTCACTCAGCTATAAAGAATATTCTTATATAGTTAGGGTTTAATGTATTGTAATTTCCTTAAGGCATGGTTTTATTCTTTCTTTCAAACACATTGAAAATATTCCTGTGACTCAAGTTAATTATTTTTACTTTCTCATAAAAATATAAAAGCAGCTGGGCGTGGTTGTTCATACCTGTAATCCCAGAGACTGGGGAGGCTGAAGCAGAAAGATTGCAAGTTCAAGGCAAGCCTGGGCAGCTTAGGATACTCTGTCTCAAAATTAAAAAAAAAATAATAACAATAAAAATGGCTGGGGATGTGGTTCAGTAACAGAATGCCCTGGGTTTAATCCTTAGTACTACAAAATACATATATACATCTACAAAAGCACATGAAACATGTTTGGAAAAAAAAAAAAAAGGAAAATAGCACATGCCAACCATCATTAATACCCTACTTTCAACATTGTTTCTCTTCAGTCTATGTGTGTGTGTGTTTGTGTGTATGGTGTATTTACAGTAGGCAGGGTATGGTGGCACAAGTTGCTGAGGCAACTTGGGGAACTGAGGAACTCCTGGGTTCAATTCCCTGTACTGCCAAAAAAAAAAAAAAAGTTACAGTGTATGCAGTATATGTGTAGCATTTTATACCATTTTATGATCTAATATTATATTCTGTTTGTTTTAATCAGCTTTTTCACTGCTGTGACCAAAAGAGCTGATAAGAACAATTTTAGGAGGAAAAGTTTATTTGGGTCTCACTGTTTCAGTGGTCTTAGCCCATAGACAGCTGGCCCCATTCCTCCTGGGCATTCCCCCAGGGATCCACCTCCTCTAGCCAAATCCTACCTGCCTACTGTTAGTATTCAGTTAATCCCTATCAATGGATAAACATACTGGTTAGATAAAGACTCATATTTACAGAATATTTTTAATTTAAAGGAATCCCAGAATGCTGGGCTTTTAAAAAGCATCAGTCACCACCTGGCCTTAGTTACAGACCTAGGCAACTTTCTAACTGGTGCCTTATCCCTGGGTAGATAGTGTCACCACAACATAGTGCTAACCAGAAGGGGTACATAGAGTACACTTGGAGCAGAGAGAGGGTACTTCCTCCAAGATGAAGCATTGAGAAGGATTCCTGGAGAGAGTGATGTGTTAAAGAAGATGTAAGGGTGACCTAACATCTTCTTTAACACATCCTAACATGACCGAACAAGTATGGAAGGCTCTCTAGAGAGGGACCAGCAAGTATCATGGCCAATCCCCACACTAGTCACTGCATGGAGATGGAGCCCTTGTTCACATGAGTACCTCCGTGGCCCAGAGGCCCTATTCTTCCTAGATGATGGGAGAATGGGTAGTAGTAACAAACATTAAAACAGGTGAGCATGTTGTAATCTGGGAAAGAAAAGAGGGGGAAGGCATTTCCCAACCACATGTACATTCTTCATATTTTCTGATACGTTTTTTAGGTGATCATTCTTCCACACCCCTCAGTTCTGAATTCTTGTCAATTATAAGTATGTTGGATTCCTCAGTTGATGAAGATTTTGTATATATGTGTGTACACATACCACCATTGCTGTAGTTGATGGGAATCTATGAATGTGTTAACAAGATTCGGATTGTGATTTCCAAAAAAAAAATTTCACTGGTATAGTTTGATAGATGTATTTAAACAAGGAGGGTAAGGCTTCCCTTAATGAAGCAACACCATTTTGGAGACTTTTACCTAGGGACATAGTCTTAGCAGTAAGATGGAGGAAAAACAGTTAAAGAATTTCTTAAGAGGTAAAATTCACAATACTGAGTCACTGGTTTTGTGTGCTGGTACAGGGATGAGTGCTATTTTGTGGGAGTGAGTGAGTTTGCACTCCTGTGGCACTGGATTGGTAACCTATGAGTTTGTGTTTAGTCTCTCTCTTTCATGGGCCTGCTTGCCTTTCCACTTTCCACCATGAGTTGAAGCCCCTTGCTTGAACCATGTCCTTGAACTGCCCAGATTCCTGGGGCATACACAGCTTAGAGTGGCTACTCCAGAACTGGGAGCCAACATAAGCCAGTTTCCTTTATAGATCACTCTGTCCGGAGTATTCTGTGACAGCAATGGAAAATAGACTAAGATGATAGAAGGAGATATTCAAGTTTTAAAAGAGCAGTTAGAGATGCAGACTGGCTTATAATTTGTCTTAAGATTTAGAACTCATTATCTCATAAAACTTGATATTTCCTACCATGTGTTGAATTTGCAGTCAAACATCATCATGAGAAATGTCAATGGTTGTGAGTAATGGTCTGTGAATTATTAAAAGCTGATGAAATGAAATCAGCTGCTTTTTGGCTAGTAATAGTTTGAGGCAGGAAAAGATCCTCAACAGAACAATGACCTAGTGAATGTGAGCCACAGAATAAGACATAGAAATAGACAACAAAGGGAATATGAGCGAAACTCATCACCCACGGAGCACTTTTTTTTTCGTTTTGCATTTCTAGAAAGGTTTCAGGTTAATCTTGTATTAGCCACTTAAAAAGTACATTTTACTAGATTTTAATTATAATTAGTTTATTTTTCTATTAAATGCTGACCTTTCTTCCCACTTGAGTTTCAGTTTTAATTGCCATCAGAAGTCATTTAGGATATTCTCCTTTGAAACAGCCCTTGCTAACATTTAATTTCCTCTTAGTATTTGTTGGAATGACTAACATGAATGCAAATAAATCATCTTGCTTAATAATTTAATTTTTAAAATGTCCATGGAAAAACTGAATGTTCCTTTGAACTATTAGAAAATTTTTTCTCTTTTGTGACTGAAATTAGAAATATATTAGGAATGAAACTGTGTTATAGACTCTTGTCTATGTAGTTCATGTTGAAAATATGCACAGAGCTTTTTTTCCCATAAGCTTTATTTAGCACAGGTTTCAAGTTGAATATACCTTAGAAATCAGTGAAAATCTGACACAATAAAGATTTTATTTTTATTAAAAACAAACAAATACAAAAACGATAAGGGCTGGAGGATAGCTCAGTGGCAGAACATGTGCTTAGCATGTGCACGGCCCTGGGTTCAATCTCCAGCATCAAAGATAAAGTAATTAATTAAATAAATTACATAACTTTAAACCAACCCTCCTCTACCCCATCCCACTCTACTCTATCATTGCACATTATTTTTTTGATTAGTTTATTCAAAACTTCCTTTTACTGTACTTATGGATAAGTGAAGGAATAACAGAATTCAACTGAAAAAATTGTGGATATTACTTTAGCAATGTAAATATATTTGTTAGCTATTTTTTAAAATTGTAAAACAAGATGCCCAATGAAAGTGATTGCTTTTGATTTTAATGAAATAAAGATGAAATTTGAGCTGCTGCTTTATTTCCAGAATTCAGAATACTTGCAGTATATTTGCTTCTCTCCTGTGTCCTTTGCTGACCTTTCCCTCTTGCTAATTATAATCTTTAGACATGGTAAGGGTCTGATGTAGGCAATGAATAGGGATTTGGTATGATTTATCTTCTTTCTTCTCTGTTAGTTTTCTCATTACTTTCATTCTTGAATCAGAGGAAAGATGGTGACAGAGGGAGTAAGCCTTGAGGGCTAAGTAAAATAATTCGTGGCTAAGAGTGGCAGATAATAGAGGAGGACAATCGTGTGACAATTCTTCTTCTCCTGGCATCTGGCCAGGAATGAGAGATGCTCCCTAAGCTTAGATAAGAACTCTCCTTTCTACTGTGTTCAACACAAAAGTGGAGAGTTTGAGTAAAGACAGTATTTCGAATCTTTCCTGTTTTAGTCTACTACAGTAATGAATCTACTGTACATTTGGGAGCTATTCTTATAGTCCTCTTCTGGTCTTTATAAGCAGTCCACTATGTGTTCACTTTGCTTATTGAAGGGCAGAAGAATTAGAGAGAAGCATTTGTTTCAAGGTGGTGCTGCTGGATCCTTTCCAGCAGCTGGGATAAAGGCCAGACTTCAGAACATGTTCAATGAACACATTGGTTTAGACGTGTTGTGCTGGGACTGGAGAAGGTAACAGACAGAGGTCTCTACTGGGAGCCCTGAGAAACTTGAGCCCACGTTTTTTGCTTGAACTATTATAGAGAAGATCTTCAGTCTCTGGTTTGCTTCTCACTCTGGTCTCAATGGTTGAAGGGAGGGTGATACAAATACATGGTTGCTGATTGCATTTTAACTATGTTTAGAGTATATAGCTTTTTTTTTTTTTTTAGTGCATAACTTTATGATAGGGTTGATAGGTCACAAATAAGATGGATTGTGGCCTACATCCTAGAGGAATTTCACACAGGAAACAAGAAAAGTGTGACAGAGTAATACAGATCAGCATTGGTTTAATTTGAAAAAAAATCTACAAAACCAGAAATAAATATGGAAAACATATTTTGCTTCTTTAGTTTGATATCAGGAAAGAAATCTTTTTTGTCAATTTGGTGAATATTTTGCTGTTTATGTACATATGCATATATGCATGCATGCATATACACATTATAAATGCACATGTACATATACAACAATAGATCATATGTTATGTTATTCTTCAAGTAAATGTTATTCACTTAGTGTATGATGTACATTTCCTGCTATCAGTTCTGTAGATTATCCTATTCGTGATAGCTGCATGCCATTCCTACTATGCCCTTACAACAACAATTTATTTAACTTTTATCTCATTGATGAACATTTAAAGGAGGTTTAGTTTTTTTTACTATGAACTAATGCTGTGGACAACATCCTTATCTAATTGTGCCATTGTTTGTGTAGTATAAAATTCTAGACAATATTTAAATTGTTTTTTAATGTTGAAGAAAAGTATTGCCTGGTTACCCTTCAAAAAGTTGCACCAGTTTTAGGCACACCATTTATTTACAGTAAAGATATTAATTGCATAAATAGTTGAAATGCTGTACAAGATTTTAGCTATTATGTTTTATTTTGATAGCACTTTGTAGTTTGTAATCTACTTTAATTATCTCAGCCATCTTATGGTGTGGTTTCATATCTGTATTTTTTATAAATTTATTTTTAAATTTGTTCTGATTAGTTATAAATGACAGTAGAGTGCATTTTGATACATTGTACACAGATGGAGCACAGCTTCTCATTCCTCTGCATTTTTGAGATGAGGATCTTTGAAAATCAGATAAGTTTATTGTCTTGCCTGAATATTTCAGTAAGTAAATAGAAAGGCCACAACTTTGACTAACATTTTTTCTCTAAAGTGCTTTTGAAATCCTTATAGTAAGATAAAGTTAGGAAAGACTTGAAGTGGGCCATTCTTAGGTGATATTTTCTTAGCATTTGTGTAATTTGATAGGTTTTAAATATTAGTGGGTTACCGTGGATTTGAAAGGAAGAGAAAAATACAGAAAATGATTCAAATCAAACTACATATAAAGAGAACATATCTATGGAGCCATGAAAGGATTTTAAAAAAAATATACACACACACGCACACTCATACACACACACACAAAAAAAAAACACACACACACAGGCAACCTGATGAATTTTAACATCAAGGTAGACTTTTACATAATGACTATTTCTAAGGGTATGGTCTATAGTGTAATGCTCCCATCCCTTTTGTAAGAATGTCAGTCTGAACCATGGTAGAGAAAACAGGCAGTTAGACTCTGCATTTAGCTTGTACTCTTAGGATGTAGGCCACAATCCATCTTACTTGTAACCTTGGCCATCTAAACTGCCAAGAGAAGGCTAGCAAGGTTCTCCTAGAGGGGACAGAGATGCAGACAGGACTGGTAAAGTCAGTATACTCCAGCATGTATGTGGATCTAAGGGTGGTCTCATATCTCAGACTGGAAATGGAGTTTGATTTTGAAAACTTCAAGGCTCAGAATAAGATCATGCAGCAAAAAGGAAAAGTGGGGAGCAAAGGGGGAAAGAAGAGAAAGGAGGAGAGGAAAAGCATCTTAAGACATGGAGACAGGGAAGAGATGAGGGAAAAGGTCCTGTGTAGTTGACTGGAGTTCAGGGCAGCTGTCCTACTTTTTGCTCCTCCTCTCTGCATTCCCAGTTTTGACTGAGGGCTGCCTCGAAGAGTTTTATGGAATTCCTGAGCACTTGGACATGTGAAACACTTCTCTGAAAAACCGCTGGCCTTTATATTACCTATCACCACAGTATCAGGAAAACTTTTGGGGGCACTGAAACAATTGGCATTAAAATCTTTCCTTTTACTTATTAAATACTTTTATTAGGATTTTAGAATTTCCCTTTCTTAATTTGTTTCATATGAGGTTATGCTTAAAAGGTGGTCATTCTGATTATAGAGACCACATGTGTAAACTAATTTTATTACTTTGGAATTTAATTGTATTTGTACCACATAATATTGGTGACTTCTACACTGGGAATCACTGTTAAGATTCTTTTTAAATCGAATCTCATTTTTGGAAACACAAAGTATTTGAATTTCCTGTACATATTTAGATTCCATATGTCATAGATTTCTTGGCAGACCTAGACATTTGTAATCAAGACATCAAGCCCAGCATTTAGATGAATGTCTTCATTAAAATACAGACAGAATCTTGATTCATTTCTCAATCAAATACATTTCTAAATCTATTGTAGCTAGTTTTTAAATTTAATAATATGTCTTCGAAAATATATAAGTGATGTAAATGAAAAAAACACTAGATGTTATATTTTTCTTGTACCTGTAACATTTCTGCACATTATTCTCAGTATTACCAGTATAGAGCCATTGGTCAAGAGCAGAGTTCCTGGGTTTAAATCTCAGTTTTACCCATTATTAGTAGTGTGACCTTAGGTAAGTTACTTGACCTCCCTATGGGACAGTTTTCTCTTCCTTATAATACTGATTATAAAAATAACAATAATATCTAAGAGTTTCTGTGAAATTTTAAATAACTAACAAACTCAAAGAGCTTAAGACAATTCTTTTTTTTTAAGAGAGAGAGAGAGAGAGAGAGAGAGAGAGAGAGAGAGAGGAGAGAGAATTATTAATATTTATTTTTTAGTTCTCAGCGGACACAACATCTTTGTTTGTATGTGGTGCTGAGGATCGAACCCGGGCCGCACGCATGCCAGGCGAGCGTGCTACCGCTTGAGCCACATCCCCAGCCCTTAAGACAATTCTTGACATTATATTTCCTACCCAAACTCAGGAGAAAAGAGGTCATTCTCTAAGAATAAACATTGTACTAAATCTCTTGCTATGTCTGTTCCTTTATGCTTCTCAATACTGAGAATTCTAAATGCTTTGTTTTTGAGTTCTTGCTCTTTATTCCAAAAGTGTAATTGCAGTGAGTATGAGCTTCCTGACTATTTTCTTCTGATATACACAGGATATTGTGTGAAATGAAGGAGGCACAGGATATTATAAACATGATGACATTATGCTTGATGGTTTAATTTGCAAAAATACCCAGGATATGGGTGTATTCTAATAAGAGGAAAGTCTCCAATAATGGAAGTAATCCTTATAATCAGCAAGCTACCAGATGCCTGACTAGTGTTTCCAGGACATGATGCCATATCTAATAAGTTGAACTTTGGTTCTTATGTTGCTAGATTGAGTACTCA
Source organism: Spermophilus citellus (assembly GCF_964194105.1). Taxonomy (NCBI): domain Eukaryota; kingdom Metazoa; phylum Chordata; class Mammalia; order Rodentia; family Sciuridae; genus Spermophilus; species Spermophilus citellus. Next base: position 105,183,621 of record NC_138186.1, on the reverse strand, counting down.
ATGACTGTGGCCAGATTGGATTTGGTGAGAAGTCCATGTTGCTGAGCCCATATATAAGCTACTTCCCTTCTGCCATGGCCATATTGTTCATGAGCCCTTTGGTGAAGAACAGGGGTGACTAAAGAAGGAGATTGATTAAGCTCCATAAATTTAGTCATCTACCTGATAATTAAGTCCTTTTCTCTGAGATTGTTATTCAGTGTGCTTTAAATGACCAGTCAGCCAAAACACGAGTCACCATTCATGAATGATTGTACCTATGCACCTCTGATGTATCTCCTTTAAAAAATGAACAACCAGGTATATTGGTCAAAGTCTTGCCTGGTTGGAGCTTTTCCCTTTGTATGTCCTTTAGGGCTCCCAAGGAGAACCCTCATCGTATCATATCACTCTTTACTTTTGAGTGGCAAGCATATTGTATAACACCATTTTTAAATCAGACCTGGATTTTTCTTCTTTAGTTAACTGGTCATAAGAAACCTCTCAGTGATGCTACAGGTTAAGTTTAAAGAGAGGATCAATGTATTAAGAATAGGAGTTATGAAAATCTGAGCCACTTGCTTATATTACCCACCTGTGCCCATAGGATTTGCCAGGCATGATTTCACATATACAACCTCCACTTAAGGTTTAATGTCCTGTGCACTTATTATTATTATTATTATTATTATTATTATTATTAGGTATCAGGGATTGAACTCAGGGGCACTGGATCACTGAGCCACATCCTCAGCCTATTTTGTATTTTATTTAGAGACAGGGTCTCACTGAATTGCTTAGTGCCTTACTTTTGTTGAAGCTGGCTTTGAACTCACGATCATCCTCCCTCAGCCTCCCCAGCTGCTGGTATTACAGGCAAGCGCCACTGTGTTGGTTGTGTTAGAGTCTGTAAACAAGTCAGGACGGCGCCTGGCAAATGTTAGGGTCTGTAAACAAGTTAGGATGGCGCCTGGCATTTTGCCAGAGGGAGTGGTTTGTGAAGTAATGCCAGAGAGCCATTAAGTGTGGAGATTCCTTATTGGTTGACTGCTGTATCTAGTTTATGTTAATTAGGATAAGCTTTGTGGAATGTATATATACTCCTCCTGTCCTACAATAAATGGCTCCCACTCCTGCTGTATCAATGTACACAAGTTGTTCGTCACCCCCCGGTTATTTTGCTGCAGCCGGACTGCGGCAGGATGTACTCTTAATTTTTATGGCTTTGGAGGTCAAGCAAAATAAAGTTCAAATGGAGTGCTCATCTTGCATAGTTTTGTTCCAAAAATCTAAATGTCTGTGTGTGATTCAGCTGTAGGGTGTCTCTCAGTTACTATATATTATCCCTGACTGCCACAGACAATTAAAACACCAGTGAATCTGTTGAATTATACAGACCAAGTGAAAGAATAGCTTTCATAGCAGTCTGGACCTATTTCTGAGTCTTATTCAAACCTGGAAGCTTTTCAAGTTACTTGATAAATGGGTCAGAATAATGTCAAAATGAGGTGTATATTGCCTCAATGGGGAAAAAAAGCACATGCTAGATTCTATGCCTCTTTTTGTAGTAATAGGAAGAGGGAGATAACATTTTGTAAGAGATAGCCTGACATTATTAGATCCCTAGAATATTTACAAAGATCAAGTGCCTCTGAATTTTTGAAGGAATTTCTCCACCCTCTGACACACATATATAGGGAAGTTACTACTTACTGTTGAGTCAGCATATGATTGGATAGCATGGCAGTGTATGGAATGGAGTGGCAATCAAGGTCCCTATGGACTATATTATGTCTGTGTTGGAGAGTTGGTAGAGTCCTAGTAGGATAGTAGGAAGCAAAATCCTTCAGATGGTCTTTGCTAACAAATATAAAGAAAAAAACAGAACTTGATGGATCAATAGTTGTGTGCCAGATGCCAGAGAATATGTTGATTTGCTCCAACAATGAAACCACATCTGGTACCCAAATATGTCCATTTTTTTGCATGATCAATTAGGCAAATTGAATGGAGATGTGGTTGGCAAGATCTTCATCTTTCAAGTCCTCAATGGTGATCCTAATCTCTTCTATCCCTATAGGAATGAAATTGTGCTTTTGGTTGTTATTTTCATAGGTAGAGGTAGTTCCAGAGGTTTGCGTTTGACCATTACACCATTATAGCCTTACTCCAGATTAAGAAGCCAGTGAGAGAATCTGCTGACTATGTCTGTACCAACTTTATATTTCAAAACTGGGAAAAATAACCATGGCATGAATTCTGGGATGACTGGGAGTTGGTCCTGAGCCCATAATCCATAAATCATAAATCATGTGATTTCTTTAAATACCTGCTCAGGATAGTGAGACACAGTACCACAATACACTCCAGGAATGAGTGTTAGTTCAGAGTCATATTCAGCAATCCCACAACATTCTGAATATTTTCTCTTTCTCCAATGTGCATTCACCCTGGTAATTGACTGCAGGTGTTTTGGGGGAAGACTGAGAGGAAGAGATTTATAGTTTAAATATTTGGCTGTTTCATACATGAATACATGACCAGTGTAACTCCACCTCATGTTCAACCACAAGAATGGGATCCTAATTAGAATAAGTTATAGTCCATGTATATATAATATGTCCAAATACATTCTACTGTCCTGTATATCTAAAAAGAACAAATAAAAAAAATTTAAAAAAAAATGTTGCCGTGTAACAAGGTCCTTCTGTAAGAGGACCTGGCTTCCTTTTACTCAAGGGCTATAGGACTGTGTGTTGGATCAAGTTTGAGAATTTATTGAGGGGCTGCATCTTTCTATTTTTTAGCTTTTCTGATTATGTAGATTAAGTAGGATCTATTAGGTTTCTAATGGTCTCTAGAAACACCAAAGATCTCTGCAAGTCAAACTATTCTGACTACAGGTTTCACTCAGTTGCCATTATGGTAACCATGCTCACTTTATCTCTGGGTAAATGCTGTCACTCAGCCTGTGACCCTCTGTGATACTGTCATCCCCATTCAATCCCAGTACCCCATTTCTAAATGGTAATAGTGCCCATTGTCATTCCTGACCTGCAGAGAAAGCTCTTGCAGAGATCTTCAAAGATGCTCTGGTGATCTTCTCAACCAAAGTGTTTCCCGAAGCCTTGATGAAGGCAGTGTGTCCTCTGGATCCTCTAAGAAAGGAGCTAGGTTCTCATGCTGAATGTTCTCTAAATAGTGACTTGATTTCCTTATTTGCAATCCACACTGATAATTCTTAGTTTGGTGCTTGTCAGGTTCAGTTCTACCACAGACTTGGGCTACTGGAATGGGGATGGATGCTGTCACATGATGCCTCAGAGGAGAGGAGACCCAGGACTGGAGTAGGGTTTCAATCATTTTTGATTTTTTGATTTTCAGTTATCTTTCCAGTTTTTGCTCCACGTGTACTTTCTGTGGTTACTGATTTCCACAGCTTCTCTGGGATTTATAGGGAGGTCTATCTTCCTCAAAGCATATTTCCTTGAAAGGATTAAGGATACATTGTTTTCTGTTCTGCTTTGTTAAATTAGTAAGCATCACACCATTTGCTTTTTGCCTTAAAATATTTTTTAGATGTGTCTTTTATTCATACCTCTTGTCCTCTGGGTTTGCACAATTTGCTTTAAAAAATCCATTAATTGTCTATTCATTGTGATTTGGGGGATGCAGTGTTTGTTGTGAGTCTACCTTTTTTGGGGGGGTACCTGCTGGGGGTGGACTCCAGGGCCTCATGCATACTAGGCAAGTGCTCTAATTATTTTCTCTTCAGTGACTGAAATATAGTAAGCTCTTCAATAAATACTTGATGATTAACTAAATGAATTGAGTTAGAAGTTTTTATAGTAATGGGAGGGTTAATGGCAGAAAAGTCATTATGGCTACATATACAAATATAACAACTTTAAAAAAGCACCTTTTAAATTAAACCTTTGCTTTAGTTTCACTTCTTTGTTTTGTTTGTTTTTATTCTTCAACATAGTCCAGGAAACTGTTTCATTTTAGTTTTTAAATTTTTATTTTTTGGGGGTACTGGGGATTGAACTTAAGGCTTCATGCTATACCATAGAGATATTCCCTTAACCCCCAAGGAAACTGTTTTTAACTGTGTACTACTGAAAGATGGTATATATTTTTTAAATGTGTTTTAACACAATTGGTTAAACACAACTTAAGGTGTTACATTAGACTTAAGATGTACATTTTTTCATTTGTAATTTTTCTCAGGAGGTAGACTTATATTGAGGCTGACTTATGTAGTAAGCACAGTTTTATTTTTAATGATATATATGTTTTTATACTGATTATGATAAAAAGCCTTTCAACAACTTTAGTCCCTCCCCACTGATCCCTTTTTGGTTATAAAGTTTGAGAGCCACTGGTCAAACATGGGATCTTGTCCAGGAATGTTTGCATTTCACAGTGAATATGTGAGGATGGATAAAATGTAGTAGATGCAAAGAAATAAGCTATAAAATGAGAGGAAGTAGTAAAATTGATAAGCTGACCAAATAGATCAGTGTTTTCTTATTCATAAAAACAGTGCTGGACAAAAAAAAAAAAAGGAGGTTATAGATAGATACAGGTATGGTAGGGAGCCCATAATTTGGCTATAATGTTGGGTCTGAGATCTCTCAAGTGAGATACCCACCTTTCATATGTCAAGAAATAAGTACATGAAATTTTAGCAATTACCTGTAAAAATCAATTACTTAATTCTATATCCATATAATGAGCAAATTACAATTTTGATTACAATTTCTGTATATTTTTTCCCAATCTTTTAAGAGTTTATTGAAGTCTAACAGATTTAAAGAAAGTTTTTTTTTTAAGTAAAATGTTATTTCTCAGGAAAGACCTACAGAAGGAAGAAAATTAGTTGGTGAGATAATATATTAAGAAAACCCCTAACATAAAACTTGTGTATTGTAGAAATTGGTAAGAAGTTGCATGTTTGGGTTTATTGGAATGAACCCAAATACTATGTGTATCTCTAAAGCTCTTAAAAAATTAGTACTCTTAGGAGAACCATATAATACAATGTGTACTAGCAAGGGAATAACATTATTTTAAATTTTAAAAAAGTAAATAATGATGTTATAACTTTTATCTTTGGGGCAGTAATATTTTGAGATCCTTTTCACTTTATATATGAATGCCATGAAATTTCCATCATGGTTGACTCAAAGTAAAACAACAGAACAATGATATTTTCAAGGTATGAAAAAGAGCAAACTGATCCTACATGAGGTAAGAACTCAAATGTTATTTCCAAAGCTCATTTCTCACTTTTCATGTTGTGGCCTTGTTTTCAGGCAGAAGAACTCCTGTGGAAGATGGAACCCTTTGTCCATTTTCCAGAATGTGTTTCCAAGCCCATCAGTGGAACCTGATACTGCTGTTCTGTGTTGAAATGCTTGAAGAACGCACACATCTTTGCCCGCACCTTCCGTCTTCCTGAAACCATGGTCTTCTCAGCAGTGTTGACTTCGTCCCATGCTGGGATATCCAACACAACATTTGTAGTCTATGAAAACTCCCACATGAATATTACGGCCCCTCCACTGTTCCAGCCTCCCAGCGTTGGTCCACTGCTTAGATACAGTTTTGAAACCATGGCTCCCACTGGTTTCAGTTCCTTGACAGTGAATAGCACAGGTGTGCCCCCAACACCAGCTGTTTTCAAGAGTCTGAGCTTGCCTCTTCAGATCATCCTTTCTGCTATCATGATATTTATTCTGTCTGTGTCTTTTCTCGGGAACTTGGTTGTTTGCCTCATGGTTTACCAAAAAGCTGCCATGCGATCTGCAATTAACATCCTCCTTGCCAGCCTGGCTTTTGCAGACATGTTGCTTGCAGTACTGAACATGCCCTTTGCTCTGGTAACTATTCTTACTACCAGATGGATTTTTGGGAAATTCTTCTGTAGAGTTTCAGCTATGTTTTTCTGGTTGTTTGTGATAGAGGGAGTTGCCATCCTACTCATAATTAGCATTGATAGATTCCTTATTATAGTCCAGAGGCAGGATAAGCTAAATCCATATAGGGCTAAGGTTCTGATTGCAGTTTCTTGGGCAACTTCTTTTTGTGTAGCTTTTCCTTTGGCTGTAGGAAACCCTGACCTGCAGATACCTTCCCGAGCCCCCCAGTGTGTATTTGGGTACACAACCAATCCTGGTTACCAGGCCTATGTGATTTTGATTTCTCTCATTTCTTTCTTCATACCTTTCCTGGTGATACTGTATTCATTTATGGGCATACTCAACACCCTCCGGCATAATGCCTTGAGGATCCATAGCTACCCAGAAGGTATATGCCTAAGCCAGGCCAGCAAACTGGGTCTCATGAGTCTACAGAGACCCTTCCAGATGAGCATTGACATGGGCTTTAAAACACGTGCCTTCACCACCATTTTGATTCTTTTTGCTGTTTTCATTGTCTGCTGGGCTCCATTCACCACTTACAGCCTTGTGGCAACATTCAGTAAGCACTTTTACTATAAGCACAACTTTTTTGAGATAAGCACCTGGCTACTCTGGCTCTGCTACCTCAAGTCTGCATTGAACCCACTGATCTACTACTGGAGGATTAAGAAATTCCATGACGCCTGCCTGGACATGATGCCGAAGTCCTTCAAGTTTCTGCCACAGCTCCCTGGTCACACAAGGCGAAGGATACGTCCCAGTGCTGTCTATGTGTGTGGGGAACATCGGACGGTGGTGTGAATATTGGAGCTGTCTGTCATTTTGGGTGATGATTGTTCTTGACTTTGAACTTTGCTCACATGGCTTCGCCACTTAAACTTTATTGTTTTTTTATAGGTTGTGTGTGTGTGTGTGTGTGTGTGTGTGCAGTGTAAAGAAAGAATGGTAATTTGTTATAGTCCTGTTACCAAGGATACAAAATAGGAAAGTTAACATAAATGTTACCTTCAGGGTTCAAGAAAAATCCTTGATTTAGATTACGGAGATTGTTTTGTTTTATTGACAGATTTTATTTTTGTGGCAGGAATCAGGATTGTGCTCTATTGAGCCTGCAGTTATCTTGAATTGTTAGTGTTTTGTTTGCTGCTAAGGAATGCTTAGTTGAATTTATCAATTCTTTTTTTCTGGAAAACACTGCTGCTTCTTGCCATTACATTGGAGCCAAAAACCCATACATCTCAGTTGATAAATGTTTTTTATTTTAAAAAATAACCCAAGGAGGTTAGTGACATTTTAAAGGTCATTACTATTTACTTTGGTGCACTTTAAGAAACAATGAACAGATTAATTCAGTCATATTTTTCAGAATTGTTTTTGTACATGACAGGTTGTGCTTCAGGAAATGTGCACTGTCATTTCTAGGAAGATGTTTTTTTTAAACAAATGTTTTATCTGCATGTACAGTTTTGAAAGAGAGAACATAAAAATGTAGAAATTTTTCAAAGCACAATAGCAACTCTTTGGAGCAATAGGGAACAATTGAGGCAACAGAGCCCCTTGCAGATTCAAAGGGGAATGCACTTGGAGGGGATGGCTGGTGCAGGCTGTGGTAATTCCTTTTACTCAAGGATTCTCACCAAGCTTACTAGGGAGTATTACCACACTTACGGGCACCTACTATTTGCCAGGTGCTGTGCATCATTTTATCCTCATGGCATTCTGTAAGGTAGATGTTATTTTTAACTTCTTACAGATGAAGAAAGCATGACTTGGACTATAATCCTGTGCAAGGTTAGTGGTAAAGCTGGGATCCAAACATCTGCTGAGATCCTGAGATTGTACTATTTTGCTGTACCATACAGACACTTTATTCAGCTTAAATGTTTCATAGTCATGAAGGAACTCTGCATATCCTTTACATTTTTTTTTTAAAAACCAAAATGTTTTCTTTAAAAATAGCTTCATTTTTTAAATTACCAAGATAAATATAAAACAGAAAGTCTGGAAAGTAGAAAAGGAAACATAAAATCACTTACAGATCTTAAAAATCTAAAGATAAAAATAAATATGAAAATAAGTCAATAAGGTGACTTTTTGATATGTAAATAAGTAACCAGCAATTATTGAACAATTAAATACAGATGTGTGTAGGCCTTGCCCTTGTGGGTTTGGAGGTTTCCAGTAGTCCAGCTGTATTAGTTCTAAATGTTCCACGCAAAACAGTTTTGATGCCCAGTGCTTCTCCTAAGCAGAGCTAGACTTTGTGAATGTACTCAGAAGTGTGTCTACCACAAAGAAGGAAGATAAATCCTTATGTGAGCCTAGAGCAGGTTTTAATAGAGAAGATCTGTGGGCTTCAAATTATTTTTCTCTTGCTGACTATCTGTCTCCTCAGGTGCATGCAGGGCCTTTGGTCACCTCCTGTTACCACTGGCATACTTTATAATAGCCAACTGGGATGGAACTATAGACTTAGGCCATAAGGGCTGAAAATGTGGCCTCCTGGCTATATCATGGGATAACTTGGTAATTTAACCATGGATTTATAACATCTTTTCAGAATTTTAGTGCTTCATAAGCCACTGGAAAAAATCAGCCTGTTTCTTCAATTGTAAAACCAGAGTTGGATTAGGTGAATCTGTAAGGTCTTATCCAACTTCAATGTGCTTTCCCTTCATATGAGACTATAGCTATTTGAAGAGCCCAGCTGATTTCAGCATCACTCTTTGGTATCCAGTATTACTTCTTTACATTTTACTTCATTAGTTATTTCTTAAAAATGCATGTCTTAAAAGCTGGTGATTTGGTATCAGGAATTAGGATGTTGGGAAACTCTGCTCAGAAATTACAATGGTGTTGGAATTCACTGTCCAGTTAAAGAACTCTTTTGGAAGTCAAGTATATTATTCAGCATGTTGTGGGGTCATCTTCAGATGATAGTCACCTACCTCTTTAATTTCTAACTTATATTAACCACAGATAAAATTGTTTTTGTCCATGGGGTTCCTTAGGACATAAATACTGCAGTAGATACTAGTAGCATGTTGATGTGTATTTTACTTTCCATTGTCAACATAAACTGGATTTCAAAAAGATATCATTAGTAAAGATATTTGAGATTCAGCTTTCTCTCAGGAAAGTTGACATGATCTGTATTCATCTTACGTATTGGTAGGTCTTGAGATTTTGTGGATGGAGTTGACTGGGCTTTGTTTTTTCTTCTTGTTTGATGAGCAGGCTGTAGGTGCTTTTGTGCCGCTGAGTGGGCAGTGCCTCCCTTGCTGAGAGCTCAGGAGAGCCTGCTCAGATGCTCATTGTTCCTGAGAGAAGACTGTGAGGGGCCTTTGTAAGAATTCAGCAACAACAATGCCGTTCTCTTTACACTGGATAATCTTGATCAGATGACAGTTTACAAATCACTTTGAAAATATATTATGTATACATTTTGAAAGCTTTAAAAAAAAGTACTATGGTGCACCTTCAATAAATTTAGGTGCAAAATTGCTTGTTGCTTATTCCCCCATATTTTCTTGAGGGGAGGAAAACCACTACTACTTATCACTGCTGACTGACATAATCAGATATGATGCTGTTTTCTTTTCCTTCTGGCTAATAAATAGGAAGTATGAAAGAGATAATTAAATAGTGTGGTCAAAAGGAAAAGTCAAGAGAAATCACAAATAGTCTTTGGTAGTGATATTTTAAACTTCAAAGTGTTTAAATATTTCTAAGCAAGAGGACCAGTACAGATTCTTATCTCACAGAGGATCTGTATTTGAGCCCAGGAATGTACATTTTTGTTATATTGAACATATTGTGTGATTGTGGTTCAGGTGGTCCCTAGGGTACACTTCCAAAAAACACTCCTGTATAAATATCCTTTAAATATTGTCTGTTTTATCTCAAAACAATTGTTTTGTGTTGGAAACTGTTATCTCCTAGTGCATGGGTAATCCACATTGAGAGGAAAATCTATGTCTGTGTGCCTGATTGGCCGCCAAGTGTGTTAGTGTGGATCTTGCCAGTGTTAGCTTTACATTCTTCTTTTTTTAAAAAAAAATTATTTATTTTAATTAGGTATATATGACAACAGAATGCATTTGATTCATTTTACACAATTAAACCACAACTTTTCATTTCTGTGGTTGTACATGATGTAGTGATCTCATTCCACCATCTTTCCTGCCCCCATAAACCCTCCCACTACTCCCTCACCTTTGCCCAATCATATTATATGTTTCACAGTAGAGCAAGAAGAGTGACTTAATAATTGAAAGTCATGACTTTCAGAAGTCTAATTACTCTAGTACTTTTTCTCCTAGAGACACCTCTCTCTAGGATATTTCTTTATGTATGTAATTTCCTGAAAAATGTGAGAGAAATGTAAAAATTCATCTAATTCCTGTTGCTCTGCTTATGCCAGTTGTATTCAATGGAAGCATGAAGTAAAATAAAATAACCTTTTTGATCTATGTATTTCTGTTGCTTACAAAGATATTTAATTTTTTGATCTTTGCTTTTGTTTACATGAAAATACTTATGTATATATTACAGAAAAAGTTTCTCTTGCTTGACATTTTATTCTACCACAATTTTTAGTTTAAGTTTAAAGAACTGCTAGGTGTAAATTTATTTTTACAACCATAGTCCTGTTAAAAATGCCTTCCTTGAAAACTCAGTTTTTATAATAACTAAATAAAAATATCAAAGCACATGTTTGTTATTGCAAGTAAATGGTAATAAATTTCTTAGATACCTACTGGTACTAGTCCTTTGTAATTAAAAATAATTTATTTTACAATAATACCTAACATATGTGGAAGAAAAAAAAACTTTGAATTTTCGGTTGTAATATTTAAATATCAAAAAGTCTGGTCATTTGTGCATATTCTTATTACCCTCAAGAAAGGAACTCCCAATGAGAAAATGAATAAATGTTTAACATTTCTAGAGTGGAGTTTTTTTTTTAAGGACTTCATTTCATTTTAGAAAAGTTTGTCATGAATAATGCTTTCTGTTAAATTAAAATCTGACTTTAGTTTCAAATCTGGCTTCTTCTGGTTTCTTATTTTCAAGTTAGCTCTCAAAGCCTATGTGTATGTGCCTTTATTCTAGTTTTATAGGTTTTCACAGTAGATCAGGATGAAATGAAACTTGACAAAAAACTATTATTATTAAAAAACAGTTTTAAGAAACTCTGCCTAGGAAAATTATGAAATTTTTACAACTGAGTCATTTAAAATTAGATTGTGAGCTGGCAAAGCAATGACAATGTCTACCTCTGTTTCAATAAAGTGATTTCATACTCTAATTCCATTTCTAATATATAAGACCTTTCTAAAATGCACATATAAATCTATGAGAAATATCATTTGTAATAAGGGTTTCAATTTTGTGCCAATTAGATATGAGTGTTTTATTTTTTTTCATTTGAAATTGCTAAATATATTTCTTCTTTTTAAATTACAAAAGAAAGTTGTCATTGAATCTACATTCATTGTTTCCTTCTGAAACAGAAAGATAGAAAAGATATAGCAAAATAGAAAAACATGCTGAATTAAAAGCATATTCACATCTACTATGAAAATAATGAACCCCATTCAGTTCATCCGAATAAAGAGAACACCTTGTGGAGGGATATCTACCTTAAATATCAAAGTGGGGGTCAATTAGATTTAATTCAAAATGAAAAATAAAAATTTCATGGCTGTATTAGACAGAATTTAACCAGTGCAAAACTACAATTCCCAGCTAAGTTACCTGATGTGTGACTTTGTATAATTATGCCATGTCTTGGTTTCCTCATTTCTAAAATCAGAATGGTAATAATAGTACCTACTTAACAGAAATAATTAGTAGTGGACACATTATTATTATATATGAAGATGATGATTATTATTAGATAACATTTTCTTAGTGCCCAACTCTTAAAATTTGTCACCTCAGCCTTGTCAAGACTTGGGGTAGTTTGCTGGATTGAAGCTAACCTGCGCCAAGCTGTTCTACGTAATATGCCTTATTCTTAACAGTATATTCATTGCTTTTGAATGATCACAGTAGAGCAAAAATAGTAAAACAGCCTTGTTTCAATTCCCTGTTTGGGTTGTCAGTGAAGAAAATTAGAATACATGCAATGGAAATGAAAAAAGAAAAAAAGTAATGCAAAACTATATAGGACATTAAGAGATTTGTTGCAAGGAATTTGTTCAAACAATTATGGAGAAACTAGGCAAACCTGAAATCGGAGGGCAGCACATCAGGGAGGGAAGACTGGACTTTCAAGTAATAGACTGAAGCTGCTATTCTCAGGTGGAATTTCTGCTTCCTCAGAGAAACCTTATCTCTGCTTTTAAGACCTTTCAAGAGATGAATCTGGCTCACTCAGATAATCTAGGTCAAACTCCCGTAGTTAACATGGACTGATTATAGACTTTAATCAAATCTACAAAATATCTTCACTGCAGCACCTAGATAGAGTTTGATGGAATAATTGGGGACTGTGGCCTTATCAAGTTAACTTCTCAAGGCCATTACAATGACAATTTTCAGATGTAAAATATAGTCAAATCATTCCATGGTGCTGTAGTCAGTCAGTGGTTCAAAAATTTAATCACATAAATCTCAGTGTTGTGTATGTGGGAGATTAATAAAATGTCCAAGTTATGATTGTTGCAGAGGATGGGATACACATTCTGATTGAATTAGGTTCAAATTTGCATAATCACAGCACAATATCTTTTGCTGGTTTTCAATTTATTTTGAAACTTCTCAAAAAGGAGTAATGATTGATCAGATAATTGTGTAAACCCAAGTCCTTTCTATATAAGCTTACATTGTGATACTTGGCAGAGGTGATGCTTTTAGTCTAAGGAATTTGAAAACATTTATAATTATAGCAATATTAACTTTAACTATAAAAGTACAATAATAGTAATAACAGTAGATACCATGGGTCACTTATTATGGTCAAAGTACACAGTATCTATTTTAATCTACACTATTTGTCCTTTTCTAACTGAGGGAACAGCTCTCTCAGTGGGCTAAATAACCAGTTCAGGTACAGTTTGTATTCAAATCTAGGCCTAATGCCAAAGTTCCTCTTTTTTTTTTTTTTCTTTCTCTGCACCTTGCCTCTATTATTCTCTGATAATAGAGCTAAGTCCCTAGTGGAAGTGCTTACCAAAGAGCTTACTAAAAATCATACTGAATTGCTGTTTATACTTTAGAAAATAAACAATCAGAAGCAGAACTTGTCTTCAAAGCTAAACCTAGATTGGTTTGCTGCTGGTTTAAAGTCATTTACTATATTTGGCTAAGTCAGAAATGCCTGGGTACCTCCAAACCTTGGACATACCTTCTCTAAGGTCATAGAATCTCTATGGCACTTGCAAGTTGTGACAGAAATTTTTTGGACACTGACTTCTAGCCATTCTTTTAACTCTCATGGAGCCAGATCCCTTTTGGAAAGATCTTCACCCTGCTGCATCATTGGGGTTTGACTACATGTACTTTGTCTGAAGTCCTGGAGATTTTCTCTAATGGAGGTGGACATGATGAAGACAGTGCTGGCAAGGCTGGGGGCGGAGCTTAGATATTGGAAGAAGCCCTGTAATGTTCCCTTGTTACCCCTCCTGCCAGTGGTTAGACCCTTGCTAATGGCACCTGCCCAAGCTATCTGTGGGAGAGACACCATGCAATGAAGAAATGTAACAGGGAGTCCAACAGTTCCACAGAGGAAAAGTGAAAGAGCCACCCCTGAGAAGTGATTGTTCATGCCAGAGGCCCATTAAACCAGTGAGCTGGGTTGTGCTCACTACGGCATCCTCAGTGCTGGGCTCTGTTCTGGTCCATCAATTTGGAATTTGTGATAAGTAGGCACTGGATTCTACATGATTATCTAAATAAAGTTGGTGATACCAATTAATATAAATAACATTGAAGAGTATTTAACTATCCAAGATAAATAAGCCTATTTTTAGTGCTGAGCTGGGAGTCAGGAGCCCTGGGGTCCTTGTGCCAGCTTTAAAACTCACACTGTGTCCCTAAGAACTCTTTCTGCCTACTATAAAGTGGCAGTATTTTAAGGCACCCATGAAGTCATTATTAGTATAGTAATAAGAATTTATTAACCAATTGAATCATTTGATTTAAAAAATGTACCAAAAAGCTTACTATATATTAGATATTTTTGAAAATAATGAAACATTTTTTTTAAAGAGAGAGTGAGAGAGAGAGAGAGAGAATTTTTTTTAATATTTATTTTTTAGTTCTCGGCGGACACAACATCTTTGTTGGTTTGTGGTGCTGAGGATCGAACCCGGGCCGCACACATGCCAGGCGAGCGCGCTACCGCCTGAGCCACATTCCCAGCCCCATGGAACAATTTTTTTAATTGTGTAATTTATCTTTTTGACCATCAGTTCTATGACAGTAAGTACCTCTCTTGTAGGTTTTCAAATAAATTACACCCTATATAGACAGATTAGGAAAGAGTTTTAAGGCATTAAAATGCCCCAAAGCTTGCAGCATTTAGAAGGCGGAACAGGGACTCAAATCACACTCAACTTTAGAGCTCTTTCCATTTGACTTTGAGTCAATGATATTTTACTTTCAGAGAGAAGGGCTGAACAGTGAGTTCACAAGTGTTGGGGAAAAAAAAGTAATCAAGGAAGCAGAGGCAAGACATATGACCCGGGGCAGTACCTGAATAGAGCAGGTGCATTTTTATTAGTAGAAACAAAAAATAGTGGAATTATAAAGAAAATAACATCTTTTGTAAGTTGATCACCCAAGCTTAACCTCTAAGAAAAAAGCTAAGCTAATGTAGAAAGGAATTGGGGCAGGCCAAGGTAGTAAGATTAGGAATTGCTGCTTGCCAGCTGGCATTTGGACCAGTAGTTTGATCATTTCAGTCTGTATTTAATTTCTGAGGGGCACTAGCTTGGGACTCTATACTCCTACTCCGGACTGTCACCTTGTCCGACTAGACTTAATGCTGGGAAAACTTTTCCTTCATGGATGCTGGGAGTTCCTCTCTCTTCTCAACTTCCTTCCTAGACTGATCAGATTAGCTAGGCAACTGCAAGTGGCACAGAAGACATTTCTCTGTAATAGGAAGAAAGATGGATTTTTCTTGGACAACTTTTCCAAAGATATTTATAGTCTTAAAAGCTATAATTAACTTAGATTGCAAGAAGTCACAATATTTTATATTAATCTGTGCAAAGGTCACTATTGTTAAGCAACAGGTTCTATTGATCTTTCTTTTTTTTAAAAATGATATAGCAGGGTTTTAATAAAATTAGTAGAGATTTAAAAATAGCAATATATGACACTGATAAGGGTGTGATGCTACTGTATACATAAATTATGATTTTTTTTGTACTGGAGATTGAACTCAGGGGCATGCAACCACTGAGCCACATCCCCAGCACTATTTTGTATTTTATTTAGAGACAGGGTCTCACTGAGTTACTTAGTGCCTCACTTTCACTGAAGCTGACTTTTTTTTTTTATTGGTTGTTCAAAACATTACATAGTTCTTGATATATCATATTTCACACTTTGATTCAAGTGGGTTATGAACTCCCATTTTTACCCCGCATACAGATTGCAGAGTCACATCAGTTACGCTTCCACTGATTTACATATTGACATACTCATGTCTGTTGTATTCTGCTGCCTTTCCTATCCTCTACTATCCCCCCTCCCCTCCCCTCCCCTCCCCTCTTCTCTCTCTACCCCTTCTACTGTAATTCATTTCTCCCCCTTGTATTATTTTTCCCTTTCCCCTCACTTCCTCTTGTATGTAATTTTGTATAACCCTAAGGGTCTCCTTCCATTTCCAAGCAATTTCCCTTCTCTCTCCCTTTCCCTCCCACCTCTCATCCCTGTTTAATGTTAGTCATCTTCTCATGCTCTTCCTCCCTGCTCTGTTCTTAGTTACTCTCCTTAAATCAAAGAAGACATTTGGCATTTGTTTTTTAGGGATTGGCTAGCTTCACTTAGCATAATCTGCTCTAATGCCATCCATTTCCCTCCAAATTCTATAATTTTGTCATTTTTTAATGCAGAGTAATACTCCATGGTGTATAAATGCCACATTTTTTTATCCATTTGTCTATTGAAGGGCATCTAGGTTGCTTCCACAATCTTGCTATTGTGAATTGTACTGCTATGAACATTGATGTAGCAGTGTCCCTGTAGCATGCTGTTTTTAGGTCTTTAGGGAATAGACCCAGAAGGGGAATAGCTGGGTCAAATGGTGGTTCCATTCCCAGCTTTCCAAGAAATCTCCATACTGCTTTCCAAATTGGTTGCACCAATTTGCAGTCCTACCAACAATGTACAAGTGTACCCTTTTCCCCACATCCTCGCCAGCACTTGTTGTTGTTTGACTTCATAATGGCTGCCAATCTTACTGGAGTGAGATGACATCTTAGGGTGGTTTTGATTTGCATTTCTCTGACTGCTAGCGATGGTGAGCATTTTTTCATGTACTTGTTGATTGATTGTATGTCCTCCTCTGAGAAGTGTCTGTTTAGGTCCTTGGCCCATTTGTTGATTGGGTTATTTGTTATCTTATTGTCTAATTTTTTGAGTTCTTTATATACTCTGGATATTAGGGCTCTATCTGAAGTGTGAGGAGTAAAGATTTGTTCCCATGATGTAGGCTTCCTATTTACCTCTCTTATTGTTTCTTTTGCTGAGAAAAAAACTTTTTAGTTTGAGCAAGTCCCATTTGTTGATTCTAGATATTAACTCTTGTGCTATGGGTGTCCTATTGAGGAATTTGGAGCCCGACCCCACAGTATGTAGGTCGTAGCCAACTTTTTCTTCTATCAGATGCCTTGTCTCTGATTTGATATCAAGCTCCTTGATCCATTTTGAGTTAACTTTTGTGCTGGTGAGAGAAAGGGATTCAGTTTCATTTTGTTGCATATGGATTTCCAGTTTTCCCAGCACCATTTGTTGAAGATGCTATCCTTCCTCCATTGCATGCTTTTAGCCCCTTTATCAAATATAAGAAAGTTGTAGTTTTGTGGGTTGGTTTCTGTGTCCTCTATTCTGTACCATTGGTCCACCCGCCTGTTTTGGTACCAATACTATGCTGTTTTTGTTACTATTGCTCTGTAGTATAGTTTGAAGTCTGGTATCGCTATACCACCTGATTCACACTTCCTGCTTAGCATTGTTTTTGCTATTCTGGGTCTTTTATTTTTCCATATAAATTTCATGATTGCTTTCTCTATTTCTACAAGAAATTCCATTGGGATTTTGATTGGCATTGCATTAAACCTATAGAGAACTTTTGGTAATATCGCCATTTTGATGATGTTAGTTCTGCCTATCCATGAACAGGGTATATTTTTCCATCTTCTAAGATCCTCTTCTATTTCTCTCTTTAGGGTTCTGTAGTTTTCATTGTATAAGTCTTTTACCTCTTTTGTTAGGTTGATTCCCAAGTATTTTATTCTTTTTGAGGATATTGTGAATGGAGTGGTTGTCCTCATTTCCATTTCAGAGGGTTTGTCACTGATATACAGGAATGCCTTTGATTTATGCGTGTTGATTTTATATCCTGCCACTTTGCTGAATTCATTTATTAGCTCTAATAGTTTCTTTGTAGACCCTTTTGGGTCTGCTACGTATAGAATCATGTCATCTGCAAATAGTGATAATTTAAGTTCTTCTTTTCCTATTTTTATGCCTTTAATTTCTTTCATCTGTCTAATTGCTCTGGCCAGTGTTTCGAGAACTATGTTGAACAGAAGTGGTGAGAGAGGGCATCCCTGTCTTGTTCCAGATTTTAGAGGGAATGCCTTCAATTTTTCTCCATTCAGAATGATGCTAGCCTGGGGCTTAGCGTAGATTGCTTTTACAATGTTGAGGTATGTTCCTGTTATCCCTATTTTTTCGAGAGTTTTGAACAAAAAGGGATGCTATACTTTGTCGAATGCTTTTTCCGCATCTATCGAGATGATCATATGGTTCTTATTTTTAAGTCTATTGATGTTGTGAATAACATTTATTGATTTCCATATATTGAGCCAGCCTTGCATCCCAGGGATGAATCCTACTTGATCATGATGTACAATTTTTTTGATATGATTTTGTATCCGATTCGCCAGAATTTTATTGAGGATTTTTGCATCTAGGTTCATTAGAGATGTAGGTCTGTAGTTTTCTTTCTTTGAAGTGTCTTTGTCTGGTTTAGGAATCAGGGTGATGTTGGCCTCGTAGAATGAATTTGGAAGTTCTCCCTCTTTTTCTATTTCCTGAAATAGCTTGAAAAGTATTGGTATTAGTTCCTCTTTAAAGGTTTTGTAAAACTCTGCTGTATACCCATCCGGTCCTGTGCTTTTCTTAGTTGGTAATCTTTTGATGGTTTCTTCTATTTCCTCAATTGATATTGGTCTGTTTAGGTTGTCTATATCCTCCTGTCTCAATCTGGGCAGATCATATGACTTAAGAAATTTATCGATGCCTTCACTATCTTCTATTTTATTGGAGTATAAGGATTCAAAATAATTTCTGATTATCTTCTGTATTTCTGAAGTGTCTGTTGTGCCTTTTTCATCCTGTATGCTAGTAATTTGAGTTCTCTCTCTTCTTCTCTTCGTTAGCATGGCTAAGGGTCTGTCGATCTTATTTATTTTTTCAAAGAACCAACTTTTAGTTTTATCAATTTTTTCAATTGTTTCTTTTGCTTCGATTTCATTAATTTTAGCTGTGATTTTAATTATTTCTTGCCTTCTACTTCTTTTGCTGTTGTTTTGCTCTTCTTTTTCTAGGATTTTGAGATGAAGTATGAGATCATTTATTTGTTGGTTTTTTCTTTTTTTAAGGAATGAACTCCATGCAATGAATTTTCCTCTTAGAACTGCTTTCAATGTGTCCCATAGATTCCGATATGTTGTGTCTGTGTTTTCATTTATCTCTAAGAATTTTTTAATTTCCTCCTTAATGTCTTCTATAACCCATTGATCATTCAGTAACCTATTGTTCATTCTCCAAGTGATGCATGATTTTTCCTTCCTTCTTTTATCGTTGATTTTCAGTTTCACTCCATTATGGTCAGATAAGATGCATGGTATTATCTCTACTCCTTTATATTGTCTAAGAGTTGCCCTGTGACATAATATATGATCTATTTTTGAGAAGGATCCATGTGCTGCTGAGAAAAAAGTGTAACTGCTTGATGTTGGGTGGTATATTCTATATATGTCAATTAAGTCTAGGTTGTTAATTGTGTTATTGAGTTCTATAGTTTCCTTATTCAACTTTTGTTTGGAAGATCTGTCCAGTGGTGAGAGAGGTGTGTTGAAGTCTCCCATGATTATTGTATGGTGGTCTATTAGACTCTTGCACTTGAGAAGAGTTTGCTTGATGAACATAGCTGCACCATTGTTTGGGGCATATATATTTATGATTGTTATGTCTTGTTGGTGTATGGTTCCCTTGAGCAGTATGTAGTGTCCCTCTTTATCCCTTTTGATTAACTTTGGCTTGAAATCTATTTTATTTGATATGAGTATGGACACTCCTGCTTGTTTCCGAAGTCCATATGAGTGATATGATTTTTCCCAACCTTTCACCTTCAGTCTATGTATGTCTTTTCCTATCAAATGCGTCTCCTGTAGGCAGCATATTGTTGGGTCATGTTTTGTGATCCATTCTACTAGCCTGTGTCTCTTAATTGGTGAGTTAAGCCATTAACATTTAGGGTTATTATTGAGATATGGGTTATCCTTCCAGCCATATTTGTTTATTTATGTTACTGAATATGGTTTGTTTTCCTCTTTGATTATTTTCTCCCCTTTACTGTCCTACCTCCCACTGTTGGTTTTCATTGTTATTTTCCATTTCCTCTTCCTGTAATGTTTTGCTGAGGATTTTTTGGAGAGATGGTTTTCTAGCTGCAAATTCTTTTAACTTTTGTTTATCTTGGAAGATTTTAATTTCATCTTCCATCTTGAAGCTTAATTTTGCTGGATACACAATTCTTGGTTGGAACCAATTTTCTTTCAGTGTTTGAAATATCTTATTCCAGGATATTCTAGCTTTCAAAGTCTGTGTTGAGAGATCAGCTGTTATCCTGATTGGTTTACCCCTAAATGTAATCTGCTTCCTTTCTCTTGTAGCTTTTAAAATTCTCTCCTTATTCTGTATGTTGGGCATCTTCATTATAATGTGTCTAGGTGTGGATCTCTTATGATTATGCACATTCGGCGTCCTGTAGGCTTCTAGGATTTGGGATTCTGTCTCGTTCTTCAAGTCTGGGAAGTTTTCTCGAATTATTTCATTGAATAGATTGTTCATTCCTTTGGTTTGGAGCTCTGTGCCTTCCTGTATCCCAATGACTCTTAAGTTTGGTCTTTTAATGTTATCCCATATTTCTTGGATGATCTGCTCCTGGTTTCTTAACAGTCTTGCTGAGCTGTCTATGTTCTTCTCAAGTTGAAATACTTTGTCTTCATTGTCTGATGTTCTATCTTCTAAGTGTTCTACTCTGCTGGTAGTATTCTCAATTGAGTTTTTAAATTGGTTTATTGCTTCCTGCCTTTCTAGGATTTCTGTTTGTTTGTTTTTTATAACCTCTATATCCCTGTATAGTTGATCTTTTGCTTCCTGGATTTGTTTATGTATTCCATTGTTGAAGAGATCTTTCATTGTCTGATTTTGCTGTCTAATGTCTTCCTTGAGACTCCAGATCATCTGAAGCATGTATCTCCTGAATTCCTTATCTGACATTCCATCTGCTGCAGATATTACCTCTTCTAACGTTGAGTTGACCTGCATTGCTTGTGGTCCTTTCTTTCCTTGTCTCTTCATACTGTTCACGTTTCTTTCTGCTTACTGAGACTGTTGTGTTATTGAATTTTCCCCCTATATATTTGTATTACTCTTGTATAGTTGCAAAGTCTCCCGCCCAGGGGCTCTGCTCCTCCTCCAATTGGGGCACTGTGCCTACCACATCGGCAGGCCACTGGGCCTGTTCTGCTGGTTGGTAGCAGGTGCGCCTACCTTGCAGGCGCGTGGGGCGGCTCTGCCACTCCCAGGTTGCTGGGCCTGACCTGCTGGTGGGTTGCAGGTCCGGCTACCTTGCAGGCGCGGGGGGAGGGCGCACACCTATTTGTATTTAGACAGTTACGCAAAATGGAGGACATAATGCTTGGGATGAAAGCTGGGGGGAAGGGGAAGGTAGGTGCTCTTGAAAAGAAAGAAGGAGAGGGAGATAGATAGCATAGAGGAGAATGGAAAGAGCAGTAAAACTTGGAAGGGGAGAGAGAGAGGAAAAAGGGAGAGAAAAAATTAAAATGAAATAGGAAATAAAATTAGGTCTTAGAGATCCATTTTTTTCTCTTCCCGTAGGCAAAGCTGTGCCCTCCGGGCTGAGTTTTGCCCTCAATGTGTCAACAGAAATCCCTGTAAGGCGGTTCCTGGGAGTCTCTCAATCCTGTTGGTCCAGAGCCGTTTCACTTCTACGGCCCCTCCTCCCCTTCCTCCTGCCAGCCAGCCAGGTCCTGCTCACCGGAGGCAGTTCCCCAAGGATTTGGTTACACTTTCAGCCCCATCGAGTGCTCTATTTCCCTAACTACTGAGCACTCTCGCTGTAATTCATCTAAGCCCCAGTGCTGTGGAGCTGTGGTCTGGGAGTCAATTGTTTAATTTTTCCGGACCCCTTTGGTGGGCACACCTTCGGAATCTGGCAGCTAAGAACATTGGTGCCGCTGCTGGTGGTAATAGGAGTTGGGGGTCGAGAATGCCCTCTACTTCCCTCAGCCCCTACAGTCACAACCACACTGCTGGCGGTAGGAGGAGTTGGGGGTCTGGAGTGTCCTCTGTTTCCCTCCGCCCCTACCGTCATACCCTCTCAGTTCGCAGTTGGGGGATTTGGGGGTGGGGAGTCTTCTCTGCTTCCCTCTGCCCCTACAGTCACGCCCTCGTCACTGGCAGTAGGGGGAGTTGGGGGTCGAGAGTCCTTTGGCCCTTATGGTCACGCCCACGGAGAGATTTTGAAGTTTCCCGGTTGTTTGTATCTGGTGTGGGTGGGAGTCACACACCTGCTAAAGTAGATTCCGCTGGGAAGGAATCTCTTTGGCCGAACTTTGGTGACTTCCCCTCTCTGCTATGGCGGGCCCCTGGCTCCTTGCCGGAGTGTCCAAAGGGAGGGGTGGAACTGGCTTGTCTCTGGTCTGACACAATCTCTGGTTTTAGTTCCCAGTTAGCTATTTCGTAAAGGGTTGGTTAGATTCCCTTCACGTTGTCTGGGGGGGGGGGAGCCGTTCGCCGGGTGGGCGGGGCTGTTAGTAGAGCCGGGAGGGCACGGGCTGTCTGCTGGGCCAGGTGGGGACACTTCTCGCTGTGCAGGGCCGCCAGAGGCTGCCTGTAGAGCCAGGCAGCTGCGGCCGCGTGGCTAAGATCCGGGCGGGCGGGGTGGCCGTTCGCTGAGCGAGAGCGGGGCCTCCCGGGACTGCGGGATGGCGGGTGCCTTCTGCGGGTTCGGGCAGGCCGCGCCGCTCGGGGCTGCCGGCCGCTTTCTGAAGCGGCTGGTGGCCGCGGGATTGTACCTCTGCACCCGCCGGGGGGCCGCCTGTAGAGCCGGGCAGCTGCGGCCGCGTGGCTACGAGCCTGGCAGGTGTGGTGGCCGTTCGCAGAGCGAGAGCAGGGCCTCCCCGGGACGGCGGGATGGCGGGTGCCGTCTGCGGCTTCGGGCGGGCCGCGCCGCTCTGGGCCTCCGGCCGCTTGCAGAAGCGGCTGGTGGTTGAGGGACTGGACCTCCGCACCCGCGTGGCCGACCAAGATCCACTTGTCTGGGACAAACTGACACTTCTAATAAACCTACCAATTCCTGGCAGGTCCCCTCTTAACGGAATTTTGCTAGAAGTTCCTCAGTAGGTAGACTGCCGCTGTTCCAATGGGTCTTTCTGATCCCGTTAATGTGGAGACATTGGAATCGCTGCTTCCTCGCCAGCGGCCATGTTGGATCCCCCTCTATTGATCTTTCTTGAGGCAAAAGATTTTTCATGAAAACAAGTGTGTAGTGAAACAAGATTCACACTGAGGGGAAATATAAAAATGTAATCTGATAGAACAATACAACATCCCTCCCCCGTAAAAAAGGAAGGGAAAGAAAAAGATTTCTCAGCAGACAGTTCTTTATTCTTCCTCAGTTCATCCTTCCCCTTAAGATCACGAGTTTTCTCTCCCATACTAAAGCTCCTTGAGGCCAGGGCATTGTGCTTATTCATTGTTTTCCCCATCTCAGTAGTTTCCCTCAAAGCTTGGAAATGGGCCTTTTGATAACAGAATCTTGGTGACAAAAATCATAATGGATTTATCCAAATCAAATAGGTTGAGTGTGAAGAGCTCAGACCAGCACCCAGTGAGACTCTAAGTCTGTGATTTATGCATTGTGCTAACCTACTTCTTTGACTTAAGGAGGAAGGTAATTTGGAGTTTTTCTGATGTCATTTTTAAGCAAGTTTGAGGATGAGTATATAAAGTGGGTAGGGTCACTAAATTTGTATATGCTAAATCTGGAAACTCAAGAATGTGCAAATATATATTTGACCCTGTGATTTCCACATCCTGGAGGAGGTCCTCAGTGCCACTCATTTGTAAGGCTGATCTGTTATCTGGTCTTGATTTAAAGATGAACTTGCCAGAGTTCAGCCCTTCAAAGGGTAGGAGGAAGCCAGGACTCCTGATGCAGCCGAGGATGCAGAAGCCAAGGGACTGAACGCTAATAGGTAAAGGTGAGTTTCTGCCACTGTTTTGTTCCATCACAGTTTGTTGGTAAATGAATGATGATGGAGATGTGGACAGGATGTAAGCTATAACTTCCTCCATCATGGAAATTTTGGTTGGGAAAAGTTTTCTATTGATGTAGTTTGACATCCATATGTCAAGTGGCATTTTGAACACTTGCAACAGATCTTCAGAGTTTAAATCACTTTCACCATAGATTTGGCAGGACTGTGAGCACATTTTTTTTTTATCCATTCTTCCTGATGGGAGCTATAAATAGTTTTGAGGAAGTATGTAATTATCTCAAAGTAGAAGCTAAAGATAAAAAGCTGCTTGTGATTTTTAAAGAACATTTAATAGTTATTATTATGTAACATTTATTAACTATGCTCACTGTGCTCATTGTCTTTGCCTGGAAGAAACTGGGGATAAGAAGTCAATCCAAGATGTGACATGTATAAATAGACAAAAAGGTACATTAACATGGTGCCAGAACAAAAGTTTGGCTTAATAAATTTTTTAAAAAAGAAGAAAATTTAGAATAATATTAATAAAAAAACCCAGCCAAATTAGCCCAATATTGTATGGGTTATGAGAACTTATATTTAGTAACAAATCTTTAAAACACTGGCAGTTTAAAACAAAGATGGGTAGTCACATAAAATAGGAAACATACGATATGTGCCTGGGGTGGGCAGTACTGTGTTTTTTGGTAAAAAAGCTCAGACTTTTACATATAAAAGTTATCTCCTTACTCTGCTCAATGAATAAATAAGTACCAAAAGATTTAACTACTAAATAAAGATTCAGTGTTGGCTGAAGCAAGGTAAGTGCTATAAAAAATGATTTCAGGTGTCAACTCCTGGCTAAGACTGTTATTGCTATTTAAAGTCCATAGAAAGTCCACAGCCAAATAATCATTTTAATGGCAGCCATCATTTATTTGATGCCTATAATGGAACAAATAGTGTCTCTGCATAAATTTATAATCTCCAATTCTTACAGTAACTAAGGGAGATAGATATTATCATTCTATTTTATAAATCTTTGAAATTCCAGCTGGTTGATTGATTTTAAGAGGCCATAGGACTCAAGATAGAAATATAAGATTTCAAACCTATATTCTTCATGGAAACCAAAATAACTCAATGGTTTTTTTTTTTAACATTGTAGAATTGAATATCTAACCTCTTACCTATGTTTTTTGTTTTCTTCACCTTAGTTTTCCCTTATTCATGAAGGATTTTTTTTAATAGAATCTGACTATTCCACTCAGTCTAACTTGAACCTCATCTTGCTGCCCATGTTGACTTCTGTGGTCTCTTGGTTGTAAGCTTTGGTGATCTGTTTGAATTATTGCTCACCTCTTTATCTTGGCATACGCTAGGTTCGCATGGCTAAGCACTACTCAGCACTGGTAAGGTGCACAGGTTCCACCCACAAGATCTGACATAATATAGCATTATGACCTAAAGTCATGTGTTTTTCATTTGCAAACAAGAGGAAGCTTAAGGTCTTTATGTTAAACATTATTAGCAGTTGCATCCTCAGAGAATATCTGAATACAGGGCAGAAATCTCAGCAGGCTAGTAGACACAAAGTCCTGGAGGCCAGGGCAACAGAACTTTGGGGATGAAAATAATCCAAATGACACTAGTTTCTTTGTGCTATGTTTCTTCCTGGAAAGATGTTTGGACATAGCACTAGTAGAAAGACAGAAAAGACCTTGGTAGTGAGGAGGAGCTCAGACTGATAAAATTCCTCTGCAGAAAAGATACCTCTTTCCTCAGGAATGCTGTTTGGCCAAGGGACTGTGGAGGACCTGCAGACTTGTGCCACTGGTCCTTAAGTCCTGATTCTTAGAAGCAAGACCTCAGGGAAATTTGTCCCCATGTACAGTCTGGGTGTTTATCTGAGTGGTTTCAGTAAAATCCCCCGAGTGACTGACCAACAGTGGTCTTATGGGAACTAGGAATACCAGTATAGTGAAAACTGTAGCTCCTTCCTCTTCAGGTAACCATTGGTCATAGCAAACTGCTTTAAGATGATCATTATTATCCATCCATACATGTATGTATGTAAGGTTTCAAGGGTGGAGTCTTGCTTCCTGATGTCTTGTGGTCAGCAGATTGATTAACATCTTGGTGAGTCACACCCATCTCAGGTGCGGTGTGGGATCTTAGGCAGAGCTACAGGGGGAGGCGAATACCTGCATCATGTGATCAGTCGCTGACAGGGAGTTCGCAGTGCCAGGCCTGTCCCCTCAAGAGGCTACTATGCGCAACACAATCCACGCACAGCCACAGACAGCTCCTGACACTCTTTGTTATTTCCTAGATCACCATATATCCCACCTACCTTAATCGTTTTAGGGCCAGACACCAGACAAGCAGGGAGAGCACCTATATCCCAAGAGCCTGATGACCTTATTCAAACTCACCAATATAGGGTCTCTTTTCCCTACTTCAGGCAATTCATTCTGGAGGAAACCACAATAAGGCCCACAATGACCTTCTCTCCTTCTACCTTGTTATAGACCCTGGTTATTCCTCATGTGGTTCTCTGTGGTGTGACACATACTCTCCCATGGGAACTATAGTACAATGGACTGTCTTCAAGGGCAGTCACCTTCTCATCTGTTGGCCTTATCACATTACATAATAATAACATCTAAGGAAACACACTTGCAGGCCAAGGATAGATTAAAAAAACTGGGAAATGACTCAACCCTAAGGAATGCAGTTTGTAAGAATGAGGCTAGTGCTAGAGGTTCCAGCAAGTTAATAGGGTGGGGAGCTGACTATCCAAGATCTGTGTGTGTGGTGGGGTGTTTTGGGGGATTTAACTTGTGGGCACTTTACCACTGAGCAACATCCCCAGCACTTTTATTATTTTTTAACTTTTATTATTTTAATTTTTTTAGTTTTTAAATTTTGAGACAGGATCTCACTAAACCATTGAAGCTGGCCTCAAGTTTGTGATCTTCCTGCCTCACCCTTTGAGGTTGATGGGATTATAAGCATGTGCCTTCATGCTCAGCTACCAGAATGACATTTGTGGATGAGGCAGAATTAGTGACAATCTTAATATCTTAGGTGAGAAGAAAGACAAATCAATAAACAATTCTACACTCATTACCAGCCACACTCCTCCTGGAGCCCCATGCAGGATTTCTGGAAGTACTTCAGGCCATGTCAGACCATTCTGGTCTGGCAGCAAGTCCTTCTACTATCATCTGCCACCTCTGCTGGGGCATTTGTCAATGTGTTTTTGTGTCTTGAAGTTTTGGTTCCTGGCACAGGTTTTATTCAGCGGCAGTGAGAATCAGATTGTATGACACTAAGAAGTTTTTTTCTGGGCACTTATGATTTATTACTCTCCGCCTCAAAGTCAATTGTGCATAAAATTTCCACTGACCAGCTAGCAGCCATAAATTTTTACTGGCTGAAGACTGGGGATAAGCTATGAGAAAACTGCCACTATGTGAAAGTGCAATCAGTAGGTGCATTACAGTTACATCCCAGGAAACCAGCTACTTCTGGAAACATTCCCCCGTTCCAGGTCCTCTTCACTCAGTGATTCATATGTGTTGTAGCTGGCTCTACTTAAGTACAACTGCTAGTTTTTCTCTTCTTCCTCCAGCTCATTCTTATATCTTTCTTCTATCTATTCCAATAAGGCAGTAGACTGTGGGTGCTCATGGGACTCAGATGGGCTGGGCACTTCCCATATGATGGTAATTATAGAACATCTATCCTGGTGTGTATGCCCAGCTACTGACCTGCCCCAACTTTTTTCAAATATGAGTAAATATCACACTGATGATCACTAATGGATGGACACTGGAATAGAGCTATGATTCAAGAATGTCTGGGTGGAGGATCACATGGAGTTAGTACTAGAGATCATCTATGATCAACAATTATTTAAAAAAATGTCAAGTTTCCATGCATTTGACATTACTCATGGATGAGATTCTTCTACCTTCTGACCTTATTTCTTTATTTTTCCATTTATTTTTTCACTTTGCTCCCAGGATCTGATGCTTAGCTCTAAATTCCTATTACATTGCCTTGATTATGATTCAAATTATGTTCCTAATATGGTGACTATAAGATTCCGATGAAAATGTTTCAGTGGGCACAAGATTCCTATAAATCATCCATGAGTTAATTTACAGCTCTCTACAAAGGCTTCTGGTTCATCTGGAACTGGGGTTAGTCAGAAAAACCCATTTGATCACATGGAACTCAGAGAAGATTTCCTAAGTTGTAAATCATCTCAGTTTCTTTTAACCTAAAATACTATATTCCAGTGTGTGTGTGTTTGTGTGTGTGTGTATGGTGTGTGTGTGTGTGTGTGTGTGTGTGTGTGTGTGTGTGTAATAAGGCCATTTAACTTATAAAAGTAGAGTGTCCAACCAAGATTTATGGAACCAGTGTTAATAAATATTTTGTTCAATCCCTATTCTGTGCTTTGGGAGTACACCCTTGTCTATTGCCTTCCATGTCTACATCTCAGATGGGTAGTAGGAAGAAGGATCCTTGCCTGATTTTATCTCTTAGCAGTCTTACTCAAAGGTAACAAAGTAACTAGAGTTGGTTGGTGGTCCCAGGAGTTGGTTTGGAATACAAACAAAGCAACTTTCTTAACAATTTATGAAGGTTTCCACCCACAACTCCTTTATTACCTGAGTCCCAGTGGCTAGTAACAAAAAGGCAGCTTCATGTTAAAACAGTTTCTGAATTGTGGAACTGAGTCTGGGAATTTCAATCTCTTGGTAGTTGGCCCTCCCTCTGTGTTAGACATTGGCTCACGTACTTGACTTTCAACTAAATGACTTCTGTCTAGGGATAAAAGCAAACCATACTATGGCAGTAGCCAGTAATTTTCCCCTTGCCCCAGGCTTAATCCAGTTTAGTTATTGTCTTTGTCAGTCCTGGAGTGCATAATAGCCCACATAGCACTTTCAATGTTGTAGGGACAAACAAGGCAAGGCACTGAAGACAGCAGGAAACAATTTTATTTGACTGCAGCCAGGTCCAGAGGGCACAGCTTTTGCTGTAATCAATCAATCCTCTGAACCCCAAGTTTAGGGAGTTTCAGAGTTTTATACCCAGCATGTGAGGGGAGGGGCTCAGAAGTTCACAGTCTGCAGAAGTTCACATAAAAGCAGCTTTTTCTTTCACTGTTCTGGGCAAGTTAACTCTTCAAGGACAACACCTGAGAAGGGGAGAGCTTATTCTCCCCTTTCTTTCCTTCCCCTGCCAGCTATTACCATGGAGCCCATTTGTAACTTATCTTAAAAGTGTAGACATCTCTGTGAAGCCCAGCTCAAGGCCAGAGGCCTTGTTTGCACATTTCTTCAAAGTACTATACTGGACACATTTGTGAAAAACTAGTAAGGAGGTGTCCAGCACCTGGAGTGCTGGTATCTTCTCAGCCAGTGGCCAAGTAAACAGGGTGACATGAAAATAGGAAGTTTATCTACATTGGACTCTTTTGCAGAGACTCTTTTGCTGACAGTCCTAAAATCAGCCATGGTTAAGAGGGCTTTTCTGTGGAGAAAGGGGATGCCACTTCACTAAGACTCCTTCCTTTCTTAAGCAAGAAACTTAACTGACAGCAAAAGATTCCATCCTCTGCTCACCACCCAGGTTTTACTTCATTGCATTTCTAGCCATTTCAGATTGAAGGCCACAGGCAGAAATGCTCTCCATTAACATGTGTATAATTTTCATTCCTTTCTCATTTCAGATGAGCCAATTGCAGCCTCAGTTAATCCTTTCATTGTAGCATCTTACTCAAGATCATAGTAAATATACTCTCTGAATTCCTGACTCTGTTCCTGTCCACTTTGTATTGGGGAAGCTTTAGGAGACACATGGTTTGGTTGCAAGATGAAAGTGAGAATTTACCTTTAGCAAGGACTGCCAACTTCTGTCCTGTCCAAAACGAAAAGGCCATAACATTTGTATATTCCATCTTTTTTATCTGTCAACTTATACTATCCCGATTCTGATACTTCTTTTAAAAAAATTTCTGGCAAGATTCTTTTCATCATCAGTGTCAGAAAAACAAACCGATCTGTTTGGGCCTAAGGAGCATGCTCCACCGTGGAGCTAGACAGCATGTGTGCTAAAAGCATGGGAAAGAGTGTTTCCTAGAGAGAAGTTGGGGTTCAATGACTGAAATGATGAAAAACAACAGACTTCCATTTCACGTGGTTTCTCATCTGACCTACTAATGTTGCTGTGGACTGCCCCATAGCCACTGTCACACTGGTGCCACTTCAAGTTCAGGTTCTTCATCTTTATTTGAAACTCATCCCTATTCACCGAATTTCACATTGCCCTGGTCATGTCTTCCACAGGTTCTAAAAATGGTTAGCCCTTCCTTAGACCCAGTGCTCCCTTCACCTCCAGCAGACAGCCTCACCTTTCACCTCCCACAGTAGGCTGTGGACAGGAAGCCGGACTTCCCTCAACTTCCTGCTCCCACATGTGCACACCTGTCTGTATGGAAACTGCTGTGTGCTCTTTCCTGCTCCTGTGTCCTCCTGTGTCCTGGACTCCAGCCTCCTCTCTACAGGAAGCTCTCAGTTATCACTGTGCCCCTTCTTTTCTGGATTTGCCAAGCCTTTCTCTCTTCCAACATTTCCTCATAGCCACAGCTGGATGTACCTTAAAACTAATTATGTTAAGTTTCATGGTGTCTTACTTTCCTGAGCCCCTTTCAAGGTTCTGTTAAGGTGGAGCCTAACAGTGTGTTCACATGATCATATGTATCTGTACAGTATACAGAAGTAACATATTAGAATCTAATATTTCTGTATAATTACTCTAGGATGACTACATCTTTTTACTTTGACTTGCCTTCTGTCCTATTTCCATGGTGTTGGAGAGTTTGTAGGAGTTTGAGAATCCTAATTGAATTGGAGACATATTTAATTTAGTTTAGTGAGATTGCATATTCAGTTAAATTATTACTAGCTTAGAATGGCTTCTGGGAATACCCCCACTACCTACCAGGCTGTCTCATCCTGCATTGCAACATGGAGGTTTTGTGAATGTACCTTTTGGTGCCTGCAACCTGAAGTATGAAGGTAGCAGTGGAGAAAATAATGTTTGAAAAGTTGAGCCAGAAATTAATATGGAAAATCCTCCTGAGTTCATGTATGTAAAATCATAAGTGAAGAAATCAGTTCTCATTGAAGCATAGGAAAAACAAACTTTCTTTTCCTGTTAGGAACATATTTAGGGGCTGGGGATATAGCTCAGTTGCTGGAGTGCTTGCCTCGTATGCACAAGGCCCTGGGTCCAATCCCCAGCACACACACACACACACACACACACACACACACACACACAAAATTAAATAAGGAAATATTTAGTAACTTCAATAACAAATTCAGCTTACATGTATGCTTCTTTTGTAATAAGAATAATGAGAAGTAGAATTTATATGAATTCTTCTGTAAGGCAAAAACCTTTAGCAGTATTATATATGATAAGTATGTCTCTGGGTGAAATCTAATGTTTTACACATTCTGACCATTAATATTAATAAATAGATGTTGATCAACCACAATAGAGGAATGGCTAAATTGTCTTCTTTTTGTCTGATAGAAAATTATTTGGGCTGGGGATGTGGCTCAACTGGTAGCGCGCTCGCCTGGAGTGCGTGCGGCCCGGGTTCGATCCTCAGCACCACATACCAACAAAGATGTTGTGTCCGCCGAGAACTAAAAAAAACAAATATTAAAAATAAAATTCTCTTCTCTCTCTCTCTCTCTCTCTCTCTCTCTCTCTCTCTCTATCTATCTATCTTTAAAAAAAAAAGAAATTATTTAAAAGATTTTTGTCATAAGAAGGGATAAATAGAATATACATCCAAACACATAGGGGAAAACATATTGAGAGGATGCATTAGATATTTAATTAATAAAAGTTTTAGCTTCTGGATTTTTGTGATAGTGTTTGTCAGATTTTAAAAATGAAGGGTTTTGCTATGTTATCTCTTTTCATGATCAATATTCATTTAGTATTACTGTGTGTATATATGTGAATGCATGACCAATGTGATTCTGCAACCTGTATACTCAGAAAAGTGAGAAATTATATCCCATCTGATTCAAATGTATGATATATCAAAGTCATTGTACTGTCATGTGTAACTAACTAAAACAAATTTAAAAATATTCATTTAGTATATATTCTGAATTCTTAATATTATATTATTTTTATTAAAGATTCCCTCTCTTTTGCAATCATATGAGCTATATATTCTCACAAAACCTGGATTCTTGGCTGTCCTTAATGTATGTGTGTGTGTGTGTGTGTGTGTGTGTGTGTGTGTGTTTGAATGTTTATTATCTAATTACTAGCCATTTCTTCTACCAATCAGAGCCAAATTTCTGGAAAGACTAGTTCAAGCTTTCTGTGTACATTTTCCACTCATTTCTCAACTTACTTGGCTTTATTTGACTTCCACTGTAGTCACCCCATTGAACTGTCTGACAAACAATTATCAGTTATTTCCTTAGATGCTGAATTCAGTGGACACTTTCAAGTTTTTGTTGTTGTTTGTTTGTTACCACGAGACTCATCTTCAGCATTTGAGATTATTCTCAGCTTTCCCCTGAGGTTTCTATCCTGCCTTATCATCTCCTCAATTTATATCAGCCCCCTTGGCTCATTTTTAATTTTGTTCCTGGATATCTTATTTTTGGTATAGATCTTAAATTGTGATTACCTTGGTAATTTTTTTTCCTATTACTGCTATAGTAAATTACCACTAACTTAGTGGTTTAAAACAATAAAAAAATTATGTTCCTACAATTCTGAATGTTAAAAGTCCAAAATGGGTCCTGGGCTGAAATCAAGGTGTCTGTCAGGTTGTATTCATTCTGGAGCTTAAGAGAAATCCATTTCCTTGATTTTTACAGCATTTACAGGCCTCTTTGACTTGTAGCTCCTCCTTCCATCTTTGAAGTTAGCAGTATAGTATCTTCAGATCACCCTGATCTGATCCTTGGGCCCTACTTTTTCACTTGTAAAGATCCTGTGAGTACACTGAGCCCGTGTGGATAATTCAGGATAAGATTCCTAACTCAAGAACTCTCAGTTAATCACATCTATGAAGTTCCTTTTATAAATACAGTAACTTATTCACAGGTCCTGGAAATTAGGCCAGGGATACATTTAAGGGGGGTTGTTATTCTCCCTATCATGCCCCATGTTACTCCCTTGGTTTTCTTAATGTGTTTTCCATTATTGTATCATCTCATCTAGGTGTTTAGTTCCAACTTCAGGAATACTCTGATGATGCTATGAATAGACATACACATAGGTAAGTGTTTCCAGCATGGATCTCTAGATCCAAGAGCACTAGAAGAGAATGGCTTACTGTATCTTCATTTGGATGTTCCCCAAATACTTTAAAGTCTATATTTTAAAAAATTCATCCTTATCTGGTACAACCACCTATCCACTCAGTACGTACTTCTTTTTTTATGGAAAATATAACCTGTATTTCATTCTTGACATTTTGTTATTGTAGTCTACCCATTATCTAGTTGGTTCTAAGTTTCATCAATTCTACTTGTTTTAATTCCATGAGCCCATTCTTTTCTTTCCATTACCATCCAGCATAGACCAGTTCCCTCAGTCTTCTCTTCTCAATTTAATTTTTGTAATAGACTTCAGTCTTTGTACCTATAAATCCATCCTCCACACTGTTGTCTAAGTGTTCCACCTTAGAAGGGAGTTTAATAAGTATATTAAATAGTAGTATAGGTATGCAATATAAAAATATGATTTGTATGTGTTGGTAGAATACATGCTATTGTTGGGATGAGTGTCCCAGAAAGGTCTATGTGTTAAAGGCTTGGTCTTCAGCCCTTGGCCTTGTTGGGAGGTAGTGGAATGTGGGGCCTCATGGGAAGTTTTAGGTTATTGGGAGTGTGCTCTGAAAGGAATTGTGGGCCCCTTGTCTCTTCTCTTCTCTTTTCTTTCTTTCTTTCTTTCTTTCTTTCTTTCTTTCTTTCTTTCTTTCTTTCTTTCTTTCTTTCTTTCTTTTTTTTTTGTTCTTGGCCATGAGAAGAATGACTTTGCTCCACCATATGTTCCCATGATATACTATTATACAATAGGCTCAAAAGGGAAAACAACTGCAGACTCCAAAAACTATGAGCCAAAATTATCTAAGGTATTTTGTTATAGTATCAAAAAGCTAATCTATATAGTATGAAAAAATCTATTTTTCTTTTCCTTCCATCCTTATTTCCCTTTTTCTTCCCTCCTCCCTTCCTTCCTTTCTCTCTTCCTTCCTTCCTTCCTTTTTCTTTTATTTTTACTTGGAAGAGTATGTGATATAAAGTATCTGGATCCCTTTGAATTTTTGAAGATTAAATTCCTAAGCACAGCACTTGGTCTGGCTCCTATCTGTCCCTCTGAACCCACTTCCCTCTACCTCCTACCTTATATTTCATACTGTAATTCCACCATGCTGTTGCATGAACACATCCTTGCCTCAAGCTTGTTCTTGTGGTATATATATATATATATATATATATATATATATATATATATATATATATATATCACATGATGATAACTTTATATGGGCCTTAGGGAGGTGATTAGGTCAGAAAAGCCCACTTCTTATTAATAGAATTAGCACTGTTACAAAAGAGGCCAGAGAGAGCTCCCTTTGTCCTTTCCACCATGTGAGGCTTTAACAAAAATATAGCCACCTATGAGGCAAGGAGTGGGTGCTCCCCAGACATACAATATGAAGATGCAGATGTCCTTGGTCTTGGATTTTTCAGTCTCCAAAACTACACAAAAGAAATTTCTGTTGTTTATAAGCTCTCCAGTTCATGGTATTTTTGTTACAGCAACCTAAATGCACTGACATAAATTCTGATTCATCCATTTGCAAGGAGATATGCCTCCCAGAACTTTCCTTTCTTCACCAATGCCATTCGGAGTTAGATGCCCCTCATTAAGGTTCCATAGTATCCTGTTTTCTCTGTCATAATAATTACTTATTTTTGTTGCAATCACCTGTTTATTTTTCCCTATAGTCCTCATTTTGAACTGACGGCACATTGAGGGCAAACAACACTGTTTGCTACCTAACCCCTTATATAGTCACTATGCTATGAAGTCTATTCATTAATACTGAATTAATTACTGCAATATGAAAACACAGCTATTGGTGAATGTTAATAATGTGTGCTATTAGTATAAATAACATGCTATATGGAAGCAGATTTGTATGGAGTAGGGAACCTGGGCCTTGAATTGCAACAGATCTGGGTTTATGTCTTGACTTGGCTAATTGTTAATCTCTGAGAACTATCTTTCATTTTTCTTGAGAGATTTAGAAATAAAATAAGGTTTGTAAGGCATTTGGTACACAGAGCTAATTCTGTTATTGGTAGTTAGAATTATTTATAATGAGGATGAACTTTTATGTCTCACATTAGGCCTTATTTGTCTACAGTATCAATAGTTGCTGAGATAGAACCAATAACATTTACCCCAATTCTTTCTCACTTCCTACCAGTTTAATCATAAAATAAATATTTTCTTTAAAGAAAAAAATTACAGGATACAGATATATCACTCCTTCATCATATGACAGATATTAGTTACTTTCTTCACCATGATAATTTTAATTCATCATCTCTGAGCCTCTCTGTATTAATAAGAAGCTGGGAATTGATATAGTTATATAGAAAATAAAGAACCATTGTGATTTTGTTTTGATTACTGAGATAAGTACCTTCAAAAAGAGTCTCTTTCTTTTTATTATAAATAAAATGTGAGCTGGGTGTGATGGAACATATCTGTAATCTCAGTGACACTAGAGACTCAGGTAGGAGGATTGAGAGTTCAAAGCTACCCTCAGCAACTTAGTGAGACCCTAAACAACTCAGAGAGATTCTGTCTCTAAGTAAAATCTAAAAAGGGCTGGGGCAGTGGCTCAGAAAAAAATGCCCCTGGACTCAATCCCTGGTATAAAAAACAAAAAGTGCCCCTGGGTTCAATCCCTGGTACCAAAAACAAAACAAAAAGAATTAAACAAATAAAAATGCGTTTATTACAGAAAACATGAAAAACATTGGAAAGCGTGCACACCGAGCACGCGCGCGCACACACACACACACACACACACACAAATTAAGAAATATTCAGAAATATTCACTGACAACTAACCTAAAAATCTCCCTAGTCTTTTTTCTTGCATGCATATTTTTGCTCTATAAAACATAAATCAGATAATAACGCTGTGCTGTTTTGATTTGTTTTTCCACTTAATAATTTCATTTAGCATCAAAATATGCTTTAAAATTACTTCATAATACTTTATCAATGTGATGTGTCATAGTTTATTTAATCTACCTTATTTATTGACATTTAAGATATTTTTAATTTTTTGCAAAAAATTAAATTACATTATATTACATATAATTACATACATTATATTACATGTAATACTAGAGTGAAAATACCTGAGCATATTAACCCAAATTTGTGGTTTTTATTTGTTTTGAGATAAATTACAAAGGATGAAATTTTGAGACTCAGTGGTAGTCATTTTAAAATGTTGGAGGACTTATTGCCAAGTTGCCCTTTTGAAGAGTATGAGTTTATTTTCACTTTAACTATATCCTATTTTAAAATTGGACTTAGATTTAATTGTTATTTTGGCAAATAAAAAAGTGAAATGAATTTAAAAGTGCACTTTTTTTGTGTTTCATATGTTCCTTGGCCTTTTCTATTTCTTGTAAACTACTTGTCTCATTTTTCTCTTGGGAAATTTGTCTCTTTCGTGGCAGTTTGTGGAGTTTTTCCCACATACAGTGACTGTGACTTTACATCTGTGGGCTCTGGCCATTGGTACTGCTTTCGGTCCTTTAAAACCATCGCACTTGTTTACTTCTTGTCGTTGTATGCTGTTTTCCTCCTCCTCTTTTTCAGGTCTTTAGCATTCCATAGGGTGGTCTTCTGTAAAGTTACCCCCTTTACTTGCCACGTTGTGATGTGTTCCCTAAGAAAGCACCATTAACTTCTTTCTCATACATTCTTTGCAGTAAGAATTCCCTATTTATTGCTGTGTTCTACAACAGCATGAACTCCATGAGACTTGCTCTGGACAGCTGTGGTCTGACCACAGTTGCCATTGTTCCTTTTTTGCTAACAGAACCTTGTTCAGATATTCACCCTTGTCTCCTCCCCAACTCAGCCCATTATTTTCAGAGGAGATTGTCATCAGTCCTGACTGTAAGGAAAGCCTGATTATCTAATTATCTGTATCCTTTTTGGGTGAGCTTATCAAGATTGGGGGTGTGAAAGAACTTGGGTTAATGGGGTGCAAGGGAAGACTTGCTGGGGGCAGCTGTTTTGTTTCTTGGGAAGCTTCTAAAAACCAATTCTCATCTTCTGGACACATGATACATGAGGATGAGTCCTAGAATCATCTAGAGAATTTCAGTAAAATGGAACTGGAGTTCATGGCTTATGTCATTCCTGAAATCAACATCGTGGCTGGATTTCTGGTTATGTGTGTCAATAAATGTCTTTATTTGTTCCAGATTGAGTTGGATTTACTATTGCTTATAGCCAAGCCCATTCTAACTAAGATAAATGCCCAGTGCCTTAGCACTCAACAAATATGTATTGTAAATGGAAAATTCCTCATATATGATGCATATGTTTTGTATATTGTCTTCTTTCCCTTACATTTTTTTGTTTTGTTTAATTATGAGATAATAAGCATTCACTTTTGAAAGTCAACACAAACATGGAAATATGAAAAAATGCTTTAATCTCTACTCTTTTTTTAAACTATACCTTCTTCATATAACTAATGTTAACTATTGATTGTGTGTACTTATATATTTTCCTCTATAATAATAGAAACATATGCTTTTGTTTAGTTTTTTAAAAATCTGTTTATTTATTTTACAAAATGAGGTAATACTTTATGTATTATTGTGTGTTTGCTTTTTCAAGTTAATAGATCATGACTGATTTTATTGAGTAGTTTATGTAGGTTAAATTTATTCTAGGCTGGGTGTGGTGGCTCAAACCTAAAATTCTAGCAACATGGAAGGGAGGCTGAGGCAGGAGGACTGCAGGTTTGAGGTCAGCCTCAGCAATTTAGTAAGAACCTTAGCAACTTAGTGAAACTCTGTCTGTAAAGAAATAAATTTAAATAAATCACTCTGAATTCAATCCTCAGTACCCCCCTGCCACCAAATCATTTTAATAACTACATAGCATGGCTAATTTCTTTGTATTTATACTTCATTAAATGTTTCTTGCAGAATTTTATTCAAATTATTTTCTTTAACTATAAATTGAAGTTTTAATTGTTTCCTCTCTGTTCCACTTTTTGTCTGCAAATTTGGCATTAAAAGAAAACATTGTTTGATGGTGTGACTTAGGTAATGTGAAAGCTATATAAGCTTTTCAAGTGTTAAGGAATCTGCTTTGCCATCTTGAAATTTAAAAAAGTTTTTAAAAGAAGGTTGTTCTTTTCTCTGCTTATTACAACTGGAAATTTTTTCTTTGTGCCCTTTCCAAGAAACCACACCT
The DNA here is from genome assembly GCF_964194105.1 of Spermophilus citellus. Classification (NCBI taxonomy): domain Eukaryota; kingdom Metazoa; phylum Chordata; class Mammalia; order Rodentia; family Sciuridae; genus Spermophilus; species Spermophilus citellus. The sequence continues at coordinate 105,145,349 of NC_138186.1, read as the reverse complement.
AGAGAACAGCCCTAGGGAGACTTCTCAGTGCAGGTAAGAAAGTGATGGGTTTACATGGTATCTAGAAATTAGGCAAAAGCTAAAGATAAGATTTTAACCCCAACTCAGCAAATCAGGACTAGTGATTTTCCTTTAAATTGAAGATTTGATTCTTAGGAATGTTTATTAATCATCAGGGGGGATATAATTTTATTTTTATGCTCTATTAAATTTTAATTCTTGCTCTTTGGTGATAGCTCAATTCCTTTTAGTGGCTACGCTATAGTTGGAAGGGTAAATGTGAAATGACTATAAGGATGAATTTTTTTCCCCCGCGTTCTTTCAAAGATATGTAAGAAGAGAAAGTGGTGATTTAAAACTGAAGAGGAACTAAAATTACTTGGCACAGTTATGCTGAAGGTGACACACCATCAAGGTTTTTACTGGTTTCCCTAAGGAACAAGTTGTTCTTGGCAATAGTAAAACCTAATTTGAGAGAGAGAGAGAGAGAAAGAGAGAGAGAGAGAGAGAGGGGGGGGGGGAATGTGATTCAGACCAAATTGAATAATATGATAAGGGTAAGATGTGGGTAGTCACAGTATTTCTAAGCAGTTTTTACCAGCTAAATAACAACAAAGAGAACCATATGGAACACCCTGTGGTACATTAACCTATAAGCCAGACAGATAAAGGTGGCTGTAGTTTCTGTGTAAGTTCAAAGCACAGATGAAAATTAGCTCCTCTGGGTATAGTCATTTCAGACTCCAGGAACACTGGTAATTTCCTGAGGTTAGAAATATTGCAAAAGTCTAAAGCCTGACTTTTCCTGAGGTCGATAGACTCAGCTTTTCTAAGTATAAAGTGATCCAGGGAGAGCAAACACTGAGTTGCTCACAGAATCACTGAAAACAACATCAGGAGCAAACGAAAATGAAACAAGAGAAAGAAAACTTACTGTTTTATTCTTAGGATAGATACAAACATATGTGGGTTTTCTTAGTTTTTATTTTTTTTTTCCACAATGAACCAAGATTTCATTTTTATGATATATCTTTTCCTGGGTAGAATATGCTGGTAGCCTTCCATGGGTTGGTCAAAGAAAGAAAAGCGAGAGAACAGAAATTGGTTCTCTTGATTGTACTAAAGAGTCCTGTATTTGGAAATCACTGAAGGTGACTGGAATCAGGATACTAAGTGAATGATCAAGAGTACATTTGGTTTTCTATGATATAATCATATGCTGTTTGTTCTGTAACAAATAGTATTTTACATTAATGTTCCCAGTAATTTAAAACTGCTTTCTGGGTGATTTTATTGTGGCATAGAGGGACTCCAGTATTTCTAGGAAGATTACATTTTGAGTATCAATTTGTACTTTAAATTAAAGGTTCCATGTCTGTTAGCTTCAAAGTCATTATTAGAAAAAGAATAGCCCTCATATTTAATAACTTAAGTTTGATTTAACCAGGTTAGAATTAGCATGTCAGACAATTGCCATAAGCTGAAAAGAATTCTGATATGCCCTTCTTTGCGCCCTGACCCTTCTTTTACCAGACATAAATCATCAAATTTCTAGTGCAGTTTTATGGGTCAGGGCAGAATGAGAAGAATTCAATGAAATTCTGATGCAGATGGAATAAACTTTATTCATTCATTTAATTTGAATCATAATTTGAATTCAGCTGAGTTCTAATAGTAGTTTTGCAATGTTTAAAAGGATAAGAATGAGGATAAAATACTTAGTTTAACTATGTATTAATATTCTGTCTTATTTTAATTTATTTCAAAATAAAATATTTACAATTTATCAAGATAAAATATAAAAGGGGAAAGAAGGGTGAAGTATAGTAATGGCTAAGAGTGAAGTAGGCCACCCTTGCAGATGGGCTACAGACACAAACCTGTTTCCTTATAGCAAATTCATGAGGAAAATACAATTGGTTCTAAGAGTGTCGGAGTCCATAGGATAAGCAAACTTCAGTCTCAGTGGAATTTATAACTATTCATGGCACAGATGCTAGAAATTGATATTTGTTTTCTACTAAAGAAAAAATGCTAGATATTTCATTCCTTGATTCTGCCTCCACAGAAAACATTATTTTCTAGCATTTCCAAAGCCTTCTCAGGGAGACTGATAGAGGAGAGGAAGGGGATCATGCCAAAGAGGAAAGAGATCACGCCAAAAAAGGAAGGGGATGATAAGGGAGGGTGTGTGGGGAGGTGCATATGATAAACTCTTTATTCTGCATAATTAACATGCACTATTTTTTTTAAAAAAAGCCTTCTCTCTATAGGTTGAGAACATCAGTTAAGATCAAATTTTAGTAAGAGTTGCCCAGGAAGAATCATACAGCAGGACAGTTACTTTGCTCTGGCTGATTGACAGTTACTGTTGGTCTGGTTGATTGTGAGCATTGATTTTACTCTGCATAATTAGAGGAATTGGGAGAGTGCTGACCCTTCAAAAAGTCCTCCACAAAGAGTGCTCCTCTCAGCAGTTTCCGAATATTGTGAATTTGAAGTAATATTCCTTGATGAGTAGCTAGACGGTGCAATTTGCGTTTCATTAAATATCTTGTCAGGAGCCAGCACTGTCATTGTTGCTGGGTATAGTGACAATCTCTGGTGAAACTGCCCAGCCACTTGAATGTGGGCCTGACTTGGCTTAACGAGATAGAACAGGGGGTGAGAGAAGCTACTCCCCTTTGCAGCTCTGTTTTGTGTTTGGAGCTGGCAACTTTTCTCTAATACTGGCTTCCAAGTCCTTGAGGCCAGGGGTTGTACAAATTGGAGATGGAACACTCCCGTGCTGGAATTAGGCTCTGGGACTTAATCCTCAGTAGAGCACTTTAGGTTTCCTGGGGAATTTTATTTACCTTTAGAAGTTTAAAATCCTCATCTATAAGTGAAAATGAATAAGTAATATCTTCACAGAGTTGTTGTGAGGATATAAATATAGCTAATGGAAAGAGTTGGATATTGTCACTGTTACTTGTTTTTGTGGTGAGAGAGCAGTGTGGCATAATAGATATATTATTATATCTGTTATCTTCAAAGTCAGATAGCTCTTTGGTCAGATTTGTATATTCTTGGACAATAACTTAACAACCCTATAATTCAGCGTATTCCTCTAACTCAGTATCTTCTATAAATCGCAGATAACAGTGCTAACTTCTAGGGTTGAGTAAAACTTATGAAGGGCAATGTGATCATAATTTCTGAATGGGGAAAAAACAGGAAACTCTATTTGACAAAGCTAAAAGACAATTGACAGGGGAAAAAACTACTTATATCACAAATAAATGTGTAACTTCCATACTGTATAAAGAATTCCTAAGATTCAGCAACTCTATGGAAAAAGCAGGAGTAGATAAGGAAACAGATGCCAATAAGTTTATGCTCAGCTCCATTCATAGTAAAGAAAATTTCAAAGAGATACCATTTCTCTCCTGCTAGATTAAGAGAAATTTATAAATTGGATGACATACTCTGCCAGTGAGTTATGCACTTCAGTAGGTGGCGAATGTAGCATATAACACCTGTGGAGGACTATCCAGCACTAACTATCAAAATTATTGCTGCTTTTGACTCCTTGCCACAGAAATCTCACTTCTGGTGTTCTATTCTGTTGATATACCTGCATAGTCACAGAATGGCCTATGTACAAACTTACTCATTATGGAATAATCTCCAACAGCAGAAGATTTGGAAACATTACAAACACCCACTAAAAGGGACCTAGTTCACCACACAATGGAGTACCATGCAGTTGTGAAAAGAGTAAGCACATTCACAATGTGCTGAGGTGAGTTCCCCGGGTTTTTTAGTGTTAACTTGAAAAGCAAGGAGCAGCACTATGATAATGGAGATGAAGAAGAAGAAGAAGAAAGAGTAGGAGGAGGAGAATGAGGAATGTAATAACAATAATATAAGTATCCAGGCCACTTAATCTAACAAAAAAAAGAAATTGTATCTATATTTATATTTTTATGAAGACATTTTGGAATAGTAGTCAAGACACTAATAAAAATGGCTATACATAACATCATTAGCCTAGGTACATGATTGACTGCATATATGCTGCAACGCTACATCGTGTACAACCAGAGAAATGAAAAGTTGTGCTGCAGTTGTGTACAATGAATCAAAATGCTTTCTGTTGTCACATATACCTAATTAAAATAAATCAATTAATTAAAAAAATGGCTATACATAATAGGTGTGGAGTCAAGGTGGACAGGAATGGAGTGGCACTGAGATTTCTTGAAGTTTACTTTTTTAATATGTTGCTTTGATTTTTTAACCTAGTAAAGTATTATCTATTCATAAGACATTATGTAAATATTATCTTTCTATCATGTTATGTATCTATCTCTAACGCTCAAGAATATGTCTTAGAAAAATTTGGCTTAACATAGATAATTGTTCAAATGATTAAGTACCACAAATCTTTGATCCCTAAATTTTGCTTTATTTACAGTTAGCCTGGGTTTGGAGCAATTAAGTTATGATTTGTATAAATCAAACATAAAATAATTTTATCTCTTATTTTTAAAAGCAAAAGTAGCATTTTTATCCCTGTTGGTATTTCCAGGTTATTTCTTCCTTCCCTGGCATTTGAATTTTAAAAGGACTTATATTTTACTAAATTATGAGATAAAACTCCTAACCCTGAAGTTTTTTTCAAACCAATTCTTTTTTCTCCAATTACCTGATATTGGATACAAAGCACAGTAGGCTTGTATGGTAAGAAGCCAAGTTTCTAATCTCATATTTAAGAGGTTGTGATTCTCTTGCTGGGGCTAGTCTCTTGCTGGGGAGACTAATTCAAACTATACCTAACCAGCATTTATGGAGTGTGTCTGTATATTCCAGGCCCTGCTTTCTATCGACGAACCAAGCTGACAACAGCTGCTGCTCTCAGTGTTTATATTCTTGAGGAAGATGCTCTTGCTGCCAGAAGGTACACAGTGAAGAAGGCTGAAGCTTGGATGATGCTCAGATACCACCTCAAACTGACATTCAGGACTGAGGACCACATGTTGCTAGCAGAAGTGTGCTCAGGCTGTTCCAAATAGGTGAGAGGGTGAGGTGTGTAGGTGGATGTTAGCCCTGGACTGCTTCCATAGCCAGTCTGCTACCTGGTCTTTCACAAGGGGCATCTACTACACCAGCCTCCCCAAAGGGGCTGCTGGACTGCTCCCCTCCTTCATTCACAGTCTTGTGTTTCCTAGTCCTTTTCTTCACATTCCTTCTGTCCTCAGTTCTCCCAGAATTTATTTATGTTTCTTTGCAGACATGATGGAATTCCAGGTCCTTCTAATGTTTAGATATTCAAGTGCATTCCATTCTGAATATCAGTGGATTTCTCCTTCTTCTAGGGCCTTGTGGTTTTATAGAGAGAGGGATCAAATTCAAATTGAGAGGAGGAAGGAGTGAAAATTATTTGGTGTATGTACACGTATGTGTGGGCATTTGGAATCAAATATTAGCTGTAACACATCAGCTTTGATACTTTTTTAGAAGAGTCTTTGATTTGCTTGAGAGATTCATGGGGCTCCAATCATTAACAAAAAATTGAGGGGCTGGGGTTGTGGCTCAGCGGTAGAGCATTTGCCTTGCATGTTGGAGACCCTGGGTTCGATCCTCAGCACCACATGGATAAGTAAGTGAAATAAAGGCATTGTGTCCAACTACAACTAAAAAAATATATAAATATTTTAAAAATTGACATTATTTCTTGAAAAGGAACAACCTTTGGTATTCGTGGACTTTCTTTGCCTTGGGTGACAATACAATCAATGTTAAATGACTCAAAGGACAGCTGGTCCAGCTACTTTACTAATTTCTAAGTTTTTCCCAGAGAACTCAATAGAGAGTAGAAGATAATAGGATAGTGGCAAGTGTAGGGATAGGAAGCCTCACTTTTGGCTGTTAAATGTCAAAGCTAAAGAGTTGGGTTGAAAATTAAATTTGGCATTTTATTTCCAACCTCCTTAAAATCTATAAAAGAATTTTTAGCATTTTCCATTACGAACAGGATATAAAACAAACTGGCAATAAACAATGGCAAACAAGGGATTTGGTACTGGGAGTGCTGATTTCCTACGGAGGGGCTGTAGAAGCAAAGCCTTTCCGAAGTGTGTCTGGATGGTTTTCCCTGCAGTCGCAGCTTTGGCATGTTCCCAAAATATCCTTTGTAGGAGCAGGAGTCATCCTCCTTAAAGATGAGTGTTGATAGCCATGAGGCCCAGGAGAGGTTATCTTGAATCAGTAACAGAAAGGAACTGTATGAAATTATCATTTTTAAGACTCTAGAGCCCATCCATGGAAATTCCTCTTTTCACTTTTAGGAAAGATTATGGCATCTGACACATACTCTTCTATACTTAAGCTGGAGAAGTTAATATAGTAGCATTCATTCCTGTTCTTGCAGTGCTCTGTATTTCCAGGACTACATCTCTAGAAGATAAATACTTTGATATTTTCTCTTTGAAGAGGTTTCCTGACTTCACAATAATGTGGCAATAGCATTTTAAAGACTTTTCAATAAACAATAATAACAATGCTGGATGATACGGATTATCCCAAACAATTG